>NW_017728964.1:7465758-7470567 GCF_001723915.1 Gavialis gangeticus
TGTTCCTCCTGACACCGAGCCGATACATCATCCCTTGCACATATCCCCTTTTTCTCATTTTCATCGTTTCTCTCCTCGCTTGCTCTGGCTCTCTGCTAAGTCCATCACAGCTTTGTTTTTATATCCTCATTGCTGTATTTTATAGCCCAGTAAAACCTAGAAAGCTGCTTCAGAAAACACACATGCCAGCCCTTTGATGTTTGTATTTGTGTGGCAGCTCGCTGGAATTTGTCAGCACTCACACAGAGACAAAGACTTTTGAACTTGCCTGCTGCTAGAATCAACTGCTGCCAGACATCAGACAGAAGGCAGTGAGCAATGTAACAAAGGCAAGAATAATAATAAAAAAGAGGCAGGTGAAAACTTTCCTCTCTAGGTCCGACATGTTTTTGATTGAGAAAAATATCATGGCTTTGACTTTCAAAGCGCTGAGCTCCGTCCCCAGGACTCCTGTTGCATTCAATAGGACTGGTGCATGTAAGCAGATCTGAGAGGATGGATTTGATCCAAAGGATGCTCTGGTACAGCTGTAATGCTGTGGTTTAATGAACTGTATTGCCTTTCCCAGTGTGGTAAGCTCCATGACAAAGTCTGCGAGACTGGTGAAAGGTGGCACCTCCAGCAAGGAAAGCATATGCCAAATATAGCCAAGGAAAAAGGCTCTTGGCTTTCACTTCAAGGTTCCCCCAACCCCAAAAACAAAAAGCAGAGATAGTCACTTGGCTACAGAGGTCTGTGAATGCAGATTGGAAATGGCAATGTCTAGCCCAGGGTCACATTGGCAAATGCTTGTAAAAATAACCAGGATTTGATTGCACACTGCCCAGGAAAGAAGAACCAGTTAGTTTCCCACCAGTGCACCCTAACAAGAATTTACACTTCTAGTGTTTGACACCTCTCATGCCAAAACCTGGGCATACTTTAAAGACATCAGCAAACTCAACTTCTTGACAGCCCTATGAAGAAGCATTATTATCTCTATCTTACAGGTAAAGGCAGAAAGTTGCTTGCTTCCTTGCAAAAGCCCAGAAAAGGAAACCTGGGGGACTGACTATATCTGCACCAGCAGGTTGCAGAATGGTTCCATGGGTGTGCCAGGGCCTTTGGTAGAGTCACACACAGCTGCTGTAAATCCATGATGATCCAGGAAAGCCAATCAAAAAAAGATCAAAGGTCAAAATTCTGCCCAAGCTGAGTAGCTACCATGGTTCAGGGCACACCAGTTTTTTAGCCAACAGCACGCAAAAAAAAGATGTGCCTAATATCATGCTCAGATGCCTTTCACTTCCCACCCTAAAGGACCATTTACAGTAAGATCAACCAGAGACAGTCCTCACCACAAGTCTAGCAAAAGCTGAAGTTCAGACCTCAGGCGCCCTGTGGCCATGCCCCCGCAGAGCACAGAAGCAGCTACAAGCCACAACCAAGGTTAGTTAGGCTCTATTATTCCTGGCACACAAGAGACACTACCCCAAAGATCAGGCAATGTCATGCCATCTTCCTCATACAGATAAAGGATGGAAAGGAAAACTGAGGTATAGAGAGATGAAGTAACCAACTGAAGAGCTGGGAGTACAATACACATCCCCTGACTCTGAAGCCAAGAAGCAAATGTTAGCCAGCACTACCTGTTTCTGACCCTCGTGTAGGGCAAACCCCTTCACAAAGCTTGTTTTTAAGGAGCTTTTTCAGTGAAATATAGGTATGATCCTACATCAGTCGATCAGCAAACTCCAAGACCAATTTCCAGTCCAGTGCTCTAAACTAGGCATGTCATACTCACCTTGTCTCCCCAGCTAGATCCAGTCTGGGGGCTGCTCATGGACCAGATGTGGACCTGATGATGGCAAGGTGAGGTTAGTGGTGGCAAGGCATGTGGTGGCATTGTGAGCAGCTCTCACCTCTTTGCCACTGAAGTCAGCCCCCAATGAGGCCCTGTAGCCCCAAATCCAGTGACAGACTCTGCCCCCAGCTCACCCCCATCTCCCCCAGAACAGGTCAGATCCATCCCACAAGCAGTTTGTTCGACACTTCTGCTCTAAACAGTACCCATTTATTGCATAACAACGCATGGACTTGAATGGGCTTGGATTAGCCCCCCTAATGGTATGGATTATCCATATTTTCTACAAAATTATCTATATAATTACTATAAAATAAATTCTGTCCTAAATCATATGATGTATTGGTTCCTGGTTTTTTTCTCTCTAGGTTTTACATATGCAATGTAAAAATAATACCATCAAAACTTAACCCAAAAAGTTAAATAATTTTGCACTTTCGCTTGTTAATCTGTGGGATTTGAGGAGACACCCAGCAGAAAATATCTCTGTTTTACATAGGAGCTAAAGAAACTTCTGTGCTGAGACAGAGCTTGAGACCTTAGCAACTTTTGTTACAGTATAACCTGAATGGAGTTCATATAACATAGTCGCCAAATCACAAACTTTTTGTGAATCTGTTAATGTTTAAATCTTTCCTCTAAGCCTCAGCTTTAAGAAAGGATTGTATGAAAATGTCAGATCTCATTCAGGGTGGGGGGAGCACTTTTTTAATTCTTGTGAGTGTAAAGAAAAGTTTAAGAATGTGAACTCCTTGATCACTGAAAAAACCACAGAGTTGTTATTTTTTAACGTAATTTTTAAGCTATCCTCAGGATCTTGGAGACTTGACAAGTTTTGATCACATGCGATTGGCAGCACCACATGTGTTAGGTTAAGAGATCGACTACACCATTCCTCAGTTAAACCAGTCTTAAAAACAGTGCAGGGTCTCAAATAGAAGACTGAGCCTATTGATGTGTCATTTTAGTATTGATGTAGTATAGTAGCACCTCACAGAAAAGCAAACACTATTTCATCTCCTCGAAGAATGCCTAGAGGGAGGGAGATTGTATCATCCCTTCTTTTTCACATCAGAGCACAAGTTAAATTCAGTTATGAATTACCTTGTCAGGATTAGTTGAATGCATCTGTAAACTATTTCTAAGAGATACATTATATCTGTGATTTAGACTCATCCATCTGAAATCAAATTAGAGCCTTAAGAATAAGCTTTGCAGCTCAGGTGATTCAGACGAATGTCTCCTTATAGGTTTTAACCTGCTTGGTGATCTGAATACATGCTAATGTGATTGAGCTAGGGCATTGCTAGCTTTCTCCATCTATGTGGTTGTCTGCCATGACTGATGCTGACTTGGGAGCTGGAGAGGAATTTAATCTCTCATGACCAAATTTACAGATGAAATAGGCTTCTCTCCTCACAGGCTATGTTAGTTAAAGATAATCAGAAGTGGTAAGTAATACCTGTAAAAAAGTTTGAAATAAAATGTCCTTTAAAAAAAAAATCATTAATTTGCTTGGCTTTCAATTGAACAAAACTAAATGAAAAATATTCCATTTTCTGCTCCCTTCCCTTTTTTCTGTCTTTTCTTTTCTTTCTTCCCTGTGGAAAAAATCGTATTTTTTTAAATACCATAATCTTCTCCATATGTCTAAATTATGGAACATCTCATTGATGTTCAGTGTTTAGGCTGCTTGTTTCCTCTCTTGTACGCCAGTCAGCCTGGTCTACTTAACCCAGGCATAATGGATAGCAAAAGCCCCCACTTCAGCTAGAAAGAAAAGCTGGGTTTCTGGATAGAGGCCTGGGTGTTATGTTCCTGACTGTTGCAGTGGGCAAGTCATTCAGTGTCAGATCCACTTCAGCCTTGTAGGTGACTCCATTTAGGTTTTAGCACACCTAAAAAAAAGCAGGGTGTTGCCCCACAGGGTGATCCAAATACAGCAGTGGTCTCCAACCTTTTTAAGTAGGACATCACCTTTGGCATTTAAAAGCAACCCAAGATCTACCATGTGCTGCTGCTCCCCCACTCCCGACCCTTCTGCCCAGCAGGTAAGTCTGTGGGGAGGGAAGGAGTGGGGCAGATTGAGGCAGAAGGAGAAAAAATGATTTGGGGGCGCACCTCCCCAGCAGGTAAGTCCCACCTGGCCGGAGCCCCACTCAGTTTACCCCTGCTGTTGCCTCTGCGGCACTGTCCCTCACCACAGGGGCCTCGATCTAGCCCCCACCCCTTCCCTCTCCAGTGGACTGACCTGCTGGGTTGGGGCATGTGTGTGCATGTACACAGGCACTCAGCCCCCCGCCCCAGCCTCAAATCGACCCCAAAAGGCTCTGAGATCTACCAGTGGATCGAGATCCACTGTTTGGTGACCACTGAAACACAGTGAAGCACCTAAGTTCCCTATAGAGTCAACAGAGAGAGTTATGCACCTCCAAAAGATGACCCAGAGCGCTTGAAGCAGGGGCAGGCAATTATTTTGGGCAGAGAGCCGCTTACCCAGTTTTGGCAAGCTATTGAGGGCCACATGGGTAGCCCCACCCCTTTACAAGTGCCCTGCCCCCTGGTCACCATCTTGGGACCAATGTCCCAGGGTCAGACACCAGTGGGGCCCAGAGTTGCACCAGAGGGCAGACACCAGAGGGCATAGGCTGGCAGGGGTCTGCGGAGCCAGGCTGGGCTGCACCAGCAGGGAGTGGAGGGAGCTGGGCCGGCTCCATAGAGCCCCTGCTGGCCGGGACCCTGTACTCCTGCCATCCTGCTCTGGGCCCCGCTGGTGCTGGCTCCAGGACACCAGTGAGGGCCCCATGCTCCCGCTCACTCCCAGTGCCCCCAGCCTCACAGTACAGGCGGGGGGGAGCATGCAGTACCAACCCGCTGCTCCATGCCAGGTAACAAGCTGGAGCTGAGTGTGGGGAAAAGTGGCCCCTCACCCTCCCTGTGGCCGGCGCTCCCAGCTGCAGCTACTC
>NW_017728964.1:7475567-7524508 GCF_001723915.1 Gavialis gangeticus
CAGCCTCACAGTACAGGCGGGGGGGAGCATGCAGTACCAACCCGCTGCTCCATGCCAGGTAACAAGCTGGAGCTGAGTGTGGGGAAAAGTGGCCCCTCACCCTCCCTGTGGCCGGCGCTCCCAGCTGCAGCTACTCGCAGCCCATGCGGGGCTGTCCTGAGCAGGCACAGGCAGCCCCATGCGGGCTGCGAGCAGCTGCAGCAGGGAGCATAGGCCATGGGGAAGGCAAGGGGCTGCTTTTCCCCAGACTCCTTCCCTGTCCGCGGTCCTCCCCTGCCCTCCCCGCCCCCCCCACCTGAGTTTCCGGCACGGTGCAGTCACATGGTCCCAGGCCAGAAGCCCCTGTTGGGTCTACCGGCTGGGGGGGCAGGGCCAGGCAGGCCCTATTGTTGCAGGAGCCCGTCAGGCTTCCCCTGGGTCCTGCTGTCCCTGGTTTCTGTCATTTTTGACGGGAACCAAAGGCAGATCAATATTTTCTAAATTTTTTAGGGGCCCTGTGGGCCAGATAGAATGGCCTCATGGGCCAGATCTGGACCACAGGCCATATTTTGCCCACCCCTGAGTTAGAGCCAGTCAAGATGAAACACTAGATGCCTGAACGTGTCTGACCTCCAACCCCTCTCTGGACCGTAGCTGCCTCCATCAATTCAAGACCAAAAACATCCAGAGGGAAGACATGGTAGCAGCACCCGCCTTTTCTTTAGCAGCTTAGTGAGTAGAGCACTCATTCAGGACATTCAAGCTCTCCTTGGCCTGAGGGGATTCAGACCTACTGTTCAAGGAGGGTTCCCTAAGCAGCAAACTACAGTGGGAGCAACCTACACCCTTCCTGTTGAATCTGGTCTACTGACCAGGCAGAAATGCTAAAGGCATGGACACAAAAGGAGAGCAAGCAAGAGAGCATGATTGTAGCTCAGTGCTGAGCAGGGAGGAAGGAAACCGGGGTACTTGTTCCTGCTACCAGGGTTATTTCTGGTTTTGGACCAATAATTGTCAAATGGAAAATGCATAAACAGCCCAGGCACCAGGGCCTACAACCCGGATTCCAAATTCTTAGCTGAAAGCTCTGATACGTGGCTATTATGTCAAAAATGGGCGCCTCTAGTCTAGGTGCTCTGGTTGTCAATGATAGACGCTGGAGTCAGGGCTACACAGGAGACCCATCTAAGTTCTGAGGAAGGCCAGGAGTACAGCCACCCCCCTCTGCCTATAGGCTACTGTTGCCTGTTCAAAATATAGATGCTCCCTCTGCCACTGCTCTCAAGCAACATTAAAGACATTGAGTGGGAGCCCTCAGAGAGGCTTCAGTCCTTCAATTTTGGGCTTGACATGTTCAGAGCAGGAGCAGGTGCATGAGGTGTGCTTCTCCAAGCCTCGCCTGGGACCACTATAGAAGTAGTCTAGCCATACCTTAAAAGGGCCAATATGCTACTTAAGCTGATCCACTGTAATGCCCTAAATAGTAATTTTGCAATAATTTTCCCCTGATTTCCCCTGATTGACCAGCTTCCAGTTTCAGCAAGCAACCTACTTTCTGAGGCTTCCACCAGTTTCTAATCACACTCTTTCTGGGTTTTAAGTTCTTAGTTGTTATCACAAACCTCTTCGGTTTGGATTCCCAAAGCAGCAGGGGTTCTTTTTCAAAGATCAGTTGAAAGAAAATATAAATAATACTTCCCCCTCTCCCCTTGTCTTTGACTAGAAGTATTATCTTTTATAATAACAGAATCATGCAATAGCAGAAAAGGAAATCAGTACAAATCCATGAAAATGTTTCTACACTTGGTACGCTTGCTAATTTTAATGGAAACTTAAAATACTGGGCATTGCTATTTCCTTTTAACTCTTTCCCTGCCCCAGGAACATGTCGTGGGCTACATTTTTAGCTGGTGTAAATCAGAATTGTTCCACTGAAGTCTACTGCTTTTTACCAGCCCCATGATAGGGCCTGCCCACAAAGCCATGATGAAATGGGCCCCATCTTCCTTATAGGCACTGAATATTCGTAAGTATTAAGGGCCAGAGTGTGATTTGGACTACATGCTTGCACCAGGGAATACCAGGAAGCAAGATCCCACTTGTTTTCTGTGCAGGTGAATTAGCATTGGGTTCACAGATGTAAACATGAGATACATACTCACTTATTGCCTCTTCTCCCACAGGAACTGGACAGGACCCTACGTCTCCCCCCTCCTCACAAGCCAGTGCTTTTGGTTCAATGCAGAGATGACATAATTTTTTGCTGTTGGAGAACAGCAAGAAATTTATCTATAAAGTCTCTGAAACAAGGTGGACGCAGGTCAGAAATTATGACAAGTGTATTTTTGAATCATAGCAACTCCTTGGACTCGAACAGGGCTGGGAGGATGCAGCTTACACAGTCCTTCTTGTCCCAGGCTGAATTCAGAGACAATCTTTGACTCTAAAATCTCTATGCGCCCCTCTGCTGATATGCCCTGCATAGACCTTGCTGTGCATGTGGCACTTCAGGGGTTAATTTTAGTTTGCTGGCACAAATACACTACTTCAGTTTACAATAGTTCATGGCTTTTTTTTTTCCCCTCTTGAGGATATTCTCCAGGAAGCTCTCGAAAAGCCTGAAGGCAGGGTGGTAGGGGCCAAGCAGTGAAGGGGAGGGAAGCATGTTTCATGGGACTAAGTGAAGTGCTGTGATCAAGATTAGAGCAAGGCCTTAATAATGCCTGAGAGAAGGCCTAGTGATGGGCCGAAATGCCTACACCAGGCCTGATCTGTGACAGGATGGAAAGGTTTCTGCTCTGGTTATCATCATCCTGGTTTGGGTCCTAAATGTTTACTTCTCATATGTGGAAGCCAGTGGTTTGGGTTCCCTTACGGCATACATTGATGGACAATGGAAAATTTCCAGACTATGCTGGAATCCAAAATGAAACAGAGACACCCTCTGATTTACAGAACTATGCAATGCAGAGAAAAATGTACAGTTTACACCCCTCCCCTCTGTTCCTGCTCTCTCCATCACCCCATGTTAATTCATTGCAAAGTCTCACCCAGAGATACCACCTCTGGTAGGAAGAGGTAGGCTTAAATCCGCATTGTCAGCACTCTTGTGTGAGGTCTCTGATAACTAATGTCAACCTAACTTCTCTTCTTCCTCTCTTATCCTATGCTGACTTGTTGCATCAGTATGGTTTTCCTCTGTCAGATAACACAAACCTTAATGTCAATCCCATCCCCATGCTGTGCAACCGCAATGTAAAGGGGTGTACTTGGTAGCTGTGTTGGTCTCAGGCCAACACAGCTACCAAGTACACCCCTGAAACATGGAAGATGCCAAATTTTAGCCAATTTTGGATTTTAAACTTCACTGCAGAATAACAAGGAAGGTTTTTTTGCCTCCCTGCCTGCCATCTGACACCTCCAGGGAAAGAATTCTACCTGATCAACACATCAAAGAGCTGCTCAGCACAACTCACAAAGACACTTTCATGGACCCACAGGGACAGACTTCCATCTTGAGTTCCCTCTGTGCAAAAATGAAGTTTATTTCCTACCTATGGGGACTTTTTACCATCTTGTACCATCTACACTTTAACCAGAGCCTGTTGAAGGGACTTTAATCCCGAAAGCTTGCAGAAAAGGACAATTTTCTTGCCATTTTCCAGGTGGTCTAAAAAAAGGTATCATTTTGGAACCAAGAGTTCTAGTTTTTTGTACTGCAACGTAAAGTCTTCAATAGAGAGAGTCTCCAGCAGGTAGCGCTGTCCTTACCCCCACCACTTCATATGAACCCAGTGGAAAGTGAGATCCTTCCCCTGGGAAACGGGGCTGCTCCAAATACTAAATAATCAATGAAAGCCCTGAAAGTCGATTGCTTTGTGCTCCTAAATCCCTTAAGTAATTTAGAAAACACACTGATGGTCCTCTAAAATCAGTACTGAAAGTCCAGTCCTCAGAGATAAGAAGTTTGGCAACACCCAGAAAGAATGCTCTAAAAAACCAACCCACATTGTGCTACTTGCTTAAATGCACGGGATTTTCAATCAAACTCACTAAAGCCCATGGAATTGTGGCCTTTGATAGGGAGTCTGGTTTTGGTTCCTCATCCCTACTTCTGGTTTGGAACTGGAGCTTAAAGTGATAACATCTCTGAGAATAATCACACTCTGATTTTCTACCACACTGTTTATAAAGCCAAAGCAGGCAGCTATCCAGAGAAAGCCACATGGGAACAGTGCGAGAATGAACAGGCTAGGTCCTTAACATATAGAAATGGAACATAAAACAGAGACAGAGAGTTAATTCAGCTGTATACTAGGCTGCACTGTAACTTCTCCTTTCCTGGCATTGTGAATTAAGAGGCACTAATAATATTGTCTCTGCTGGTGACTCTCAGCTTTGCTTCCTGAAGTTCATTCTGCTTGTAATTTTTCATAACTGCTAATCTTTGCAAAATGTTCTGTTATTTCAGGGCAACAATCATAAGAAAGCATGTGGATTAGGTCTAAGGGAGTCTTTTATCACCTTGCTATATGTATGTAAATCCCGTTGCGGTCAGTTAAAGAGATGCAAAGACAACTGGGTGTTTGGAGATATACTTTGCAGTAATTGTTCCAGGGTTTTCTGAATTACAGTCAACGGGAATTTTCTCAGAAGAGCATTGAATACAGGTGCAGACTTAAGTCTAAACCTGTCAAGGAAACCAAATTAAGGTCACAAGAGCAGTTTTAACACTGCCATTTCCTAACCTTTTGAGTATTTGATTTTGGAGCTTTGGAAGTCCCTTTAAGGTACATGTCAATGTGTTTGGATTTGTGTGTGCATAATATGTGTGTGTAATACAGCAGACCCCAGATTCCTTGCAGGTTTAGGTTCCTTAGTCCCCTGTAAAGATGAAGTTTGGTGAACTAGCCAGGAGTATAGAGCCACAGCAAACAGTAGTGCAGGATTGCTGAGGTGCTCCAGCTGTTTGCTATAGCCTTTGTTTCAAAGAGAATTGCTTCTTCAATCAGTTGCAAAGGACTGCAGCTGTGCTCCAACTGAGTGGAAAAGTGGCACCCTTTGAACTAAAACCTGCAGGAATAAATTGTGCTGCTTGTCTGTAATTTGGTCACTCACTGTGAATTAAGCAAATTGCAAAAACTACTCCTATACAAAAAAATCCAGGTTCTGCTATACACATGTATATATCCTTGTGCTTGCCCCCAAAGCCTAGGTCATGCTTCTTTCCCAATAAAGCTTTAAAACCCAAACAGGAACATAGCACCCAGAGGCAACCCTACAGTAACAAATAAGCATAAGCACTCTAGCAAGCACAGGCCACTTTTCAATAATAAAATAAGATGCGTATAATGGAAGCAGGGAGAAAAGCTGTCTGCAAAGAAAGAGGTTTCTTTTTCAAGCTTAGAAAGGTTTCTTACACACACACATAAATCTTGTGGCCATGTCTTTTAGGTTATGATGCTAACAGTCTCCTTTGCTTCTGCTCCCTCTTCCAGTAGTTGTCGTTTCTTTTTCATACAATGTTTGTTCTACCTCAAGTTTCATTCTGGCCCATAGTTGCTCATACAAAATGACAGGAACAAGTAAACCATATGGCAGGGCTGTTTCCAGTGGGGAAAAATATACACTTTGACTAAGAGCGAGTACCTAGACTTTTTACGACAGTCCTGAGTATAGGAGGCTCCGAACACGATTCAGAAAAGCAATACGAAGAACTAGTTTCCGGTTGTTTCTTGTTCCATTTCCCCCCTTTTCCCTTTTAACAGTTCAGATAGTAAATTGAGTACTTGTGTGAGATGAGGGCTGAAAACACACTGCCATTTTGTGGCATTTGGATGGTGTGTAATGCCCACGGCTGGCAGATAGATGCAGACTGGCTATCCTGCATGCTCCAGAACTTGCATGTAAAACACTCCTAGGTCTACAGGGACATCTTAATCTCCATTCTCATTGCACATATAAATCTGATTTCTATATAAATCAATATAGTGAATACTGCACTCAGGACCACTTCCAATATCATAACCTACCTCCCATAAGAAACTGCTCTCAATCATCCCCCTGTCATTTCTAGCACAATGCTTTTGACCTTTGAAGACCAACCTCTCTTAAGCTACTGATTATGACCGGTCCCTTCAGTCATCCTGCATTTTCACTGCAGTCATGCCAGTGTTCTTCTTGTGAAAGAGTCTCTCACTCATACTGGGATCAAGACAGGATGACAGTCTCAGCAAAATATGAGGGCGGCCGAACACTGATGCTTCCTGAATCCCTACCGGGGTGAGAGTTCATGGGTCAACTGAGCTAAAAATGTAATGGACCCAGCAGGCCATATGTGGGTCAAGGACTGCCATTTGCATCCCATCAGGACTAAGCTGAGAACCCCAATTCAGGCATAATGCTGCACAGTTGTCTACTGTTGAAGTGGGATTTTGTGTAGTCTGTTTTATGGGGCATTTTAATCTTCTAGGAAGGTGGCTCCTCGGTATCTAGATATTTTTCCAAGCAAGTATTTGGCCCTATTGAGATTAATCTATTTCAATTTAAATTACTCTTATATTGAATGGAATAATTGTTTGTCCATTCTACTTCAAGGCTAAAGGTGACTGACTTAAAGGTGATTATCTGTTGTTAATAGCCTGCATTAGTAAGCAAGATGTCAACATTACCTTTGTAATCCTTCCCCATACTTTAATGTTGCTATTAGTATTAGCATTGCTCTATAAAATATACTCCTTCCCTGCCTCATGGAGGTGCAGACTGCCGGTTCACAGAACTGATGAGAAGGCTGCCTTATATTATCAAGCATTGAGGATCCAGTAGATTGTTCTATTAAAAAAAATAGACTAGAAAATGTAATGGACATTTGATTCTGGCCATAAAGAATGAGAAGCATTTGTTTAAATCAAAACAAGTTGACCACACTGTTGCTTAGCCTGATCTCCATTTTACCACAGTAAACATCCTTGCCCCCAGATTTTGGAACATACTTAACTGTTCAGTCGGGTACTTAACTATTCATCTGATGAAGCAGACTACAGCCTACAAAAGTTCATGCCTCTCTGAATTAGTCCATAGTTTGCCATCCTACTGTGCCTTCTGCTTAACTTCAGACTAACACAGGTAACTATCTTTCTATCTGCAATAGGATTTAGGTAATTTATTTGGCCTCTATATCCAGGCTGTCCAACTTGTAAGTGTTTGGGGGCTGTAACCTGTGGGGGCCGCACCTGCATGGGCCAGGTGCCCCCCATGGCCATGCGCTGCATGAGCGCACCACCTCTCCACACTGCACCATGCATGGACACTTCCCTCCTTCTCCTGCTATGTTGTATGGCATCTCACATGAACACCCCCTTGCTGTGCTGCACCATGCCACATGCGGATGCCCCCCTCATCCCTGCTGTGCTGCACGGTGCCTTGCATGGATGCCCCCGTGCTGTGCTGTACCAAATCACACCACATGTGGGTACACTACTCCCCCTGCACAAAGCCATGTGTGTAGGTCCCTGGCCCCTTCCCTAGCTCCCACAGCTGTGGGCTGCACTCTCATGCCCTGTGCTGCCTTAGGGGCGGGAGCAGGAAGTGGAGGGAGGGGAAGCCTGGGGCCATGAGTCGGACAGCCCTGCTCTACATGAGCCAGATTCCACTCTGCTCTCCTTCTCAGATCTTCAGGGATTTTTCTGTTTTGCCTGATTATCATTACCATTATCATACAGCCTGCAAGACCTGGTCAGGGACCTGGACACCATTGTGTTAGGCCTTCCAGGAACACAGAACAAGGTGATCGTTCTTGCTCTAAGTACCCTGTGTCACTGTAACGTTCATTTGAATGATCTACACTCAACATCTCTTGAGTTACTTTAGCTCAAATGGAAGTGTGGTCACGCTGCAAAACACCATATGAGCGATATGGTGAGTGGAATAGCGACTGGATTAGTATCAGATAGGCTGCTGCAATTTGAGTTGCTGCTTCCTTGTGGAATGGCTAGCTCCACTATCAGCAGTGCTCATGACTCCTTAACTGGTTCCTGTGTGATGCTGATAATGCCAAGCTCGTAGGTTTGAACTGAATGATGCTGGAGGACTTGACTTGCATTTTAGTTTGGCAACCTGCACTCCTATGTAGATGTTTCCTTTCTAGAGAAGAAGTTTAGCAATATGAGCAAAAGAACTTCTTTGGTCCATACAAACTGTATCCCCAGTAGAGAGCTTGGACACTAGAGCCAATCTGTACTATACCAGCAAAACCTTTGTGGTGTAGTCAAGCCCTAAAACAAGAGATAACAGATGGAGGAACCTGCAGGAACAACAAAAAGACAGGGGAGGAGCAGAAGAAAACAATGGGACAGTGTTGGTCAACATGATATGCAGTGTTTAACCTATTGCTCCACTATGGAGAATGGTTATTGTCAATGCCCTGGGGACATGTCTGGCATTAGGATTCAGCATTGGGAACTCCCTTTGATCTCCACTCCCTTTGTCAGAGGCTGGCTAGCTGTCCAGCGCCACAGGGAACACCTGTGTGTCAGAGATGAATAGTGCTTCAGACAATGGGATCAAAAAATCCCAGTGGTGAAAGGTCAGTGAATTTACCAATAAAGCTGGGTAAAATAGTTTAACTGATTTTTCTTTCCTTTTAAAAAAAAAGTTGTTTTGAAAATACAAAACCAGAACATTTAAATAAATGTATTTTGAGTTTAGCTAGTATTTTCAGCATTTGGGGGTTTTGTTTTTTGAAAACTGAAAATGTTTATCGCTATTTTCACCTCAAACCTAGTCTTCAAAAAAACAAACCTGTTTTGTTTTTGTTTTTACTTTTCTATCGATTCTTGCAAAATCCCTGGGGAAATTTAAAAAATTAATATATATTTCTAAGAACTAAATCCTATTTCATTTTTATGTGCCTAAGTGGCACTTCAGTAGCTGTGTAACTGCAATGTTTGGCATTTAGGCACAGTTTGGATTCTGATTCCACCTGTGTAGCTATGTCCCCCTAACACAGAAGGGGCTTGGATTTGTATCTCTTACTTCCCTGTAAAATGCTATGAGCTAAGCATTACTCAGAGCACTCTCCCACCCTCCTCTTGAAGATGACCAATTGGACTGCCATGGGGAAGATGTATGGAGCCAGGGAAGGAGAACAAGCTAGAAAGAGGGTGGCTTGATATGATGAATCATTCCTTGGTCCCTGCCTCCAGTCAGGCAGAAATTATTCCACTGCTGTTTAAATGCAAGGTACAGGACAGCCAGTAGATACCAGAGCTACAAACCAGGCTCGCCTCCTTTCTAGCTCACCATCCATTTCACTAAGGCCTCTTCCCTCTGGCTTGATGTTCTTGTGACCCCACACATTTTTTCCCAAGGCTGGTCAGTGGGCCAGCTTCAAGAGGAGGGCTAGAAACAGCTTGGGCTGTGGCTGGCTCATGACCTGGGCTAGGGACAGAAGTTAAACTTGTTTTAGTAATCAGAAACTGGTTTAAACCTGTAACCAAACAGAAGTTCAGCGTACATAAACCTGTTCCAAAATAGCTGAGACTGGTTTAAAATAAATCTGGTTGAATGTAGTATCAGGCTTAACTGATTTGGGTCAAACCAGTTTATGAAATTTCTGTCCCAAACCCCTTCCTGGTTCAAGTTAAAACACAGTCCCCAACATCCTAGCATGCTTTCCAGCCCTGGGCTGGGCTGGGCTGTCTACTCCAGCAGAGAAGGGTTGGGGGTGGGGCAGAGACTGCCCCGTCCTTCTGCCTCCCCAGGCTGGGATCTGGGGCCAGGGAGGAGGGTTAAACTTCCCTTTCCCTGAGTACAGAGCAGAGCTGCCCTGCCCTACTAAAAACTTACTGCTGGTTGCAACTGTAAATCCCAGAAGCACCTGGAAGCAGGGAGAGGAAGTGATGGGCAACTCTGCAGAGACCTGCTGCTGTAATTCTGGACTGCAAATCCCAGAGACCTCAGGGGCATGAGGAAGAGGAAGTAAACACACAGCCCATGCTGGCTGTGCTAGAGCCATGCTCTAGCACCTCCTGGTTTCTGGCCTGAGCCACTGCAGGTATGTGGCCTCATTTTCTGAATCAAAAGTGAATGTCTGTTCTGTTGTTTCTCAATTTAATCTCTGCAGTTTAGACTAGCCTGCAAAGATGGAATCGATTCAGCCTTGGGCTTGTCGATTGTCTGTACTTAGCCCTGGAGACCAGAGTACTTTCCTGTTAAACAGGAGATACTGGTTCAAACCACCCGAGCCTGAGGGAAGCCTAGAAGTTGGGTCTCTGGCTCCTGGGCCAAGTGACTATGTGATATAGAGTGAGTCTTCCTGAAAGTGTAGAGTGTCTAGGAAATATGGCATCCCAAATGAGAGTATGGGTGCAGCAGTAGGTATGTCCTAAGGTGGCAGGGCTAGGCCATAGACTCTTGCAAGACTGAAACAGCTGTTAGATAAAAGTGCCAAAAGGCTCCACTGAAGCACCCAGTCTATACAGATGCTGTGGAGCCAAATCCAAGTAACACGCTGCTTCTTCCAGTAAACCATGTTTTTGTTTTTGTGGTTTTGTGGGGGGAAGGGGTTTCCACATCTGTCAGTGCCCCAAGGGTTTATTTTCAGGTTGTCTCTATTAACCAGTTTCTCTAGGTGAATATGACCATTAAAAAAATCTAGGGAGAAATTTCCTTAAACTGACTGGTTTTATTCCACATATAGACTAGAAAAATATTAAAAAAAAAAAAAAAACCCCAACAAGGCTGACTTCCACTTTCTTTAATATCATTTGGCTGAGACTTCCAAAGTTATCTAAAAGGTTGGAAAGCCTGACACCCTTAATTTTAACACAGTCCAAGTCTCCTGCATAGCTTTGAAACCACAAATTATGTGGGTAGGGTTTTTTTTCCCTTCTGTTTTCTGCCCAGAGCTATGGACTTAACCAGGTTTTTATGGATGTCTTGCCTTCCAGAGTCACTGAGCTTACTGCTTCATATTTACCAGCTCCTTACCTCCATTGCTTCACCCCTGGAGAAGGAAGTTCTCTCCCGGACTCTCCTGAGCGTGCCTCATTATTCATGAGTTCTCTGTTCTATTGGCCAGGAACTTCTAAAAAACTGCAATTTTCATTCAAAGTGTATTTTCTGATGAACATATGGGGCAAATTTGGATGCTGGATTACATATATCATTTAGTTCTAACTAGGTCTATGAGTTTCCACTCTGCTAGAAAAAGAACTGCATTTCCTGTCTGAAAATAATAGCAGCTGCAACCAACCAGTCCGTTTGCTTCACAGGAAAGGTCCACTTACCTAGCAACACAGTAACACATATTTTCCTTCCTATCTTCATCTTATATTTATATTGGCCCACATTTTCTCCAGCTTAGGGGAAATGAACTGAAAAACACCGTAAAGATTTGTAAGAAAGCTTACAATTTGTTCTAATTCAGTTAATATTTCCTGTCATATAGTGTTACCTTTGAGTTTATAACTTGTGATTTTTCCTTGTGTGGTACAGTTAATAAAGGTAAAATGTTATGAATAGGAAGTGGTATTATTAAATAGCTAAATTCCCAGCACTAAGGAAAGAACTAGCAAGCCTGAATACTTACTGGGCAATAGATGAACAATTACGTATATAACTACAAGTGTGTGTGTGTGTGAGATATGTACTATTTCATATAATTTTATGTGCATACATAAAAAAATCCTACATATAAATACACACACAGACTAAATTAAAAGAAAATTATTAAGGTTACTGCCAATCAAGCAAAAGTTATGAAATGTCAGAGTTAAGCTGATTAAATTCAGCCTCCTTTTCTTTAGGCATTATTTGTCAATAAGAAAGGAGTGGATGAGGACAGAAGGTACCTACAGTGCTACCTGTTACACAAAGCATGCTAGAATTTGTGTTGAAAGGCCCACTCAAATGGATCCTTACTATTGATTAACAGCTAAATTTTGAGAATTAATTAGTTAATTAATGGTTAATTGATTGTTAATTATGGATTAATTTATTTACAGTGTACTGTAAGTGACCCAGGATGCTTTTCCACAGGATTCATGTTCTCAGTGACATATCAGAGATCATGGGTTAAAAGGGTGCTTAAAGATGCATCTTGTTTAGAAGCACATGGCTAGTTCTATTTACACTTACAGGACTATGCAGGTGCTTCAAGGTAGGTCCATGTTTAGGTACTGTGTTGAATTAGGTTATAAATATTGCTCACAACTATCAGCATTATACTAAAAGAGTTCTTGCTAAATTTTATTTCATCCCTGGGACTACCTAATGTGTAGCTGCTGGCAAGGTTCTGAGACAGCTGATGAGAATTAGGAAGATATCCTTTTTTGCCTGCGTAAACATCTAATTCTCCTATACTTTCAATGGGCACAAGTATACATGTGTCTCCTGTGTACCCAGAGTGAATTCTGTCATCCTGCAGAGGCACATAACTTTTCACTGACTTAGATGCCTGTGGAGATGGAGCCTCACAGTTACATAGGAGGTGTGTAAATGCATCCTTAGTCCATAGTCCACCCTCTGTGTAAGCTGGCTGTGTGCTGAGATGTGTCACAGGAGAAATGTGATTTAAGGAGTGATTTGACAGCGGGGAGAGTCATCCCAGTGTCCCAGAAAGTGTGGTTGGTTAATGACAGAGGGGGCTGGAGAAGGCTGAGTGTTGTACTTGTGTGAGCTTTCCTTTTCTGTAAGGATCTAGGAAAGTTTGCTCCTACCCATCCACCCAACACACACTCCAAGCATAAGCATATGTTCCTTCCTATTAAAGATTCTGGGTCATATCTTTCAACAGGTCTATCCTGCATGAAGAAGTACTGTAATGAGGACTGCTTTTCAAGGCTTTCCAACCTGGGCCCCAAGGGGAAAGATTCAATTTGGAGCATCATGTGAAGAAACCTGCTCTCTGCCCAGTGATGATTATGTGCTTTCCCCAATGACTATAATGCTCAGTGCACCAACAACCACAAATGTCTGACTTCCCCCCAACTAAGCCAGCATCCACCTTCCTGAGCCACAGAGTCAGCATCCCTCTTTTGCCTGGTTTCCTTCTGCCCCAGGAAACTTTCCCTCTTGGCTGTCCAGCGGCCTCGCCACAGCAGGCAATTGTTCTCAGGCTTCCCCGGCCTGCAGTCTTGTGAACAGTTTGTGGTCCCACAACGTGGGTGCTCAAGGTTCAAACTCCCTCAGAGGGAGGTAAGTCTAAAACCTAGGTCCCCGAAATCTCCTTTATCCTGGGTAGGTGCTACAAATATCAGCCTGCTGGAAAAAATACAGGAGAAAGATGACCCAGGGTCAGACAGTCACATGAGGTGGCTACTACAATTTTAGGGTGAAAGTCACAGCTCTGTGCATCCACAGTGGGGTTGAATCACAGCAGAATATAAAAGGACTTGTCTACCTCTGGCACAGCACTGAAGCACTTCTGCACATGTTCAGGAGGGGAAAACATAGTTGCAAAGGGCAGAACTGTAGCTGCGTAAGGGCATTACGACCACATCTACATGTAGTGTGGACATTGGTTCCCCCAGGGCAACTAGCAGTGGTGCACCTTGCACTGCTGCTACTTGTCCATGGGGAATGTCTGTGCCATGCAAATTTTGGCATGTGGCAAGTTACCCCAGGTGAGGTAGGGGAGGCTGGGGCAAGCACTGGACTGGCCCCATCAGCCTAACCTAGGGTCCCAGGGCCCCGCTGGGGCTGCAGCAGTGGCAATTCTGCCACACAGAGTCTGGATGACAACCACAGCGCGGCTCCAGCTGGCCTGGCTCTGCTTTTGAGCAGCACATGCTGCCCATGCATGCGCTGGTCCACTTTTTTTTTCCATAGGCTTTTTTGACCCCTGTATATCCAAGGGTCAACCCCCTCCCCCAACTGCAGCGTGGAGAATATCTGAATGTGTGGTATGTGGCACCACAGACATGTCTGCAGCACCACATACTGCATGGCTGAGCTCATCTGGACAAGGCGTAATGCCTATGTGAAGCAAAGCAGAATGCCATTGGATGACTTAGGGAAGGATTCAAATTATCTTTGTGAATTAAATAGAAGATTTCTAGCTAGCCATTTGGGGCTCTGGCTTTGTACTGTGATATATAAGAATGGGCAGTAGGTTCATGCACTGGCCTGGTATATGAACAGCTACATGCACACATACCTGAGCATAAGTCCTGGAAAAATAATGTTGCTGGAGGAGGCCTCTGCCATGTCTAAGTCCCTAAGCTGAGTAATAAAAGCACTTGCTCAAGGAACTGGAGACTCCGGTTCTAGAGTCCCCTTGCCCAGCCAAGTTTAAACCTGCATTTCTGACTTCCCAGTACAGTGCTCTTACCACTACACCCTAGATCAAGCATTTATCCAATCCCTTGTTGTTGCATATGTGTCAATTGAACTTGTTGGTAGGGAAAATAATTCTACTCTTAAGCTGCTAGCAGATACTTTAAAAAACCCCAAAAAACCCCCAACCTAGTACTTTATTTAAATTTGGCAGACTCCTGCACCGACCCTGCGCATGCCCAGAAGCAGTGCGTTAGATGGACCTGGCTCGCCCAATGTCTGTGTAAATCAGGTGCTTTGTGGGGCTTTTTTGGCACTTTTACCTTAGAGCTGGTTGAAACGGCTTTATATAAAAGTGCCAGTAAGTCCCACTGAAGTGCCTGATCTAGAAACTATGAAACTATACGAGAAACTATGAAACTATACCCCAGTACTCTTTCCTGCCATGGCAGAGGGTCGGACTAGATGATCTGCTCAGGTCCCTTCCAACCCTAGAAACTATGAAACTACGAAACTATACTTCGACCCAGCTCCACAGTATCTGTAACACGCTGTTTCTTCCAATAAAGCACCATTTTTTGTTCTTTTTTTTAACCATCTGCAAGCAGGCTTAGATACTACATAGATAAGCAATGGATCGACAGCTTGTACTTCAGACCAAAATGGATGCAGGGCCCTAAATAGCATCCCCAGCTCTTGGACCATGCCATCTTGGGGCCATGAAGAACCAGAAGATTTATTATCTCGATTTCCTTCTACATCAGTGTTTCTCAACCTTTTTAGACTTGAGGTGTCCCTGGATAGACTTCAGGCACCCCTAAATAGACTCAGGGCACCTCTTGGAAAATACCAGGTCTTCGTTTTCACTCTTGTTTGACTACAGAAAACTAATAGAGCAGCTTTTCTTTTGCAAAGAACTCAGAAAGACCACAACTGTGGTCAAGTAGAAACTCTGGATTTTGATTTGAAATCTCTGGCTTTATCTTGTGAATCACACTTGCAGTCCTAATAGTGTTAACATTATGTGACACCCCATGGCACCCATGAATGGATCTCAAGGCCCCGGGGTGCTGTTGTACCCTTATTGAGAATCCCTTTTCTCGATGTATGATGGTGAGGCGGGGAAAGAGGTGCTCTGGGCCTTCTTTTCAGCCTAATCCTTCTAGGGTGCAGGCTTCACAGACCAGCAAGGGGCACTTGCACTGCACTTCTCAGACCATGCTAGTCACAACAACAGGATGCCCACTTACCAGTGAAAATTAATTCAGTATTTAGATTCCTTACCCAGCTTTCAGACTCCAAGTCTTAGTGTACAGCAAATAGCATTACTAGTACTGTGACAGCTGGAGTTGTTGGAAAGCATTTTGGAAGGTCAGTTTGTCGGTTCTTTCCAGGTAAAGCTAAATCTCACCAGGTAAAGGGAAGGGCTTTTTTGCTGTGATTTGGGTTTAATCAGCAGCAGAGTGGCCCTGGGATGAGCTGAGCAAGCAGTGACTGTTTTGATTAAAAAACTCAAGCTGTAGAGAGACTATGTTTCTAGGTTTGGGAGGAAGCAGCTTGACAGAGGGGGTTTCCTTTTTCTACTGCTGCCAGCTGGCAAAACCATCATGTAAGTTGTTTCACACAACATGTCTCAGGCTGTGAAGGAGGAAAAAACCCGGCTTCATGGAGAACAGCATTAGCTTTACAAGACTTGGGGGTATATTTCACAGCTGTGCCACAAACACATCAGAGGGCCCACACCAACTTGCCTCTGGCTTCACAGTTTTGGATTTACTAGCATACCTGTTTTCAAAGCCCATGTAAGAAGGATGGGAAAGGGCAGAGGACATCCACTACTAATCACACCCACTACTAATTACAATACCGGCACATTGCTCTCAAGAATGCCGGATTCCCAGCTGGGCTAAAGAGGGTTAGTTTCATTGACATCAGTGGAGTATACCGGGTTACACCATTTGTAGATCTGGCAAAATCCTTCTATAAGGAGGACTGGAAAAAGTCAAAGCCCTGTCCATAATTCATAGTCTCACACTGATGAGGTCTGTCTGAGCTCAGACATGGTAGAATTTGTTGAGCAGTGATTCATGCTTCCAGCCCCTCCCTTCCTTCTTCAGAAGGTCAGAGGATCTAGGAACCATAATCAAAGAAACATTTTTTTTTAATTTAATCCAATGGGGGTTTCAGCTTGTCAGCTGTAAAAACACTAAAAACCCTTCAACAACCTGTCTGGAAAGGAGGAAAAAGGAACCGGGTGCTTCCTGAGCAAATGAGTGCTGAATTATGCATGCAAAGATGTCATGCGATGCTCTCTCCAGCTAACTTTATTATCTGACAGATGCACAGCACAAATATTAACTTCTGCTGTTTATTTTTTTCTCTCCGACTGTTACAGCAGCTCCAACCACCATTCCTCACGCAGCCCAGGAGAAATCAAACCGCGCATAGAAAATACGCTCTTGTCAGGCAGCCTTGGGAGAGCTCTTCTGTCTAATCAGGAGAAGACCTTGAGCTGAAGGGGACTGAAATATTGGACAGAGTTCTTGGACAATGAATCAATAGAAAATCATCCCACCATATACATAAAATTGTACAAAAGGACAGCCCTGCCCCACCTGGTCCTCACTAGGGAAAGGCTGAGATTTTCATCAGAATCTGATACAGTGAATTCCCATGACTCTGTTTTCCTAGTTGTATAGGGCACAAGTAAATGCAGTGGGCTGTGTCCAAGGGCAAAGTCTTAGAGGATTCAGTTACAGTCTAGAAAGCAGTTGTGGTTGGATTTTGGCACATCCAAGTGAGTCTATACTAGGTGACCCTGATTCTATGGCAATGCAGGAGCTTTACTGACACAAGCTAGGATATGAACTTCAACTGCTATGGTTATAGAAGCACAGCCTCTGTGTAAAGACGTAGTCAAACTAAGAGCTTGGTCACACAGAACGCTTAGCAGGTGTTTTATCTGAGCTTGCAGTGAATACCACCTTGCCCTGTTAAAAGTTAAATTTCTGAGCTGTCCCCACTGGCAATCTCAGTTGGCTCTAGACAAAGCTGAAGCCAGCTGTGCCCTCCCCCAGACACTTACTTAATCAAGGACTGGGTACCACAACTCACCCATCTGCTTGTGAGGATGTGCAACCCCCATGCCTGGACCTTGCATCCTCCCTGCTGCATGCCCTGAACTGCCCAGGCCAGGACCACCTGCCTCTGGTATGTATGGCTGAGTTGGGTCCCTGCAACTGGTAGCAGATGAAGGAGGGCACAGGGGGCCAAGCCCAGAAGAGAGCATCACTCCTGCCAGTGGATCTGCATCTGTCACTGGATCCACTGGGCAAGTTAGGTCTCTTCTACTGGAAGTCTTGAACCCGCTCCAGTGAGACCAGTTGATACTTGGTCCAAGCCCTCATACTACACTAGAGTCTTGAACTCATATTATCTCTGTGGAGCAGCCAGTACCTGAATGTGTTACTTCATATGATCTGGAGAAACTCCTCCTGCTAAAAGTCCTAACTTTGCCATGATGCACCTATCATGTGCTCTATTGTTGGGATGCTTGCATTTTAAGTGTAAGGTATGACATGGCCCTTAAGCATGATTTCTTTAAGTTCAGCTTCAGTGACTTGGAAAGGAGTTTAATGAAAACTGAAACAAATACTGTTATATTAAAATAAAAGTGTCCATATATGAGGGTTATACCAAAATAAACTATTGGTAAAAGCAGTAAATCATTCCAGTACAAACAAACCTTCACTTTCATTATAGTCTTGGCTACATGGCAAAGTTATGCTGATATTATCATACCAGGAGTCTATGCCCCTTCCTACTTGGGCTTTCTTGTTCTCTTGTTACACCAGCTTATAGACTTCCCTAAGCCACAGTAAACAGCCTGTAAATACCACCTGCTTTGTTTAAATCTAAGCTATTTGAGAGGGAGCCTGGTCTCTGGAAGACAAAGATCTACCTCATTCATTTTCATGGCCCTATCTAAACTTCACAGACCATAATAGGCAGCACCACTGTGACGTGTGACTTTCGCACTCACTCTGTGAGCACCAAATGACAAAAACGGTCATGTAGGGACAGGGCATGCCCAGTCCCTTTATAATGGAGGGTCCTTTTCACTTGTTTGTGCCTGGTACACCCACAGCAGGAATAAATGGCTGTGGCACATTTTTCTGGTGGCACCCCAGTGCAGACAAGCTCTATGAGTCTATCTGTGGGCCACTGAGCACCAGTTCATAAATTCCTCTGTCCTTTCCTCCTGACTATCTAAACTTCACCTGCCTGCCCATTACACAACAGCTCATCCTTTCCCTGCTCACTCCTGCAGCAGCCAGGTCTTACAGGCTGCAGATAATCCTGCCTCAGCCATGCTTTTTTGTGTAGCCTCCAGCTGGAAAGCACCACTATTGTCCTAAGTGACAAAACAAAGCAACTTGGAGAGAGACAGGGAATGCGGTGTGGCTGAAAAATTCAGAATCTCATATTTTGACATATCAGTGCCTACAGGCTGCTACCAAACCCCTTGAGCACTGGAGTTTTTGGTTATATTATGCTAATATATTTGCTCTGTGAGCAAATGGATATTTGCATGGGCATCCTGGGTATGAATTTAATCCCATATGGAATGATGTTGGGAAGTCAGCTATTAGCACGTTTCTCTTAGGTACATGAACAGAGCTCTGACTGCTCTGTGTACTCACACAAACAGTTTTGCATGCGATTCACTTGCAGTGAGATGTACACACCATCAAAACTGTGTGTCCAGAAGATGAGGGACTTATCCAATAGGGTTTGTTTTCAGCTGTTCTTGATTTGTCCTTCCAGGGTCACAAAGCTTGATAATAGAAGGAGCATGTGAGATTCAATAATATTCTTGTATTTCTAGTTTTAGCCTACCAAGCCCTAAAAATAGGGCTCTTTACATTGACCTGCTTACATTGACAACACAGCTCCATCAGACAAGTGTATCTAGTTGACAAGAATCATCTTGCAGTTAAGTAACTAGTGTGGGACTCAGGAGATGTGGATTCACTTCCCAGCCCTGCCATGGGTTTCCTGCGTCATCCGAGGCAAGTCATTTGACCACTCTGTGCAACATCTCTAAAATGCAGTGATGTTACCTGCTGGGTCTGTCAAGCTTGTGTAGACTGCAGACTCTTCAGGACAGGAACTGTTTCTTATTATGTGTCTGTTCAACACCTAGCACAATGCGACCTGATCCTTGTTGGAGCCCCTAGGTGCTATTATAATATCAATGAGAATAATGATAAGGTTCAAGCCCTCAAATCCCAAAATGTTTGAATCATAGTAAAGCAGGGCTGGAAGGGATTTTGCTCCAGGATTTTACCCTTCCCAGAGACAGGATATGGCTGCAGGTTGGAGGAGTTCAAAGATATCCAGTTCTGTGGACTTAATCATCCATAGTGAAAGAAAGAATTCACTTCCTCTCACCTCCATGACTACAGGAGCCCCCACGAACCTCGCACTTTGCAATCTGAGCTCATTCTGAGGGTCATCAATTCAAGCTCTCTATGAATTACAGTCTTTGCTGCTCTCAGTAGGAATCTCATCAGGTCCATTAATCATCATTTCTCCAAGTCTTCAACTTTCCACTCAGCCTCCTGCAAAGTACTCATACTTCCTGTCCTTACCAACACTCGTAGGTTGTCTTATTCACCTTTTCACTGATCTCCTCTGAATTCTTTGCAGTATACACATCTGACACCATTTACTAGACCATAGGACTCCGGGCCTCATTGTGGGCTAACTCCTATTTCACCTCTATGCCCCTAAGTGGCACTTAAATACAGTCTGGATTCTATTTGCCCTAAAATAGCTATGCACTCTCAGTGTTGCCTTCTGAACATGATTAGAACATGGCATTATACCCACACAGGCTTTGGGTCACCCGGGCATGCATATAACACCAAGCAAGCCCCAAAACTCGAGTCACAAGAAGAACACAACAAGTGTGTTTTCCACCATTAGAGGAAGACAACTTTCTACCTTAGAGTTCAATAGCCTAGTGGTTAGAGAGTGGAAGACACTGGTTTTGGGCCCTCCTCGCCCAGAGGAAGTTTGAACCTGTATCTCACATTTCCTTGCAATGCTAGGGGCCTAGCACCTGGGTCTGCCATTCCCTGGATAAGTGTCTAATAATCACTTAGCTATTGGGCTGAAAGTTGTGAAAGTCCTCCTCTGTTTTATTTCCAACTACTCCTTCACAGGTGGGAAGAGAATCCAAATTGTGCCCAAGTGTCAAAAATTGCATTTATGTGGCTGCATAAGTATCATTTAGGTGTGTAAAAATGAGATACAATTTGGCCCCCTATCTCCTGTCCCATTCAGATATACCTATAGGGACAATCTGAATGAGATCTAGGAAGCAGTTCTTTTTGCCTACATTGGGAACTAAACAGTAGTGTTACTGGGAAACAGGGACATATATTCAAGCACCACAGATGTTTTATATTTTTTTAATTCAACCACTCCTTCCCTTCTGAATTAAAACAATAAAAGAGGTTCTCTCATCAGCTTTCACAATGAAATGATCCATCAGGCTGAATGTGGCAACATTGCTTCATAAAACAAAGGCTTTGGAAAGCCCAGGTAATAGAGACTTCATTAGTAGAATATTTGTATCGTTTAAATTATCAGCATAATACATTCTGATTGTTGGAAACAGAAGATGTTTTAGGACTGAAATATTAATAGCTCATAAAGCCTTTGGTTCATGAATGGACTTTGTTATTTTTTCTGTCTTCTCCACGGTCATTCAAAATTGAGCCAAACTTTTAGCAGAAGTGCTGATCTGAAAATGATTTTGTTTCCCTCTCCTGCAGAAAATGCTGGTTTTTCATCAAAGAACCAAAAGAAAAAAAATTAAGACAAAAGGCCAAAAAGAGGCAAAAAACTTCTGAAAATAAAGCAACATTTTTTTTTACTTTTTTGGTTGCCAATGAAAAATGAAATGAAAGAAAAAAACACCTTCAGTTAAAATGTTCATTTAATTGAAGGTTGATTTGTAATTCAAAAAATAATTTAAATGAAAAATTTTCCACCAGGTTTTTGTAATACATAGCTGAAAGCACCAGAGGGAGTTTAAGTGAAGAAGGGATGGAAGGAGATAAGGAAGATAGATAATGAAGCCTGCATTTTTGTGAGCTGATGTGTAAAAATGTACAGTACAGCTCATTGCATTGTTTTGGTCAAAAGCAAATATAATTTCAAAAGTGATGGTTTAATACAACAGTTACAGTTGACTGAAATACAGAATTCCTATTCCATGGGAAAGTCTTTTAGCGTTAGAGTCATATTGTAGCAATGATGGTCCAGGAATTACATGAGAAGGAAGGATTTCTTAGGGTGATATCTTTTACTGAACCAACTGAATAGGTGGGTAGAGTTAGACACACTTTCGAATGCAAGACATCCTGCAGGAAATTCTGACAATTCTCTTTTTCATTGAGTTAGAAAAATAAATTTAAAAATGTTAAACTAAAACTTTCTTTTAAAAAAAATCAGTATAAATCAAAATACTTTTCTAAATAAGAATTCATTTTGAGATGAAATATCAAAACATTCTGAAACCTTTCAATGTGCTTTTTAAAAGCCAAATTTAAGCAAAATTAGCACATTTATGCAAAAGCTTTTGAATTTGATTTTGATGTGTTTGGGTGAGTTTACATGAAGGCCACTATACACCAGTCTAGTAATGCACAGGAGCCTTAAATAGATGCCGGCACAATTTACTGTGCAGATCCTAGTAAATCTGCACAGTGCAGATGCACCATTCTTATTTTTAGTTCCTTTGTGTATTTTGTGGGTTGAAAAAACAGGTCAGGTTAAAATATTCTATGTGGGGTTTCCTCTGGTTTAATTAGACTAGTTCCTAAACTGACTTAGTTACACTGGTGCACAAATTATTTGTAGGTCTGCCCTAAGACTGATTCCCCAGGGGATACGATGGTGCGAGACAGCATGTCGAGCTATTTATCAACGTGTCTGCAGATCTCATTTCCAAGCAGGTGCAATAATCAATATCAGGCTAAGTGAGTTAATCTGTATTCAGGAGGTTTTAATAAATAACAAGCTTTTTTACACACTCAGGGCTGGGTCACTGGGTCTCCCCAACCCTTGTTTAAGCAAGTAAACAACTAAAAAAGCTCCTTATTTGCATCTGGGTCAATATATTGTTTGTAAGACAGCATAATATATTTTGACGTAAGGCATTAGACTCCTAGAATTGGTGGTATTCATGAAACCATAGATTCTTAGATTAATTGATGTCAGAGGCAAAAGAATTTGCCGTGATTTTCTAGTCTGGTTCCTGCATAACACAGGGGAGAGGTCTTCCCTGAATTAATTCCTGTTTGAATTAGGGGAGATATTTGCGGGGAGGGGGACATCTAATCTTGATTGAAAAAATTCTGGTAATGGAGAATCCACCACAATGCTTCCTATACCATTCAAATGGTTTAGTACCCTCACTGTTAAAAATCTTTGCCTTATTACTAATCTGGCCTTATCTAGCTTCAAATTCTAGCCATTGGGTCCTATTATACCTTTTCCTGTGACGCTGAAGGGCCCTGCTTGTCAAACTTCTGTTCTCCTGTAGGTGCTTAAAGATTGTGAACAAGCCACCCTGTAACCTTCTCTTTGTTAAACTAAGCACAATGAGCTCCTAGAATTGCTCCCCTGAGGCACATTTTCCAGTGCTTTACTCATTCTTATGGTCCCTTTGATAATATAGAGGTAATTGAACCCCACATGCCCACTTGATATTTCCCTAATTATATACCCAACGATTGCATTAGCCCATTTAGCTCTGGTATGACATTGGGGTATTCATATCCAGCTGATCAGAGGCATAACGCCCAAGTCTTTTTCAGAGTCACTGTTTCCCGTAATAGATTGCCATAACCTGTAAATATGGCCTGCATTCTTGCTTTCTAGATGTATGACTTAGCATCTGTCCACCTTAAATTTTGTACCGCTTGCTTTTGTGTTCCTTACCAAAGAGATCCAGAACTTTTGGTATAAGTGACCCATGCTCTTCTTTATTTACGACTCCTTCGTGTTTCTGTGTACTCTGCAAACTTAATGACTTTATAAAATCTTAAGTAGCATAATGCTAAGGACTGATCCTTCCTGAGCTCCCTTAGAAATACACCCATTCCCCCATTTACACATATAGTTTGCAGTTTATCAGTTTTTAAGCCATTCATGAGTGCCATGACAATTTTGAATCGTTCTAGTTTCTTAACCCCAATGTCAAGTGGCACCAAATCAAACACACAGGCCATGGAGTCGCTCCGTCCAGCCCACAAGGCTACAGGCAGGACAGGGCATGTGGGGGTAGGGCCCACCGTGGAATCCAGGGCCCCAGCACCCTGTTGGACAAGGCTGCCCCACCACCTCCACTGCCATTGGCCCTACCACAGCTGCTGCTGCCATCCTTGTTGCTCTTGCAGATCCAGCCCACGGGGAGCTTCACAGTCCGGATCCAGCCTGAGACACGGATGGGTTTGACACCCCTGCCTGGTAGAAGTCTATCACACCTACAATTACAATTTCTCAACAAAATTTGTAAACGAATAACACGTCACATTAGTTTGACACAATCTATCTTCCATGACACTGTGATGATTGGTTTGAATAATAGTAATATCTTTTAATTCTATATTAAATTAAGGCCCTGATGAATTTTTCCATTATTTTCCTAGCTGAGAGGCCTATAAATACCAAGGTCATCCTTGGTTTACCTGCTTCAAGTACTAGCATAACATTTGGTTGCCTCCAGTCCTCTGAAACATGTCCAGGGTTGCAAGACCTATTGAAATATCATATTGATGGCCATCCTTTTAAACACTTTGAATGCAAGTTATCCAGAACAACAGGTTTAAAAAATAGCGGTTATTAATAACTGGTGTTTAACATTCACCTTAGTTACCGTTGAACTACAAATTATTTCATCAGATGAAATAACTACAAATTATTTCATCATTTGGCTTCCCCCCAAATGCAGAACCCAAATATTTATTGAACATTTCTCAATTTCTTTATTTTTGACAATGCTACCACTTCCATCTGGCAATGACATACAGTAAAGACATCTCTAATATATTGAATAAAAAGCTGAGCACTTCAATCTCAACAACATATCCTGGAGGTCTGATGCTACCAGACGTAGAACATCCTCGGCATTTCTCAAAATTACAGATGGACATTTTCAAATACTGTTTCAGACAGAGGAAGAGAAATCAATCACAGAGATAAAATAAATTATATAAGAGTTCCCAATTCGATAACATAAGTTATGTAGAATAAAATCTAAATAGGTAATATATCTGTACTTAGTGCTTTAAAAGGGCCAGTTTCACAAAGCTGAAAACGATTATGAGCCAAATTGGTTGGGAGAAAGAATTTAAACAGAAAAATGTGAATGATAATCAGGAACTGAATAAGGATATTTTACAACATGCCCAAAGAAGCCACAATCCCACAATTGAGAAGGAAGGTCAGGCTAGTTAAAACAGAAAAAAAAACAAAAGTCTGGTTTATAGGAAAAGGGGGGGAAAATCCAAAACATAAGACAGAAACATGTAACAAATAGAAGAGAGGTAAAGTTGCTAGTAATCAATTTACTCAAAAATTACAAATTGTAAAAAAATTGATAAGGAAGGCAAGGACACAAGAAATCTATGATCAAGGAGTTAAAGATAACATGCAGTAGTTTTTTAATAAAACTGATTACCAGCAACTTTCCCTCTCTTCTATTTGCTATATGTTTCTATCTTATGTTTTAGAGTTGTATTAGTCCTATGTGGGCTGGAAGGTGACAAATTTACAAATTCAAGTCTCTCAGCTGGGAGTGGGTTTATACCTAATCTTGGCCCTGAATTAGCATACTAGCGATACCATTGCCATTTACAAAATGAGCTCCCATCTCTTCTATTTATGCCGAAATTAGTGCTAAAGATACTAAGATAATTTTTTCAGTACAAGGAAGTTTTATTCCCTGGGTATTAATCCTTCTCTGAGTTAAATCACCTTCCTTTCTCTGGTTGAGGCTTATATGAGTTCTGTTGTCACATTGTCACTCCACTTCCAGTTCTGAACTTGCTACTTTGGGATGGCATGTAAGGAAAGTGCCATGCATGAAATTCCATTCTGCACTGCACGAAGCCTGCCCCAGCGAGGGGGCAGAAGAAAGACAGAAAGAACAGAAACACCTAAAGGAAATTTCAGCAGAATGTGGTTTCCACTGCCTCCTTTTGTCTCTACTGGCCTTTGGTGTTTCTTGCTGATAATCCGGTGCCCTATAAACCAACAGACCCTTTGGCCTGGTCCAGAGCTAGCTTAATTCTAAACTGGAATTTCAACTTCACTCTGTTCCACCATGCCATGATGCAGAAAGCAGTAATAATACAGTTGTCTGCACTTTCTGGGCATAAGTCTAGCTGCTGACATCAAGCAATGCTGAGTGCCTCTTAAGGAGCATATCTGTGTGAAGTGCAGTTGTGGTAATACATCTGCATACCTAGCATCCTATCAGCAACAGAAGGCTGAGACTGGGTTGAACAGGACCTTTGGCTAAAGCACTGCAATAGTGAGCACACTCCCTACCAGCAGAGCCCCAACTAAGCAATAGGATGAGTCCTGTGTCTACACCCTGCAAGCACAACAACTTTTACTCACGTAAATGGCACATGGACCTAAATCAATTCAAAGTGCTATTGGAAGTAGCCCAAGCAGCTTCATGGCCAAAGATCCTGTAGGTAGCAATGCCTCCTATTAACTCTGCAATTCTTCCATTGCCCCAGAGGGTTTGCTGTGCCACTTGCTGAAACATGCACTGCCCATCTGGGAGGCAGGCGAGAGTGTCACAGCTCAAATTAGTTTAGCAACTATTGTGAAAAGCTACACATGTCCCAAGTAGCACAATAACTACAGAGAGGAATGGGAGGGTGTATAAGGCCAGGGAGGAGAGTATGCAAGGCCAGGAAGGAGTGGTTTCAACTACACGGCCAAACGAAGGTATGATTATTGCATGTTTTAGGATAATTGTGCTAGCTTGGTCTAACCAGAGTGGGGAACAAGAGCAGTGAAAATACCGCACCATCAACTTCAATATGTGCTAGCTACTAAAGTACATCTCCAGGGCCCTAAGGTACATACTCTGGTTGCCAGCATAGTCTAGAGCCAATGCCACTATATCCACACTGTTACCCATGCTAACTAACCACTTATTCTCAGGTTTCTCACATCTTCCTCTCAGCAGAGACACACCACCAGACTGAATTGTCCAGAGCTCTGATCTAATAGGGCGAGGCCTACAGTCTTATTAAAGACCAGGAGCCAAATTCTCCAAAATGTTTGTGGCATTCTTCACTGCTCTCCTAGCCCAAAGCACCCTAATGATAATGGTAGTGTTGCAGTGATGCTGTAGTCTTGATGGAGCGAGTGGACAGGGACAGCAAACAGGGAACTTTGCAAGCCATTTTCTGGGTCCAAGAAGAGGAAGGGGAAGAAGAGAAGGAGCCAGGTACCAGATCCTACTCCAGGAAGATGAGCCAGGGCTGTTTGTGTATTTGGCTTGCTGAGTGTTTGTGTGATGGGCTGTGTGCTCTGAGCAGCTGCCAGTGCTGCTAGCTGGGTAACAAGGGGGCAAAGCCAGTCCAAGCCCAGAAGAGTATGAAAGGAGACTCCCCAAGCCACCAGGGAGAGCACGAACAGGGACAGCAAACGGGGCAATCTGCAAGTAGTTCACAGGTCAGGTTCGCACCCCCTTTTTGAAGGGGACCCTTTAAGGTAGGTTCTTTCTTTAATTAAGAGTAACTAGCCTACATATATTTAGCATAAGTAGCTAAAACTCAGCAGTTAGACCAATATTTAAGCCCCTTGTTTACTACAGTCCAAATCAAGAGCGTGTTTGCTAGGGAGTTTGCCCAGAAACTCTTCCTGTCACCTTCCTTCATTGTAAGCTTGGTGAACGGAGGCAGGTTAGCAGAGAAAAGGGAACCTTTTGGGACTCTTTCAGTGAACAGGCCAGCTTACAGGGGAGTTTGCTAGAAAACAATGGCGATATATAGGGGGTGCACAGGGGTCCACATGCACCCCCTGAGAGTGCTGGTGCACCCCCTGACAGGCAGCACTCCTGGTTGCGGGGGGCAGGCAAGAACACTGGTGCACACCCTGAGAGCGCCTGCCAGGGTGTGGGGGGCGCCAGGCAAAGCGATCCCTGCAGTTCCTCTGTGGCCAATTGTGTCACTTCCAGGTAAGCATGATTAGCAGGACCCTCCCCCGCCATCAGCACAATCTGCTGCAGGGGGACTCCCCCCCTGGTTGCTGACTGGCCACTGGGGTGGGGGGCAAGTGTCCCCCCTGACTCAGGAGGCACCAGTTGCCCATGCTAGAGAAGGTCACTTGGGGAGATGGGCATGAAGAGAGAGGCAGTGGATTTCAGAGGCTCAGAGAGATGGCTGGAGGATGTTGCAATGCCAGAGCCACTACCATTGCCACTGCTAGCTCTTCATCTGCTTGTGACTACAGGGCTCTGGGTGCAAGGGTGAAGGGAACAGGGGCTCGGCTGGTGTTCTCGATCCTTCCAGTCAAGGGGAAGAGCCCCCCTGTGCCCCCCCGGCTTGGTGACTGGTGCCTCCTGGGTCTGGGGGGGCACCTGGGGTCCCCCCACAGCCAATCACTGAGCTGGGGCAGCGTGGGGGGGGGGGCTCCAAGCGCACCCCCCAGTGGACCACAAGTGGACCACTCCATCCACCCCAGCAGCACAGCATTCACAAGCCGCACTGATACCTTGAGGTATGTAGAAAAAAACATTTAAAGCTGTGTCTATGGTCAAATCACTGATTCCCTGAATCGGCATCAAATTTTCAGATTTGAATTTGGCCGAATCAAATTGAGGACAGTGATCCGAATCAATGAATCAACTCACTGTCCCTGATTTGGGCTGAATCTGAATCTGAACTGAATAGAGCCCATTTCACACACCGCTACTACACAGCCTCTCTGCAGAAAAGGACCTGGGAGTAACAGTGGACAATAAGCTGACTAGGCACCACCAGTGTGCCCTTGTTGCAAAGAAATCTAACAGCATACTGGGCTTCATTAGTAGGAGAGTTGCCAGAAGATCAAGGGAAGCACTTATTCCCCTCTATTTGGCACTAGCAAGGCCACATCTAAAGTACTGTGTCCACTTTTGGGCCTCCCAGTACAGAAAGGGTGTGGACAATTTGGAGAGAGTCCAGCGGAGTCCAATAGAAATGGTTGAGGGGGCTGGGGCACATGAGTTATAAGGAGAGGCTGAGGGAACTGGGCTTGTTTAGTCCAGAGAAGGCAGAGCAGGGATTTAATGGAAGCCTTCAACTGCCTGAAGGGTGGCTGTAAAGAGGGTGGAGCTAGACTGTTCTCAGTGGTGGCAGATGACAAAATAAGGAGCAATGGCGTCCAGTTGCAGCAAAGGTTGGATATTAGGAAAAACTCTCTCACTAGGAGGGGGGTGAAACACTGGAACAGGTTACCCAGAGAGGTGGTGGAATCTCCATCCTTGGAGGTTTTTAAGGCCCGGCTTGTCAGAGCCCAGGCTGGAATGAGCTAGTTGGGGATGGCCCTGCTTTGAGCAGGGGGTTGGACTAGGTCCCGTCCAACCATCACTTTCTAAGATTCTGTGATCCAGGAAAATATACACGAGGCAAGAATTTTTGCATGTGATATCTTTTATTGGACCAACTGCATGGCTGGGATAGATTTAAACAAGCTTTTGAATGCAATGCATGTCAGAATTCAATGCATTCTGCTTAAAAGACAGCACCCACAAAAATCCTTACCTCCTTAACAATAATGTAACTTTGCAATCGGAAATGTTCCCCCTAGATCGGAGAATCCTTAGGTGTTACAGAGCTATGGTAGCAGCTAATACTCTAATCTCTGTCTGTTATAATGAACCCTGGAGTTTGTTTGCAAATAATGCCGTAGAGCAACCTTCAGGCTGTTCAGATTTATGCAGAGATTCACTTCAGACAGCCTAAGATTGAGTGGTTGAATACAAAACATATTCTGTACATATTCCCTTCCACCCTGTATTTATTCTTGGGACATACAGCAGTATAGTTCCTCTTTTTATCTATATATGTCTTTATTAATAAAGAGAAACACAACATGAAAGACACCAAAAGAATTATGTTCCAGTATGGGCTTCCTGCCTTCATGGAGCCCTGTCATAGTAAACTTGCTCACTTCAATAGGATTTCACTTCAGCTGAATATTGAAGAAATTACTCACATAACGAAGGCTTACTTTTCTGAGTAAGGTTTTCTGGTCAAGGCCCTAAAACTTACATTTCATTTTGGCCCCTCTTCTTCTTCCCCCTTCGCCTCAACCTGTCTTCCAGCATAAGGACCCTCAGTGAAGAATCTGTATTCAGTATCTGTCAAGAGAGGCTCCATGCTGGTCTTTTTAATAACAAGTCATTCCTTTGTGTTCTCCAGTGGCCCTTAAAATCAACTCCCCAATATTCCTGCATTATTACCCTGGTCTGTAGATGTGTTCAGACTTGGAAAAGCCATTTGCTCTGCAAGCTTACTTTGCCCCTGCAGTGCTGAACAGTTTCTCTCCATTAAAAACCATCCCTGGAGAAAAGGGTACTTGGAGCCGTATAATACCCCTCTTCTACCTTCTATCTTGCTGGTTTTTCTTGGCTACAGCATTCAGTCTCCCTGAGGCCCCATAGCTGTGATGCTGGTCGTAACAATGTGCCATAAAAACCCCAGATCAGGAAAACAGTGCACACAACCAGAGACAGAAGAGAAGGCTGACATGTTGCAGGGGTTATTTTTTTAACCTGTGCATCCTTCTTGATTCAGGATTCCTGGTGCCACCAAATAAAACTGTGAAGCACCTGGCCCATGTGGCACAGAAATAAATTAAGATCTAAAATTTGTAAAATCCTCATAATTACAAACACACGAGAGGTGCTCTCTCCCATTAAAAGTACACAGGAGAAAACTTGTGCCTCCCAGAGCCAAACCACACAGCAGTACCACTGACATTCATGCTACCCAAGTATCACGTTATGGGTACAAAATTGTACTGGGTCTAGATTGCAAATGGACACAATAAAGAACTGTGTGCAGACTGGAATAAAACAGAGCTCAATGGAATATAAATATAAGAACCTCATAGGATTTGGGGAAACTAGAATTAAGAACTTTAGTGTCTCTTTGGGGATCGGGATCGGGTTTTGGTTCGACTGCTCTTTAAAACAAGTCAGAATATTTTTCCCTATTATTCTTAATACAGTTGGAAGGAAGAAATGGTGTTTGGATTGGGACTAGGTTCAAGTTCAAGTTTTCGATTCAAGACTAGATCAGGGTTCAGTCCTGGTCTACAGGATTCTCAGATACTGGGTTGTGATCATATACTGTAACCTCTTATATAAAGCAGGTTGCAGAATGTCAGTAAAAAAATCCATATTTGGTTCTTTATCTGTGGGTGGGCTACAGTGTAATCAGGAAGACACGCATGCTGGGTATGAGGTGAATCCTTCTCATCTCCTTTTAACCTGTTTTAGTGGCTAATTATCTTGATTGTTAAAAATGTGTACTTTATTTCTCATTCATGTATTTCTGGTTCTCACATCAAGCCATTGGACATTATCATGGTCTTAACACGTAGAATGGCTGGGCAAAAAAAATAGAGATGGTTAGAAAAATTTTGATGAAATATTTTTCCATCAAAATTCTCTGATTTGTCAAAATCCAAACATTTTGCAGACAGCTTGATGTCAACAAAGTTCTGACAGAACTTAGGCAAGGGTCCCAAGGATCCCTGCTTGTCGGGCAGGTTTTGTCTGTGACTTCAGGGTCAGCTCAACAGGTGGTCTCCCTCAAGGTCAGGGACCCCACAGCTTCTAGGGTCTGTGGATGGTGGGTAACCTGCCATGTGGAAGGCAGCTGAGCTCAAGCTCCATTTCCTTTCAGAAAGATTTTTTAAAAATGCTTGAGTTTCATTCAGAACTGGATCTCAACAAAACTACATTTTAAAATATCTACATTACCCATGGAACTGAATTGCTTTTCTCTACACAACTCTGACAATTAACCTGTCATTTCTATTAAGTTTCCAGGGGGAGGGTTCCCTCCAAGCAAAACTTTTTTTTCTATAGGTAAAAATATAAAAATGTAGTAACCAGAATTATGTCATGATAATTATGTCATCCACCCACTCAGCAATATACATATACACAGATGCATACCCCATGAAGGTCTATTAGGTTTTCAGGGAAATAACTCCCCTTCTGTGAGTGCCTGGAGAGAGTGGGCACTAGACAATAAAAAGATATCAGTAAGAGGGTCTTTTCCTCTGGCTCCAAAGAAATAGTGGGAGCTTGTAAGGGAACCTCATTTCCCCCTCCTTGCTGGAGTGGCTGCCATCATGTTAATTTATTGCTGGGATGATATGCTGCACACTGGCCAGCTATTAGGATGAATTATGCTTCCTGTTGAATGGTGGTTGCCTACTCTAGGTAATAGTGCTATATTCAGCCACTGAATTAATTTGCCATGCAACAAACAGACAAACTACTGCTAAATCTTTCAGTACTTAAATATGCCTGGAGCCCAGTGATTTTAGTTTGTTTTTACAAGGGATATTTTCGTTAACTGTGTAGCCTCAATTGTAAATGGTAAAAAAAAGGAGCCAATTAAGTCCAAGTAAATCACCTAGGCAAATATTTTGTTGCGGGCATGTCATCAAGGGGTCACCACAGGTTCTTGGAGTTTTAGTTTAAAACTTCTCCCATTGCTTTTCATTTTCTTCCAGAAAACACAAATTATAGCTACAAGGAGATGGACTCAGAGGTGAAATTGTACATGATGGGTGTGCTATGGTGACGTAGCAATCATGCGAGTCGACACATGATTGCCAGCTATGTTGCCATAGCAGCATGCTCCCCTGGTATAGCATGCCGCTGCAGTGATGTAGCGGCAAAATCTAACTATGCGCTGCATGTATGGCGCAGTAACTGCCCATACTCCTGTACAGCGATGCATAGATGCATCCACTATCGTGGAGCCAAGAGCTACTTAGCTTTTGATGTATATTGTAGCAAATCTTCAAGGTCTACCAGATTCAGATAAAAACCCTTTTAGCAACATTAAGCGTTCAGAAAACGAACCAAATGACAAAGGTTTATTCTCTTCAGTAAAACTTTCTAACATTCACCTGATGAGAGGTTGATCTCTGCTCCCAATATCAACTTCCATAATAATAAGTATGCCCTTTCCATCGCATTGGTGAGATGGAAACAGCTCAGAAAGGTGCTTGGAAGCATTTCTATGAATGAGGTCATTGTCATAATAGTCACTGATACAGAAAAAAGGGAGAGTTACCATGAAATGTAGATGATGGAAAAGACCTATTAGGTGACTTTCTCCATTTACACAGCCAAGTAGGATTCTTCCCCCAGTGCTTTATTCACCTATGTTTGTTCAATCAAGTTTTAAATGTCTTAAGTACAGAAGCGTCCATCACTTTCTCCTAAAAGCTGGACCAGAAACCAGGCGAATCGCAATGTTCTTATTTTCACCTTCTTACAGAGCACTAGGCCATCCTTGACCATCAGACCAAAAAAGTACCATTCAAAAATATGGAAAACTTCACAGATGTGTATCATCCTTGTGCAAAGAAACATGCTAATGTTCTCTGTATCCAATGTGCTAAAGTCCCAAGTCAGCAAATCAATTAGAGCACATGCATGACTTTCATTGCACATTTAAAGCTATGCATGTGCTTAAGCGTTCACTGAAAAGGCAAGGACTTAGTCCAATGCTTAAGTATTTTACTGAATCAGGGTCTAATCACTGTACATGTTTCATACAGAGTAATTGCAAATATTAGCAGCAGTGACCCAGACATAATACAAAGAAATACTAATGCAAGGAAAGGCTGTATGTTATCTAACCTTGGCTAAAAACTCCAGTGGCTGCTAAATGACAAGCAGTGAAGTCTGATCCCTCCTGTATACGGCTCCTTCTGGGAAATGCAAGAACATGAGCTCATAAACAAGCAGGGAAGCCCAACATACTTTACCAACAACCCATAACTTACTCTCAACAAGCTTATTGATGTCAGCACATGCGATAAAATTGGCCTGTTTGGAGTCTCTGATTTTGGCATGATTATCCCCTAATTACATGCTGTAAACTGAGAGGGGTGGGCTCAGAACTAGCCAACGGCTCCTGGCTGCTTGTCTCCCCTGCTTGTCTCCCCTTGGAAGTCCTTCACTGGAAGAATCTAAAAATAACTTTATAGGCAATTCCCCTAATGGGAGAGGAATGGCAGCAACAGGGAGCCTTAGGTTAACCCTTTTGTGTTTGGATCATACAGGCATAGGCAGGATTTGTGCCAGATCCCCAGTTGGTGCCAGTTACCAGAGCTCCATTAACTTAAGTGAAGCTCTACTGCACTTGTCTATTGCATTGAAAGTAACATTTTTAATTTCCCACTCTTTGGCAAGAACTTAACCCACTCTTTTCCCCTCATTGGTTCTGTCCCTCTCCTCCACCACATCCAATAAGTTCCAACTACCTTCACTTTTCAGTCCCCCCACTCTGTCCTTTTGCTCTTCTCTTTTTTTGTGTGGCTCTCTACTCTTTGAATGGGGCTCCTTCAGTCTTGATTGGGGTTTCAGCCTCTACTGAAATACAGTCCATACATAATAGTGATTGTGACAGCCAAGGGACAAATATATAAACTCTTTCACCGGCTATTTTAATGTTGCGAATTTGTCAACAGGTTGAAACTGTCTATTTTGATCAAGCATAGATATTTTACCATAAAATCAACAGCAGTTCCATAGGAACCTCCAAAAGAGGGGGTCTAGAACCTACTGTTAACCCAGGCCTCAATGTTCACAGGTCTTCTGTTCCCATTGAAATCTGCCTTTCAAGATCTGAACCACAATTACTATTAGTTACTAGATAGGCGAACGCTTCTTTATGAAAATGGGCAAATTTCCCCAATATTTGTGACTTGGCAAAAATATATGAAAAATCCTTTCAAAAAAAGAAATGACAGATAGTATTATATCAAGCTTTCTCCATGTATGGGGAGCATTTGGGGAATCTGAATATACTAAGTGCAAAGATAATGACAAGAGGTTGATCAAACAGAAACAGGTCATTGAAAGGCAAAAAGGCAGCTGCCAATAGGATTTGCTGCTTATGGAAAATCCATGTCTGGCAAAAAATATAAAATAAAAGGAGAGAGAAGAAAATGCCCGGGTTTTCCCATTTATTTATCATTAACTTTTACGTTTCTAGATGCAAAGTTCAACTATTTACTTAATGCTGGTAAATTGCTTCTTCTTAATGCATGTTTCCATTTTTTTCTTCTCTTTTTTCCCTTCTCTTTTTGCCTGCCTTTCTCTCACATGGATACTGTTGCAGTTCTTTAGCAGCTGACTCTCTTTCATTAACATCAGCACTGTTTTTCATTAACATCAGCACTATTTTCCACAGTAGGTAAATATGTACACATACAAATTCTACAAGTTAAAGCTGATTTAACAAATTCTTCTTTGCTCTGATCCTGTTGTTCAGTTGCAGACTGGTGGACATCAGCTTTTCATTAAGCAGGAGGAAAGTGCAGACTTCTAACAAAGTGGGATGCATTCTGAGGTTTGGTTTCAAATAGAGTTTGTGTTTCCTTTTTTAATTTTCCAGTGCTAAAAAAGGAATTGGGTAACTAGGACAGCTGCTGGAGATTGTTGCAAGGTGGAAATTTACAAGGGTTTGTAACAGAAAAAAACTGCCTTTTATAGAAAACATTTGCATTCCCTAGAGAGGTTTTAAAATAATAGGATGGGATATAGTTCCAGTGTTTGTTCATATAAATTGCTTTCCCCAGTTTTTTATTCTGTTTTCTGATGCAAAGGATTAAAAGAATCAGCAGCTAGAAATCATGGTGACATACCCTCAATACTCCATTTTTACCCAACTACCCATCAGGCCTTCAGTCTGGGAGTTCAGACTCCAAAGCTGATGTAAATTATGAGATATGAATTGATTGCACTATAAAACGGGTATGGAAAATGGAACCAGTTTCTAAATTTCTCTGCCTCACTGAATCTGAGGACATTCCTTTCACTGATTTGCTAGGTTCGTGATATCCCTTGTGTGTGTGAGACAGACTGGGCATAAGATTGCATGTACCTGAACGTATGTGTATGTGTATCTTCAGGCTTGTGTGAATTCATGTTTGCTTGCCTGTGCAGAGGTCGAGTGAGCACAGGGGGCCTGGCCTGCTTGTGTGCATGTATCAGCTATATGTGCAGATCTTCACATCACATGCGTCTGCATGTCCATGTTTGTATGTGTTGGAATGCACACAACTGTGTGTGTGTGTGCGCGCGCATGTGTGTGTGTGTGTGTACGTGCATGCTTGCCTAGGCTGGTAGGTCGAAGAGGAGTTAATTTGTATGCATGTGTTATTGTCAGAATGGGCATTAACTATAGAACCTAAAGTATGTACAGCTCAGGATTGTCTCTTGGTTTATCACTCATGCAGCTTCTCCAGAGGCTAGATTGTTGTACTGTGGATGATGCCCTTTGGCTTACACTAAGGGCAAATCATAGTGACTCTCATGCTAGCCCAGCCATAAATTATGGGCTTCTTGCAAGAATCACTGGGTGAAATTCTCAGGCCTGTGTTACACAGGAGGTCAGACTGGGGTTATATTGACCCCTTTTAACCTTCAATCTATTAATTTAAAACAAGTTAGTTTGTATGTTTTTAGCACCGTTGATTTCCGTAAGATGGGTAAGATCTCTGAGAGGTGTCATTTCAATACACTATGTTGAATAAGTTTGACCTTTTCTACTTTTCATCTAGTGTCACCTGTGTGGTCTTTGAAGGTACATCTATGCATCCTCCCTCCTAAGCCCAAGTCCATTGCCAACAAAATAAGCCCTGCTCACTTGTGCACCCTGGGCACACCAGAGACTAGTTATTGGGCAGAATGGATTGTTCAGGATGTTTCTGAATGTGTGGCTCAGGGTCACACTTAGGCTCTCTGTCTTGGGCGAGCCAAAGAGCAGCACTGGGGAGCACTAAGGTCTGCTCTGAGCTCCTGCACTCCTGAGCCATCTTTTGTGCCCAAATTGCTGATCAGTAGTATGCCTGAGATAGAAGGAGTGGGAAGGTGAGATTTATTTTATTTTAAATTAATACATTTAAAGGCCCAAAGGGGCTATTATGATATATAGCCTGGCCTCCTGTGCAACACAAGCCAGAGAATTTCCCCCACCATTCCTGCACCAAGCCCAAAATTCCTGGTTCAGATGAAACTGTTCCCTATGATTTTACTCTCAATGTAGGACTCTCAATGTAGGCTAAGCACAACCAGTCAATATAATTTCAACCCAACAGACTTCAGCCACACTAATAACAGAGTCATGTTTAACTTCACCCCAGTTAAGTAATCCATGTTAATTAATACATTTTTAACATGATACATTTCTCCAGTACAGAAAGAGGCCTTATTGCATTTAGTTATAAAGCCTGGAGGTACAGCTGGTCAGAGAATGCTCATTTGTTGAATCCAAGATTAATTTTGTCAAATTCAAGAGACAGTTTTTACAAACATTTGGTCTCAATTCCAGGACTGACCCACAGTCAGGGACACCACATTTCCAGGGTCTCAAGTTTTACAGTAGACCCACCAAACAAATTACCCTAGGGCAGAGGGCAGGAAACTTTTAGTATTCCCAATTGAGTCATACCTAGCAAGGGACTGTTTCAGGCTAAAATTCCCAGGGTATGGGGGACTTGTTTTCTGGGCAGACCCATTAGGCAGATTGTCCAAGAGCACCCCATAATCTCACAATCCCCAGATCTGAAGCAAATCCAACAGATGGCCTGTCATAGAGCCAGAAACTAAGTACCTCCAATGCCTGTGGGTGCTGCAGACATGCAGGATGTCTGCTCTGACACCCTGTAATTACAGCGCATCAGAGCAGACTTGATTAATCTAATTAGCATGCTGTGACTGTCAGGCCTCAAATGCCCAGTCACGTGCAGTCTTGGTTCGAGTAGTTGGTGGTGTACACCTTATTGACTTCAGCACCACTGAGTCGATGTTTAGTCCTTGAGTGGTCTTCCTCGATCTCACCTGCCATGACTTTGAATGTTTCTCAGTGGTGGGGTGACTATTCAGGGTCCTCCTGCAGCACGAGGTATGCCCAATGGTCACTTGTGGGGCTCCACTACCCCTACACCCTAACCTTACACCATCTTGATGGATCACCGGGTTTTCCTGGCCACACCCTGACTCTTGCACTGTTGTGGCAGCCTTCTGAGTCCCTCCTCATCTTTGGTACTGGTCCTTGAAGCCGCTTCGCTCAACCCACCCCAGGTAGTTCACAGTCAGTGTTTTTGGTTGTGAGGCCTGCACCTTCTAGCATAAAATACTTCACCAGGGTCCTAAACCCAATGTATTGCCCCTACAGGCCCTGTACTGTATACCTTAACCATACCATGTCCCCTGACCCTCAACCCCTTCAAACAGGGAAATGGAAAAGAGAAACAAAATAATACTCTGGTCTGTTGTGGGGAATCTGCATGGCCCCTTTCCTGGTCCCTTACATCAGGGTGCCAGGTTCCTCGTTCCCTAAGGCCTTTCTATGAGAGGACCACCTACGCAGGGCCAAGTGTCCATGTCCTCCTGCTTGGGTTGTTTCTCCCACTTTATCTGCCTCTTCCTGGAGTACGGCCCTTCCCCACTTCTCCCCCTCCTGTGACCTAACTATTCAGGTTCCTTGTGGCCCCTTTGTGTATGCCTGGTTGCTCTCTGTAATCAGGATAGGTATCCTGCCTCTTTGCAGCCTTTCCTGCTGCTCCTGCCAGGACTCTCCTAAAGGAATGTGTTCCTCCACCTCCCCACTGGTCCCGATATTCCTACCTGTTGAGGTGTGGGGCGCCACCTCCACCTTTCTGTTCCCTCTCCCTTTGCTGCCTTTGTTGGCTGCAGGGGCTGCTTCTGGCTCATCTCCCTCTCTGTCAAGCCATTCCTCACTGCTGCTGCTGGGGTCAGTGCCCGGAGTGTCCTCTGACTCTTCAGGCTGTTGCCCTTCCTCCCCAAGAGCCTCCCAATGGACACCCTGTGGTTGTGTCCTACTCGGGTATGCTCCTTCTCTCCCTCTGTTTCCACCAGCAGCTGGTTTTATCCCCGCTGGCCAGTGACTGCCAGTCATGTCATTGGCCGGCTTCAACTGGATAAAGACACAGCTGATGAGCCGTGTGGGTTTTTTTCTCAGTTCCAGCTGCTCTGTGGCTCCTGCTGTAGGTAAGTAGTTTCTTTGCTTTATCTTTGTGTTTATTTTTTCTCTTTTCTGGATATTCTGTTCCCAGCAACCTTCCCTTTTGGTTCGGGGTCCTTCCTCCCACTCTCTCCGGGGACACAGGCTAATTAGCATGTTCCAGCAGCCTTGGTGTCTCATGTGTTCAGTGTCCCCACACTTCAAAATGGTGGTGGGGGCACTTGTTGAAACAGTTTTAGTTAAAGCACCCATGCCACCATTTTGAAGTGAGGGACACTGAATACATGAGACGCTGTGGGTGCTTTCATTAGAGCGGCTCCCAATAGCTTCTCTAATTAAGGTGCCACCCCAGCACCCCTCACCCCAGAGCACATGTAAAGATGCCCTGTAGGTCTGGGCAGTCTTGGCAGCAGGTGGCCTCACAGCCATGGACTCTAAAATCCCAGGGTCTGTGGCTCTTGAGAGCCCAGCCATGCCAAGACTTCTAGATCCTCTGTCAAGGGCCTCTTGTCTGGCCCAAGCCATGGACTCTGGGGTTCAACCAGTAAAATGTTAATTTCACTGAGGAGCTGTAGTGGGTAGAAAGCATATTTTGTTTGGGGCCACACTCTGCATCTACAATTATCAAAATCATTCTTGTAAATTCCAGTTCATAGGAAAATTTTGAAAATATTTAGTCTGGGTATAATTCACAACAAAACCATGATAAAAAAAAGCATGATGCGATTCAGAAACCCTGTTCTTTAGTCAGTTCTACCTAAGAGTGCAGTATCGCATTGTAGTAGCACCACTTACAGTGAGCAGCTATCCCTTTTCTAATATGGCAGAACCTTTTTCTAATATATCTGATATGGTTGATACCAACTATTTACATAGATAAATGCTTATCGGTTTTTTAATATGTGAAATAATCACCAAAGGACTCTCTCTCTGGTATTACCTTTCTTCTCCCTCATCTACACTATAATTTGATATTTTTAATGTACCTGGTGCCCTAAAACAAACTGACCTGTATCTAGGTGATCATTTTACAACATATGGAAAGTCAGCCATGCTTTGTTTCCTTTATTGCATTTTTTTTACATATTCAGTATCTCATGTTCCCCCCTCACTCCAAATAAGAGTTTCATTTTTGAAAAATGCCATTGATGGTTTGGTACCAGTTCAACAGAAAAGGTCAATACATGTGCAGATTTATTCTTTTCTTAATCAATACTTATTCACAGATGAAATGAAGGGACATCCTTCTGGGCACATATGTTTAATGTCAGTTCATGACTGGAAGCTAAATGTGCCTCCCATGGCTCCAAAGATCTTAAACAAAGTGCTCCTGTTCACTTGAGATGCACAGTCAGGGTCAAGCAGAGGTTATGAGTTATCCCTATCTCAAGGTTACTCTATGTACTGCATAAACTTCCATAAAAGACTCTAGGATCAAGTTGCAAAGATTGCTGCAATTGCTCACTCAAAGTCAATCATTTTCGTTGGAGGCCAAGTGAAAACAGGGGCCTTGGGTTCTCTATCAGCTTCCAGAAGTGAAGTGAACTTCTTTATTAGTTCTCTACTTCCATGGTGCTTCCGAAGCTTACTAAGTTTCTCATACAAAACCTATGGGACAAAGTTGAAAGAACATGCCCCATCATTCTTGATATATTTCAGACTGACCTCAGATTCACAGGGTAGGATGACTGTGGCACTGCAAGTACACATAAGAAAGAGTCTTTCCCTCAGATGTCTTAGAATGTAATTCTGTTTTGTGCATCCAAATGGTAGCTTTTCCAGGTGCATAAGTGGCCTTTTTAGCACAGTTCTGTGATTCTGTTACCTATGTAGCATGGACTGATATGTGTAAACACACACTGAGCATCCACTATAGTAGACTACACATTGGCCAGATTAGGAATATATTGGCAAAAATAATGCCAATAATGTATGCCAGTCCAAAATGTATACAGTCATGTGCACACACCCATTACGGACATGCAAGTCATGAAATTGTTAACAGCTAAAACCACAGCCTACAGCTACCCACCATGTTTTGGCTGTAGTAGCCAAGTTGTTACAGTACTTGTCAAGAAAGTAGGAGACCTGGGTTGTAGTCTAACCCTCTCATCCTGAGTGGAGTTGAATATACGTTACTCTGATTGTAAGCACAGGGCTCAAACCACAAGATAGGTATTATACAGCTTCTTCTCCAACCCTTCTTTTGAAGCTGTATAATACCTACAAGAGAAGAAGGTAAGTGGGGTCAGGAAGAAATAAACAAGCCACAGGGTGTGGGGCTCCCTGAAAAAGGGCAGGGGGTAGGGTGGGAGGGAGTAAGTCCTAGAGTGCAAGCTGGACCCTTCTTCCCAATGGAACAGAAATGTTCCCACCATACGCCATCATACAAGGGTCAGTGGTTTAGTTTTAAAAAGAGGTTTGAGAAAGAACTCAATAATGCCTAGCTCTACAATCTAGGCACATGGATAAAAAACAAGGGATAGGAAGTACTACTGTTATCCCCATTTACAGATGAAGAGCTGATGCAGAGATTAATAGTTCATCCAAGACCACAAAGCAAGGCTGTGGCTAGGAACTGACTTTTGGTGGGTTCTTCTCTACACAAAGCCTTCCAACCAAGTCATGGTGCATCACATGCAATTCATCAGCAACTGGCCTGAAATCTATTCAGTCAGGTAAATACTAAAAGTAACTGTAAATTGTGAATATGTTTTGCAATCACCAGATTTATCCATAAAGATTTTATTTTTCTTTAAGGAAAGCCATTAGAAGGAGTAGTTATTATTGGTAAACAAGGAATAAATGGCATTTATAGCACTACCATCTTATAGGAATATTTACCTTTCTCTAAATCTTAACGTATTTTAATCCCTTCATATTTAAAAAAAACGCTTCCTGCTTAGTTTACCTGATAACTGAAGGGATGATTACCTGGTAAAAGCATGAGTTTGGGAATAAAGAAAATGAGGCTGTATTCCCCTTTTGGCAGCAGACATCAGTTTTGATCCTTGATAAACTACTTAATCCGTGGATAAAGCTAACATACATCACAGGGAAGTTGCAAAGCTGTAGTGAAGAGCTATATAAATACACAATATTATTTCATCAGTTACCCTATGGTGTTAATACTTGTAGTCAGATTTCTGGCCATCCTCTTTATACTTTTGAACATCAGTGAGGAAATTCTCTGTGCTGAATCAACCAGTTCTATCTTCCTTTCTGAAACAAGAAAGTTCCCTCCATTGGTTGCTGGAAATTTTGTCCAAGAGCTCTTCCCCCACAACCGTACCTTTGACTGAACAGAGGCACTACAAGGTCTGATACTAGCACTGCTGCTGGGAAACATTCTCCTCCAACAGTGACTTGTTGAGAGTGTTTCTATAACTGGGGAAGAGAGGCAAGAACCGAGGGCAGAATCCTTAAGGTACAAAGCTTGAGTGGGAGATGGAAAATTATAGACCTAACAAATTTACCATGAAGCTAAGTACAAGTTCAAAGCCTCATCTACACATTACAAATGGGTATCAACCGAAGTGCACTTCTATATATAAAGAGGTAAAATGCCCGTCACATGAATGGTGGTATACTGGCATAAATGCTTTTTTATCAATACAGCCTTATTCATATATGAGAAGGGGAATGAGTGTGTTAGAACAACAGATTACATCTATCCAAAATCTGTGGCATAAAGAACTTGATAAATTGGCCCCAAGTACTCAACACCTTATCAAGCTTATCACAGGCATATTTAATAGAAACCAAATAAAGAAATATCAGCATCCTGTTTCTCTTTTCCAGCATTTACCAACTCTGGAGCTGTCTCTGTCCTATAATTCTGTCACTCACAAGATCCCACAGAGCAAGGAAGAGAGGAAATCATTGTTACATTTGTATTTTATTGCATGATATAAAACAAAAGCATCAAGCTCTTTTGCCAAATGATACAGCCATTCAATCACTTTGTCCCTCCTTCCCCCTTGCACTAGAAATATTTTACTGTTCAAACACCAGAGGAGAGACTGCAGCCTGTTTTGAGGGCTGGGGATCAGCTGTCACTATCTGCTTCTTTATGTAATGCATTTCCTTTCTATGCTTTTTCCCTCCTTTTACAGAGGTAGGTGGGAAAACAGAACAGCAATCTCACACCAACATCAGGCATTCACCAGGAGCCATCAATCACCCCCTGAAAAACAGCTGAATAATAGAACACAAAAGAAAGGGTGGGGGTGGGTTCTTGGGTGTGGAAGTGTCTGTCATGATGAAATATACTGTAAATTCTTCTCAGATGGGGGAATTTAGACAAGATTTAGGAGTAAGTGGGGTCCCAAAAGCTCACTTAATATCAACTCCAGAAACATTACACTAATGTAGTTTTAAATATGATTTACAGTATATCTGAGAGCCCTGAGTGGATGAAAGAAAATGAAGAGCTTGCATGCCATGGGTAATGCATTACAGGAAGGCAGGAGCATTTTCATTCCTGCAGGATGCAAAGCTAAAGGATAGAACCTGAGCTCTTAAAGGAAAAGAGCAGCTTGCAATTCAGAGGGGGCTCAGGGGACTGGAAAGGTTTCACCTTTGGGGAGCTGTTTCAGATCGAGCCTAGGTCGGTGGGAGTATGTGGTAACCAAAGTCAAGCAAGACTGGGGTTTTCAAAAGTGCTTAAGGGAATTAGGTACCCTAACCACAATGAAAGTAAATTGGGTAACATTTTCAAAAGTACCAGATCCACAGTGGTTTCTGGGCACTTCACTGCCATTGATGTCAATGGGACCTAGACACACCAGTGAAGATAGGAACCAAAGACATTCAAGGATCTGGGCGCTGGTTACATGAGGCATGTTTATACTATTCTAGCACGAATGCAGGGAGAACCACAGGGAAAGTCTCCGCATCTCCTAGCACCCAGCCAGATGTAGCAGATCTAGTTTACTGCAGGTCTGGCTATGTGCCAGTAAGCTTATTAGGACACAGCTGGCATCACACAAAGCCGGATAGACTATGCCCAGCTCATGGCATAGTGCACATGAAGTAGGTACAGCATGTCACTGCAGCACTCCCTAGCTCTATGCTGGGGGGTTTCAGTCCTTGTCTGTAGGATCCTAAGTCACTTAGGCACTTTGGAAAATGTTATCCCTAACTGACATTGGATCCTTTGAAAATTCCACCATTCCTAAATGGACTTCACACCCAGGAGCATAACTAGCCTTGGGCAAGCAGTGCATCAGCCCCAGCCACTGAGGTAGAGAAGGTATCAGGTGCCCTGGGGGGGACTGCAGGCCATAGGAGCAGCATCCAGTATGTGGGGTAGCAACAGCTCAACACCCCTGCTTTCCAGCCCAGGGCACCCAAATGCTAGTTATGCCTCTCTCCACACCAGAGGGCATCAGCAAAAAGGTCACCCCACCCTTTACTAGCTTGTCCTTGTGTTGTCAACACCAGCACAGATTTTGCAGGCCCTGGGGAACCAACAACCTTCTCCCTAGTGAGTTCTGCCATTTCATTGCTGAGACACAAGACACGTTGGCATAGCACCATGGCAGGATGATGGTTGCCCTGCCACTGCCCATGTTATGGGCAAACGCAAGGCTTCAGCTTCTACAGGTCTGATTCAATAAAGCACTTCAGCATGTGACTAAGTTTTGTGCACACGGGTAATCCTATCCCTATTCAACAAAGCATTTATGCATGTGAAGTTAATGAGACTTAAGCATGTGATCGAAATTAACCAAGCTTTGCTGAACCGGGGCCACGAGGCTGTCAGCCTAGCAATTTTCACCTGCCTAGACCTTTATATTTTAAATAGCTCATTTTTAATTAAAATGTACTTCCAAAAAGAAAATAAATACTTGCTCGGCTTAATGTTCTGTTTCCAATCTAGGTCCATTATGGGGTAACTGAATACGATAAATACAGATAACTACATTCTAATAAGTTCCTAAAGTGTCGCCCTCCAATTCTGACAGGGTGTTTTGAATTATTAGCAGCCTTTGTAGCTGTATTCATCATCACCTTTAGTGTCAAGATACTTCAAGAGGCAAGTGAGCTTTTAATGAGCTTTCAGACCGAAACAGGAAAGGGAAAATATATCCAGTGCATACCACTTTAATGATCACCTAATTAGTTTTATTACGTCTGCTGTATTACTTCTTCTTGAGGTTTATGATTTATGAATTAGGCAGATGGATCAGAGACATTTTATAGAAACACATATATATAATATCCAAAATAATACAAAGCCATACATATATATAATCTTTGACCCTTGCAGTAGGTTTTTTTGCACAGCCCATATTGTTTTCACTTCACAGGTTTCTCTCTAATTATGGATTTGTCATATTGATTTAAACTTTCACAGCCCACAGCTCTGTCTCCTAACCTTTGCATTTTATACCAAAACAAAGAAAACAGCTTAGGAAGGTGGTTCTCTGGCCGTGCAGCATTAATGAGTTGTTACTTAAGGCTGTGTCTATATCCCTCACTGACCCTAGTTCACATCCACCCTGAACTGAAATGATTTCCATCTGTGGGCTGCAAAAAGGACAGCAGGCATTGTACGTTTCACAAATGCAAGTGACCCCTTTAACCCTTACTGTGTAACCACTCAAAACTTGCTCTCACTCTTTATTTATCCAGCAGTTATGTCCCTTGAATAAGGGAAAGCAGTTTTGCTTCCACAATTTTAGCACTCCTCATTTAGGTGAATACTCCCATCAGAAGTCTGTTTCATGGATCAGTATAGATGCATAGACCCAGGATTTTGAAAAGGGACTGGCAATTTTGGATATCCCATTTGAGACACTATAATGAGACCCAGTTGTCAGAGCACAGGTGTTCGGCAGTTTCTGAAAATATTTTAAGATGTCTCTGGTTGGAAGCACAAAATGTGACAGACCTAAAATCATTAGTTTCCAGATTTTGGTTTTGTCTGCCTGCCAAGAAATCTTCCCATTTTTCCCTCTAAATTTGAAGATTGAATAACAAACCTCAGGGTTTTTGAAGTCTGGAAAATGCTGACCAGCTCTATTATGTCTGCGATTTTGTCATAAGCCAGGAAGAGCAAATGCAGAGGAATAGATACCCAGCATTGTGTTTACTCTGGCTTGCCTCAATAAATGGAACCCTATCAAAACAGAAAGACTGTAGTATTTACATTATTAGGAAAAGTATTGGTATAGGTTACATGAACCTTCATCTGTTTCTGTCAGACGTCACCTATGGGCTTCCCATTTGGACCGGTGTGTAACTGCTTTTAAGCCATTACTACTGGTAACAGAAAACATCTGTGGCTTGTTTCAAAGCTCTCACCTTATGCTGGTGTGTGTCTGCTGGTTAGCACTCACATAGCAAACATTCCCTGCATGGGTCAATGAAGGTAGGGGGACCACTGTCCCCTAGGCTCTTTCTGAAATCCCAAAGAAGTCCCAGAAGTCAACGTACCAGTGTCCAGGGCAGTGGTTCTCAACCTTTTTAGACTCAGGGCACCTGTTGATAGACTCAAAGCACTCCCAATAAAGCCTTAGAAAATGCAGCTCTTAGTGTTCACTTGTTGTTTTTTGACTACAGAAAGACAATAAAGCAGTTCTTCCATTGCAAAGCGCTAGAAAGACAAAAGGTATTTAAACCCAAAAGCTGGCTAAGAAGAGTTTTTCCAACTATTTGAGTTGGTCTAATAGAAGATTTCAGATTTACCCAAAGAACCTTGTCTGGTGGAGAATCATTCATCTAGGGGGAGGGCAGAAGCAGCAGGGGCACACCCCTCACAGAGAGAAACATGAATGTTTCCATATACCCGGATTTACACCTTCATGCTGCCCCAATACACCTTTTATTTTACTACTGTCTCCACAATTCTTGAGTTCCTTTGCCCTGCTCCATTCACCCATGTCATATCGAGTCTTTCTTTGGAGTTGTTTGCTCAGTCCCTTGTAAATTTTCTACTTCCTTCATTCTTTAAGCCTCCTTCTTTCCCTCATCATTTTTCCCACCAATTCAAACACCTCAGCTAACTGTGGGAGTGTTTGCCCTGACAAATTCAAGTATATAACAGTTTTTGTTTTTTGTATTTTCTAAGTTTATTTAGCCTGATCTCCTCTTTCACCTATGATGATGCCTCAAACCAGTTCTGGAAAAGAGTTAGGTATTTTTTCATTAATTCTGGACAAGTCCAGGCATGGAACCTGTCAAATGTCTTATTTTTTTAAGTCTGAATTTTATGTTAGAGGTTATTAACTGATAGTGTAACCTGGTGTTTGCACTTGAGAAAGCCTTTACTAACTGAATGTCCCATACCCAGGCTTGCTATTACATGGCCATTTGGTTTTTTGTTATTGGGTGAGGTCCATATATGTAAATATCTAGTGGAGATAGTGTTTGTAATGACCAAGTGATTAGAGCAGCAGAAATAATTATGTTCCTCTTTCATTCTGCAAACCTAGATCATTGTTAGTCATTAATCCTTTATGGAAGCTTGTTCCAGGGCTGGCAATCAGCTTCCTGATTACAAGCATCTATTCAAACCATTCATAAAAATTACCAATTCTATTGTTGCAAGCTGCTGAAGTAGGAACATAAACCTTTATGACTGACATATTGACTGGCTTTGCTCAAAGGCAAATTGCAATGCTTCTAGCATTGATAAAGTTATATCCAAGCATGAACTTTGATGTCTCCTTGGACATGATAAATGTGACCCCATTTTCTCAGTTCTGAAGGACCCTGCTTTTCCATCCATTGTCATAATATGACCATGACACTTCCACCATGGCTCATGATTCCACATTTATCTATCCTGTATCTCTCCAATTCCTTTATCAAAATGGTGATATTCTCTTCTTACATACTCCTCCCCTGCCGCGATCTGACTCAAATGATTCAGTTGCAAGGACTCAAGTCATTCATTTCCTTGGTGTAAGCATCAGGCACCATACATCCCAGAGAATATGACACAATATCATCACAAATGAAACCAGCTATCCAAATAATGGCGATTCCTTGTAATTTGTTATGCCTTCTGGTTCTATGGAGTGTCACCATCTCAGGCAACACATCTCAATCTTTTTACTATTGTTCAGGTATCTCTTGTGGGAAGAACTACAGAGGGTTATTTTCCACTGTCTACCCTCCAGTTTCTTCAGTTTTACTAGTGATATATTTACAAACATCAGAAATCTTACCAAAAACATTTCTCCACCGTTAGGATAACAACAGATCATGATAGCAGAGCCCTCTTTGAAAGCAATGATTTCAAACCCAAGGATATCAGAGACTGTTGTAACAGTTGCAGTTTTCTGATATCACACACAAACCAAGTTCTACTCTGTGCAACTCAGGATGGTGCGAAGCAAGAGGGCTGATTCCTGAAAGAGCACATGTGATTCAATCATGAAATCATTGAAAAATGCAGGTCTATATGTGATTCACTGACTTCATTAAGTGCTCAATCTTTGGAGGATATTGAGAATCCTAAAACATTTCACTGCGTTCATCACAAGTCTCTACTGTACTGTCAACCCACAGTCCAGAGTATGAACAGCAACAGGCAATAGCAAGTGCTATTGCATTAGGTAGGTTTTTTCTTCAATGCACACACATGAGACATATTATGAGACAAGTCTTGGAAGGATTTGACACAACCAAGAGAGCTGGACCTACCATTGGTGGGCGCCTCTTAACCAAACTACAATATGCTGATCATGCAAGGCTCTTTGCTACAATCCTCAATGCAGTGTATGAACTCTGGAGTCAGTAAAAAGGGTTAGTGAGAATATGGACTAACATAACTGTGTATCACCATTAATGCTGATTCAGTTAATAAAACAGAGATGCAAGCAAGTATCACAGTTAATGATCAAGATGTAGAAGTGGTAGATTAATTCAGAAATATGTAGATAACCAAAGAAATAGAAATAGTTTTCTCAGTCATAGCCACCTTTATGAAAAGTTGGAAAAACCATGATGTAGAGTCATACTAAGCCTCACTGAGCACTGAATCACCTAAGAAAGGCAAGCACATGAATGAGCAAAAGAAGGGAGTAGGGGGCAAAAAAATAAATAAAAAAATCAGTAGCTGAACAAATTAAGGAGTAATGTAAAAAGTAAGAAGTCACTAATAAAGCAGAGATAAACACTGACAGCAGCAGGTGTGTGAACTTGGCAAAGAGGCAAGAAAAAGTGGGCATCTGGACAAATAGATAACAACTATTTAATAATAGATAACAGAGGGGACCAGCAGACACTGGGGAAGTCCCTGTTCCCCCGTGCACTACCAGGAGTGACAAGGAATAACGGTCACAAGCTGGCAGAGGGTAGATTTAGGCTAGATATCAGGAGGTGCTACTTCAC
>NW_017728964.1:7524617-7529417 GCF_001723915.1 Gavialis gangeticus
CTTCCAAGAGAAGTGGTGCTGGCTCCTACCCTGGGGGTCTTTAAGAGGAGGCTAGATGAACACCTTGCTGGGGTCGTTTGACCCCAGTACTCTTTCCTGCCATGGCAGGGGGTCGGACTAGATGATCTGCTCAGGTCCCTTCCGACCCTAGAAACTATGAAACTATGAAACTGGAAAGAGATAAGGGCATTTTGGGTATAAATACAGAGATTGAGAGACTTGGGTTTTTTGTAGCGACTTTGGGAAGCGTGAATACATAACAGAAGTTGCTACCATTGTTTTTGGTACTTTCACTGAGTTGAACTGATTGCTAAACAGACCAGTTAGTGTACTGTCTAAGAGATACTGTATCTCTGAGCTTTCACCACGGAACAAGAATTTGAGTCTTTCTTTCTGCACCTCAGAATAACACACGACATCTTGAAATGGGCAAATGTTAAATTGGTAAAAATTATATCTTTTCCATAGCAATTTATGGATGTGAGTCATGGGAAATTAATTCTGCTGACAGGAAAAAAGTTGAAGCCTTTAAGATATGAAGCTGGTGAAAATTCCCGTGCATATCTTGGGAGTAAAAGAAAACAAACGCTTATGTTAAAAATACTATGGCAGAAAAGCATATTCTGTTGCCAGAAATCAGTAGGGACAAACTTGTACACTTTGATCCCATAAGACAGAGATGGAAATAACCTTGGCAAAATTATTCTGTAGTGAATGGGCAGCAAGGTATACTGAATTACAACAAGGTAATTGGCCCTTGTTGTAGAAGATGACCAGTGAGGATGTGGATGGATAGGTTTAGAGATGTCAGAGCTAGAGATGGATTGAGAAGGCTTCCAAACTTGTATGACATTACTAATATTCAGACATGAATGAATGGATTTTACTTTACTAATTAAAATTGACTTTGAGGAAAAGTTCATCACCAACTCAATATTCAGACATGCCACCCAGTTCTAAGTTGTGCAAATGAAGACTTAACTGGACTTTATGAACTAGATCATGGTCTCCCTACTTACCCATTGCCTAGCATAGCCATAAAGCTGGCTCTGCTGGGCAATGAAGGATTCCACTTGTACATGTGGCATGGAGCAGTTCCCACTCATGTTACTGGCTCCCAGCACACTATGAGTGTCTAGGAATAGTATTAGAGCTGAGGAATCCAAGACACAAACCCCACTACAGGAAGAACCCTTTGGCCAGAAGAGGATTCAAGTCCACTGTCATGGGTCAAGGTCCCTAAGGGAGGCCGTGATGCCCCTGGTGACTCTACAACCATGCTGGCTGTGCCCCGAGGGTGCCCTCTCGTCTCACCTACCACGTCTTATTGGTAAAATAAATCAGGATGCTATCCATGGGCCTTTTCATGGCCCCAGTCCACTGAACCCCACAATAACTCACTGGCCCATGGGCCCATTGCCAAACCTCATTCTAAAACTGTGCCTCACGGGGCACCTCGAGCCTTATGGGCTAATTGTGGAGCTCCAAAACCTCCCCAACCCCATGCCTCACAGGTGTTACAAGAATGTTGTTCCCTCTGTCAGGGCCTCAGCCTCCTCAGCCTTTGTCCCTTTAATCTAGCTAGGCTTCTAACCTGGGCCCACTGTGTTAGACCGGGCTTTGAGGCACTAACTCCAGTTGGCCTCTCCTAGTCACCGGACCCCCGGCCCCTGTTTGTGGGACCCTCAGCCCCAGTCTGACTGCACCACTCTGGCACTGGGCCCCGCTGGCCCCTAGATTGCTGCACCCCTCTGGTGCCAGGCCCCCAGCCCCTGTCTAGCTCGGTGCCTTGCACCCTCTGTGCTCACTATGGGCTTTCTAACTGCCTGAGCCCTAATCCTGCCCTTAACAGGACTCAAGTGAATCACGTGCCCCTCCTGGGCACTAATAAGACCTCCATACCTTCCCTTACATCCTCATCCCAAACCTCTGGTACAAACATCAACACAAACACAAGCCCCTGGGCTGTGATGTAACAAGAACAATGAAGACTGCACTTTGCCCCTTTAAGAAAGCAAACTTCCACCCCTAGGACAGCGTGTCTCCTAGCCCTGGGTACCTTGTGGGCTCCTGGAGCCCGATTGCTCTTGTATGGAGCAAAGCAGGCAGCCAAATGCCTCTGGGTTGCTCCCTTGGGCAAAGGCTCCTTCCCTCGGCAGTCTCCAGAGAGGGTGCCCTCTGCCAGCACCAGCCCTAAGTTTATATGTCCCCAGGGCCCTGCCTCCTTCCCGCCAGCTGACCACCTGCAAGTGCTGGCTAATTATGTCATTAACCTATTGCTCAGGCAACCTGCAGCTACGGAGCTCTGCCTAGCCTGCAAGGCTGCCTGGCTAAGCTGCTTCTGCCCTGAAAGAAGCGGGCCACATCTTAGCGCCCTGCAGCATCCACATAGTTAAACCAGCCCTGACCATACTGGTGATGTCTGTCCTTACACCTAATCCTAGTCTGTGTCAGCACAGCCAAGCTAACTAACTACTAATAAGCAATAGCTGAATACATTGTATTTACTCATCTAGAGGAGGACTTGGTTTTCACAAAGGGAAGAGGGACTGGGGTGAGCAAAAGGAGAGCAGAGAAAGCTTTGCTCCCCTCTTTTTTTCTCCTTTTTCCCTGTGAACTTCTGGCCTCCAGATGGAACCAAGAGCTTGGGACCAGTCTGCCTCTGGGACCTCTTCTTTCCCTACCACTCTCCCATCCCATACTGCCATGACTGATCACTGGGTTCAGTCAGGCATGAATGAAAGGAACTAAAAACGTTTCATTGTGAAGCAGTAAATAAACCTCTGCAGTCCTTTAGTTTCAGGAGCAGTTATTTCCCAATTTAGGGACCATGTCACAATTCCCAAGTCTTCTAAATTAGGGAGCATCTCTAAATTATTACTATACAAACTGCCACTGCTACAGTTGGCAGGGTCATTTCAGCTACATTTCTCACCGTATAAGTAAGGCGGAGTGTTCTATGAGGATACCAAGAAAGAAACTGGACCTTAAACCAAATAGTTTGAATTCGCTGATCTTACAGGCATGGTGCAAATACATTTGATAAGAGTTTCTGAAGAAGGCTAAGCATGTGCTTTGCATAACCAGGAGAAAGGTTTCTTTTAAGTGTCCAATTAGTTGAGTTCCTGCTTGAATGATCTTTCTACTGGGGTAGTTGAGGGAGGGAAGAAAGAAAGGAAGGAGGGAGAGAGATAGGAAGGGATGAAGAAAGGAAAGGAGGGAGGATCTCAAAGAAGCTTGTGCTAAAATTGAGCTAGTTGCAGGAAGTATCAGCAAACTCCAGAGCAAGTCCTATCCCATGAGAAAGAGAACAGTGTTGCAGACACAAGAACAGAAAAAAAAAATCTAGATCCAAGGAATCTGGAAACTCAGTTGCCACTCAAATTAATGGGAATTCAGTTTTAAATCCCTTGGGCATCTTTGAAAAAAATCTCAGCCAAGAGGCCTAAAAAAGCCTATGGCCTGATCCTGAAATCCTTCCTCATCCTTACCAGTTAAAGTATAAATTTCTGGGTTCAGTCCCTAAATTGTAGGGTGCTTTTCCAATGCAATTCTGCACTTTGACTTTTTTCAGACTCCTTCATAATTCCTCCCTTTCTGTTGTTTTGGAAAGTGAAAAGAACAAGATTAATAGCCCTTTTATTGTGAGATATAGCATCACTGTTAATGCACTGCACTTCCCTGTCTTAGCTCAAGGTTTGCACCCTGGAAACAAAAGAAATTGTGGAGTGAAGAGGAAAAACATAATAGTGCCTTTAATTGAAATTTCATGTCTGTTGGGAGCAACATTGACAGACGATTTCATACTTTCTGTTTTTCATCTATGATTGAAATCTTGTTTTGCAAGTATTTACATCACCATTTTACCTGAAGAATCCAGAGTGTCCCCAGAGTACGTGTGTGTGTGTTCACATAAGCACATACACATCTGTGTGTGAATTCATGTGTGCTTATATGTATGCATGTGCACTTCTGTGTATTCCTGTGTGTGTGTGTGCATGCTTCTGCTGGTGTGTGTATATGCATACATACATGCTTCTATGTCATGTGCATGTTTCTCATTTCCATGCAATTTTTTTTTTGACTGTGAACATAAGAACATAAGAAGTGCGGAACTGGATCCGACCAATGGTCCATCTATCCTGGTATCCTGATTCTGACAATGGCAGAAGTGATTGCTACAGAGGGAGAACGTTGAACTGGATACAGCTAGAGTGATCTATCCCCTATTCCAGAGATTCCCAAACTTCCGTATTGTGTTCCCCCTTCCAGATTTACCAGCTGCCTGCATACCCCCACCAGCATACGTTTTATATTTTAACTCCTTAAATGCCATTTCTTATTATAATAAAACAAATCCTTCATTATACAATGTCAACCCCCCCCCAAGTGTCTTGCATACCCCAAGGGTACACATACCACAGTTTGGGAACCCCCACGCTATTCATTACCCTTCCTGACATCCAGCTTCATTAGATACTTAAGGAAACATCTTCAACCACTCTGTTCAACAGCTGTTAATGGATCTATCATCCATGAATTTGTGTAGTCCCTTTTGGAACCTACCTATGCTGTCTGCCTCCACCGCCTCCTGTGGCACTTAATTCCACAAGTTAATGATGCATTGCATAAAAAAACTACTTCTCTTTGTCAGTTTTAACCTGTCCCCTAATTTCAGTGGGTTCCCACTAGTTCTAGTTCCTTGTTTCATAGTTTCATAGTTAGTAGGGTCAGAAGGGACCTGAACAGATCATCGAGTCCGAGCCCCTGCCATGGCAGGAAAGAGTATTGGGGTCAAAC
>NW_017728964.1:7529742-7571785 GCF_001723915.1 Gavialis gangeticus
CTCCAGCTGCGGCCTGACCAGTGCCACATAGAGGGGGAGGATCACCTCCTTGGACCTGCTTGAGATGCATCTGTGGATGCATGACAAGGTACAGTTGGCCTTCCTGACTGCACCCCACACTGCCAGCCCATGTTCATTTTGGCATCAATGATGACTCCAAGATCCTTTTCTGCCTCTGTACTGACGAGAAGGGAGTTCCCCAGCCTGTAGGTATGGTGCTGGTTCTTCCTCCCCAGGTGCAGCACCTTGCACTTGTCAGTGTTGAATCCCATCCTGTTCTCGTCCACCCACCCCTGTAACCTGTCTAGGTCCGATTGGAGCCTATTCCTCCCTTCTAGTGTGCCCACATCCCCCCCACATCTTAGTGTCATCAGCAAATTTGAACAGGGTGCTTTTTACCCCCTTGTCCAAGTCACTGATGAAGACGTTGAACAGTGCTGGCCCGAGGACCGAGCCCTGGGGAACCTCTGCCCACATCTGTCCAGGTCAAAAATGACCCATCCAGTACCAAAATGTTCATTTTGTCCACACTCTTCATGACTTTATAGACCTCTATCAGATCCCCCTTCAGCCTTCTCCTTTCCAAACTGAAGAGTCCTAGACTTTTGAGTTTCTCCTTCTATGTATATGTATTTGATTGTATTTGTATTTGTGCATGCCTGCAGGTGTAAGTTCACATATGCTTCTGGATGTGTGTGTGTGTGTGTGTGTGTGTGTGTGTGTATGTTTTGGGGTGTACATGCATGCACATGTGTGTTTGTGTGTGCATATGCACATGTGTAATCATGTGCTTTTCTACATGCATGCAAGTCAGGGTTGCATGTTCATTTCTGCATGAACATGTGTGTATGCTTCTGTGTGCATGTGTATGCAAGCGCGTGTATCTTTCTGTTTGTGCACATATGAATGGCTGTGCTTAGGGTGGTGCAGGTGTAAAACGCTCGGTGTAATGGCCTCATTGTTAGGAAGTGATGCCATCTGTTTTCCTTTCCACAACTCTCTCCCTTTGTCTGCTATTCTCAGTGCACCACAGTGGAGTTCCAGATCCCATCACCTTAATTTGAACCCTTTCCCACTTTCTTCCAGTTCATTGGGCTACTTTCACACACCCCATTGGCATTCAGGGACTGAGACAGTCATCACCACTAAGTGGTTGGCTCTGGGTACAGGTATTTTGAACTGTAGCTATCTTTGAAATCATGCCTGCAGAAAAAGCAGCAGCCCCTCATAAATTACCAGAGATGAAATACCCGACACAGCTCTTAGACTGTGATTTAAACACATAGCCAAAAGCAGAAGTGGCAGAAATGAGAACCTAAATTCATCCAGACAAACTGCCATTTTCAGGAGTTTGGGAATAACCTGTGCTTGGAAAAGACAGAAAAGAATCCATTATCTTAAGCAGCCATAAAATGTGTGTGTGTGTTAGGGGGTGCTGACCAAAGGTGCCATCAAGGCACCATAAAAGTTTTGCAGAAACTGTTAAGCACAAGCTCTCTGAAAAATCAGGTTCTTTTGAGGGGTCTAAGTTGGGTACCAGAAATTCACTAGTTATTTTCTAAAAACCTTTCCCTAAAGTCACCCCACTACACAAGACTTTAGAGTAAAGAGGAACAGCAGAAAACTTCTCATGGCCAGGGCTCTCCAGAGTGATAAAAGAGTGATTAATACTCTAAAATGCGATTATTCTTGTTTCTGGCCTTCCTGGATGTGTAAAAGCATCAGCTGAGCAGGTTCTGAGGCTCTTTGACCAGCCGATTTTCACACCTGCTCAGAAAGCACCTGACATCCTCCTGGCTGCACTCTATGGGAAGAGAAGGCTGAGGGGGGATCTTGTGGCCTGTTATAAACTAGTCAGGGGGGATCAGCAGGCATTGGGGGAGTCACTGTTCCCCCGAGCACTGCCAGTAGTGACCAGGAACAACAGTCACAAGCTGGCGGAGGGTAGGTTTAGGTTAGACATCAGGAGGTGCTATTTCACGGTCAGGGCGGCTAGGGTCTGGAACCAACTTCCAAGAGAGGTGGTGCAGGCTCCTACTCTGGGGTTTTTTAAGAGGAGGTTAGATGAACACCTTGCTGGGGTCGTTTGACCCCCACTGCTCTTTCCTGCCATGGCAGGGGGTCAGACTAGATGATCTGCTCAGGTCCCTTCCGACCCTAGAAACTATGAAACTATGAAACTATGGGCACTTCCAGATGAGTGTGCATGTATTTCCCAGGTGACAAATAGCAGCAGCACATATTGTGCCACTGCTACTTGTTCCCAAGGAATGCCCTGCATGCATGCTCTGGTGCATAGCAAATTGCCCCAGGTGGGGTAGGGAAGGCTGGGGACAGTTTTAGAGACATGGGGTTCTCTCATATGCTGTTACTCATCGTATAGTTCATGATAAAGCCATACCAAAAAGGACGGGACCCTGGCCCCACCCTGCTCCTTCCATGCAGATTACAGGGCTGGAGTGAGTGTTGCCTGGGGGGAGTACTGATGCTGGAACAGATGTCACTGCTGCCATCCCTTGGTATAATCTCAGCATGACCACAAGAAGTTCTGTCCCATGTCTCTTCCCTGCAGGCCAAATGTTTCTAGGCACTGCCACTAGTAGGCACTTTGCTTTCTGGCCCCTCACCCTTCAAACACAGGGCAGATTTGGAGCTTTAGAAAGCACAGTGCATACCCTAATTCCCTGCTCCTTGACAGATTGTGCCGCTGCATGTACCAATGGAAACAACAGCCTTGGTCTCTGAGAACAGACCATGGGTCAGATCCCCTTCTATCTAGTCTGTGCTTAAGTGGATTTAAGCACCCAAGTGTAATTCTATTCTATCCTGCTTGAGCCCCTGAAGAAACACTGATGTCTGCGTGTGCTGGGTGGGTCCTTCCCCTCCCCTTCCGCTGCTTTTTGTGACTAGGTCTAAGGCTAAGATGATGCCAGGGACAAAAGTAGAGGGAGTCAGGCAAGATGGAATAGGATCATATGAAGGCACCTAGCAGGTGAACTAGGATCTGGCCCAAAATGTGAAAGGTTGTATTATATCTCAGGATATCTCTGTTTGTACATGCACTCACGCTAACTCACACAGTGGTCTCTAAAAAATAGAAATCACACTGCTATATTCTGCAGACACAGTTCCAAACACAACAGGTTAAAATTATGACAACTCCATAGACTAAATTATTGCTGAGCAATACTGTGGAACCCTTTTGGGTAATATGTTATACGTGATGGTGTGATATATTAGTAATACATCCCCAAATACTGTTTTCAGTTTAAAGCGCATGGGGGTGGGATGCTGTTCTGAATAAAAACAGTCAAATAGTATAAAACCTTGTCTGTGATCAGAGCACCCCATCAGAAACCAGCCTTTGTTTGACTCCTCCATATCCCTGATTAAAATGAGTAGTCCCAAATCTCAAATCTAACGCTGCATAATCACCTGCATCTTCATTTAACCGTGATTTCATCACAAGAATTTCAAGACCAGATCTAAAGGAGCATATCTGATAATAAATGGTTCACAAATAAACAGTTCCACCACCAGTGACTCTCAAAGTCTCATGGATCTGTACAATTGGGCTGGCACGCTCATGGCATTAACATCTCTCTTGGTTCAAAATGCTTGTCACCAATTTTGAGAACACCAGTTCTGAAAATAACCTAGAGCTACAGATTTTGTCACAGCTCTAAATCTGATTCCACTTTCCGCTGACCGGACCCCTCCCTGGATCCAAACAGTCCTCCAAACTAGCTGAGATATAAACTATGCCTCACAGGCCAAACAATTCTTTTATCTACAGCATCTCATGAAAACTTCTCCCAAAATGTTTTATAGAACCGAATAATATAGGACATGACAACTCAACTTTTACTGGGATTAATTTTGATTTAGCTGTGGCTGCAATATGTGGAAATAAGGCTAGTTGCTTAAATCAGGAATGTAATTCAAGGTAAGTCTGATTTCTTTCCCGTGCAAACAGGTCAGAGAAGCAAAGCCTCTTTCCACGGGGCCTTTGATCTTTGCTGCTTGACCTTGCTATCAGTGACCTTGGCGGGTCAGAGAAATTGTTCTCAGAGTGCTAGTGCCTATTGATTTCCTTTCAAGGGAAGTGAGATTGGGATTGTCATGTTAATGGTGGACCCCAAAAGGGCTGGTGTTTGTTGTTAGCTGCACCGCCTCTTGCTGCTAAATGTACCCCAATAGGGCACGCCTTGTTTTAGGAGGCCAACAATCTGCCAATCAGTTCCACTCCATGGAAGCTAAGGTGAACATGAGGAGACCTCACCACCTGTATTATAATACACAGCTGTATTGAAATTTTCCTGGCAGAGTTTAAATGTTAATGTTTAATTTACTTGAACTAATGGGTCACAGAATTCCCATCTAAACTGAAAACACTAATGAACCTTTAGGCAGACACAGCGACCTCCAAGCTTTGATCCTTTTCATCGCTGTATTTTAAAACAAGCAGTTCCTTAAGAAGGTTAAGGAAGCAATAATAAGGAATTTTTAGTGTATGTATATGATCATTCCATACTGATGCACTTCAGCTTTAATAATATTGTATTAAATTTTATTGTAACCTCACTGACATTTACTGCAAGGTAAAGTGCATAATCTTAACTGCCTTATAAAATACAGCCCAGTAATGTACCTATAAAGCATAATATTTCTATACCAATGATGAGCTATTGCATCCAATTTAGTGGCTCGTTATTATAGAGCACAATCACCTTCTCAGTCACATGCACTGAAATGTAGTATAGTATATTGATGCCATGCTACATTTTACAAAGCAGCTGCCCCAGTTTTGTTCAGTGGCATAATGATCTCAAAGTAGAAATTCTCCACTCCTTGTGAATCCGCTGTAAAATGTACTTGAAAATTAAGCCTAGGTATGGATATTCAAAAAGCCTGAGGCAGAATCCATCTAAGTTATGTGCTTTTCTGTAAGCAGTGTAGTTTTTAGATCAGTAGCAAACAGATCACAAATTTGCCCTTTGGTTGGGGAGGGCAAATCTTAGATCGGGTTCTGCCTTTTTTAAACCAGTCTACACGTGCTGAACTTCTGTTCTGTTATGGGTATAGACCGGTTTCCAATCACTTATACCAGGAAAAGTGAAATGTCTGTCCCTGGCCTAAGAGCCAGGTTCTCAACTGACTTGTATGCACAGAGCTCTATTCCCTTTAAAGGAGCCACAGAAATGTATATTGTCAGAGAATCTGGCCCATAGGTTTTTTCTATTGCAATTCACATGTCTCTTTCTCTTCTTGGTAATATCTTCTGCACAATTATATCAGTCCTGTTGAGGTTTTAAAATGGCTCAAATAACCTGGCTTCATTTATGCTCTTTGTTTCCTTGTCTGGAGGAAAAACAAATGACCAGTTTTGCAAAGGTGTTTAACACTTTAATATTCATATAGGGGCCTAGTGGGAATTACAAAGCCCTTTAAGCAGGTTAGGTGCCTAATTGGTAGTGAGATTTAGGCAGCTCTCTTACTGAAGGGCTTGTTTATATTACTTGCTATATCTTTAGATATCTAAATATCTTTATAAATCAGGATCTAAGAGATGCAGTTGTTTCCTCCAGGCACAAAGAACTTGTGGCAAGAATAGCCTTTATTATAGGTGACAAGAGAAATGAAAAAATAAAGACAAAAATCACCACATGAGAGAGAACAATGTGTATGTCTTCTCTGGAGCAGTCCACACTGAGTTATGGAAACAAGATGGCTGGTGCTGAGCTCTTCATAATACATGGAAAAGCAGATTCTGCTCTATGTGTTAGGTGTCTACATGGACTTACGGCATTTCTAATCCACCCTGTCAAGTTCTGAAACACCTGGCAGTGAGGACAGTGGCAATAACAGAGCATCAGTCACATGGGTCCATTACAACTGTGAATACCTTACTCTGCCAAAATCATGATGGTAAAGGAAATGGCTGGCTACAGTGGGACAACCGAGGCTTATGACAGTGCCCTAAAATACTGGCCCACCCACTGGACTGGAGCAATTTTTTTCAAGTGAATTAAATCCTCCCACAGAAACATGTTGCTTCATTGCTGAGTTTGATGGGAGGTAAAACATAGTTGACTGCACAGACTGCTTACCCCAGAGAAGACAGTAAGCACAGCTTTGAAAGAGAGAATGAATATTGTTCAGCAACATCTGGCACCCAAACTTTAGATCATGGCAAAAAGATTCAGGTTCCGTAACAGAAACCAATCTGAAGACAAATCGATTTCCTCTTTTGCAACAGAACTAAAGAAATTCTGTGAACTGTGATTTTAAGGATGGACTCAATGAGGCCCTCAGAGACAGGATTGTGGGTGGGCTACTTAATGAAAGCATACAAAAGAGGCTCTTAACGGGGGGGAGACCTCACATTTAAATGCACTGTTGAAATTGGAATAGTCATGGAAACTGCAGCAAACACTGCAATATAATTGCATGCAAGAGCTTATGTGGAAGTAGGAGTGCATGAGTTACTAAATATGCAAAGGATAAGTCAGCACATGGAGCCACAAGATGTGTGCTATCACTGTGGAAAAGGGTCCCGTATACCAACTAATTGCGGGTTTAAGGAAGTCTGTTGCCCAAGCTGCAATAAAACAGGCCATATCCAGGCAGTTTTTTATGCTGAGATAAGAAAGAGAGCAAAGCAAGGTATAGAAAAGTCAGTAATAATGTATATACAGTAGCAACAAAAATTGGTCTGGATACACATAATGTGAATAAGGATGTCCAATCAGCCACCTGCCTGATACCCAAGGTTGCTGGAAAAACACTCAGTGTGAGTTAGATACAGGCTTCTCAATGTCTACTATCTCATGTTCAGAAAAAACATTAACAAATATCTGAAGCTAAAGTTGATACCAATAGTGTTAAAAACATAACTGAAAGAAAGGGTAGCACCAAAGGGAGTAATGTCAGTATGGATGCGATCTCTCAATAATCAATGTCTTGTTTTTTAACTTATACATCTTTGGCAAAGGGGGTAGGCAATATTTTGTGAGGTCATGAATGGATTTAAAAGATTATACTGGACTGGAACTCTTTAAAGCTGTTGCAGTCACTTTCAAAAGTTCCCGCAAAAACAATTCATCAACAATTAGAAAATACATTAAATCAGGCCTCCAAAGTGTTGAGGGAAGGTACAGGAGCTCTAAAGTACATGAACACTAGAATAGTAATAGACAGGGTCATAATATGACAGCAGGACACCTGAGGCAGAGGGACACATGGGGGCAGCGGCAAACCCTGGCTGCCATCATGCCACTAGTGCAGTTCTGCAGCTGTAGCAGCAGCTGTAATTTTTCTGCACCCCTTCTCACCCAAACTAGTGCCTGGGGTGCCTGCCCCAGTAATCTGCCTTAGCTATGCTACCGGTAGTATATGAAAATGCACAACCCAAGTTTCACAAGGACTGGCCAACAGTAGCGTAATAGGGACCCTCTACAGGTCCTGGGCATTGATATTGCTAATAACACCTTTGCCATCTAGTTCCTTACAGCATATGCACAAAGGCAGACACTGAACTAGACCACCTAGACAAAAAGGATATTCTTCCAAAAGCAGCCTTGAGTGAGTGGGGCACTCCTATAAAGCCAATTGAAAATAGATATATTCAGTGTAATAAAGGTGTGTGGAGATTTTAAGTTTACTATAAACCCTTTACTGAAAGTTTATAAATAACTTGTCCCTTGGATTTAAGGCATTTTTCCCACATTAGAAGGGGTACAGTAATTTGGCAAAATTAATTTGTCACAAGCATATCTACTGATGGAGATAAAGGTAGATTCCAGGGTATATCTCACCATAAACATGCAAAAAAAGGTTTAGATTCATAGATTCATAGATTCTAGGGTCAGAAGGGACCTCAGTGGGCCATCTAGTCTGACCCCCTGCCCCTGGCAGGCAAGAAAAGGGTCACCAAACCTGAGGTCATGTGATCCCAGTCAGGTGCCTGTCCAGTCTCCTCTTGAAGACCCCCAAGGATGGGGCGAGCACCACCTCCCTTGGAAGCCCATTCGAGATCCTGGAAACCATGACCATGAAGAACTTTTTTCTAATGTCCAGTCTAAACCTACTCTCCAGTAGCTTATGGCCATTGTTCCTTGTTGTTCCAGGGGGTGCCCTGGTAAACAGATCATTGCCTACTTCATGTTGCTCCCCCGCTTATGAATTTGTACGCTGCCACAAGGTCCCATCTCAGCCTTCTCTTGGAGAGGCTGAAGAGGTTAAGGTCCCTTAGCCTTTCCTCATAGGGCCTCCCCTGCAGGCCTCTAATTGGATGAGTGGCTCTTCTTTGGGCCCTCTCTAGGCTGTCCACATCCCGCTTGAACTGCAGCATCCAGAACTGGACACAGTAATGCAACTGTGGCCTGACCAGTGCTGCACAGAGGGAGAGAATCACCTCCCTGGACCTGTTTGTGAAGCACCTACGGATGCACGACAAGGTGCAATTGGCTCTGCCGACTACTTCATCACATTGGTGACTCATGTTCATCCTGGAGTCAATAGTGACTCCAAGATCTCTTTCTGCCTCAGTGGTGCTGAGAAGGTCGCCCCCCAGCCCATCGGTAGGATTGTAGTTCTTTCTCCCTAGATGCAGCACCTTGCACTTGTCCTTATTAAATTGCATCCTGTTGCTCTCTGCCAATTTCCCCAGCCTGTCTAGGTCAGCCTGGATCTGGTGCCTTCTCTCCAGGGTGTTGGCTTCACCCTATATTTTTGTGTCATCCACAAATTTGGACAGGGTGGTTCCCACCCCCTCATCCAGATCACTGATGAGATGTTGAACAGGACAGGTACAGGAGCTCTAAAGTACATGAACGCTAGAATAGTAACAAACAAGTTCTACCAGTACAACAGGCTACTGTTTAGTATTGCTTCTGTGTCTGCTATATGGCAACAAACAATAGATCAAGTGTTGCAAGGTATTCCAAGAACAAAGTGTTATTTGCATGGCATTGTTGTGAACACAGAAAATGATGAAGAAAGTTTGATAAATCTGGAGAGAGTATTAAACCATCAAGAAGAATACGGGTTGTGAGCAAATTGCGCAAACGTGACTTTGTTCAAAGAACCAATTGCTTATTGTGGGCATAATATTGATGCAGCTGGCCTTCACAAATCTCTAGAGAACACTAAGGCAGTTCTGGGGGCCTCACAACCAAAAGATACGTTACACATTAGATCTTTTCTAGGATTAGTTATGATAGGTAATTTGCACCAAACCTAGTAACTATATTCTATCCCTTAATCATTTGCTGCGGACAAACCAGAAATGGGTTTAGTCACATGAGTATCAAAAGCTTTCCTAAAAGCAAAAAGACGAGTCACGTCAGATAGTGTACTTGTACACTTTAACCCATTTTTGCCTATGAAGTTAGGATGTAATGCACTGGGACATTTATCAGATACCATGCCCGATGGCAGCGTGCAGCTCATAGTATTTGCATCCTGATTGCTTACAGCAGCAAAATGGAGTTACATGCAAACACATAAGGAAGTTTAGAGTCTATTGCAGGGGGCAGGTGAAGAAATTGAATCAATACCTGTACTGAGGGGGAGTCCACATAGGTCATTCTCTATCCATAGAAAGGAGTGCTTGGGACAAGTACAACACATATCTAATAGTGAGCTCTCTTTTTATCAGGTTACACTTATGGCATCGAATACAAAAGACAAAAAAGCATACGTAAAAGCTGATGAACTCCCTTGCTTAATGGTAAAAGAGCCACCTGAAATAGAAACCAAATCTACTGAAATTATCAATGTATTTCAGGTGGTCTGTGCCTCCGTGACTTGTAGTATGGTTCGGGCAAGAAACCGAGAACGATATTACAGTAGCTCAGATGCAGGAAGCTACTCTAAAGGATTGAAAATATACAGACAGCACTAATTTATTAAATTTTTGCACATGTAAAGACAAGCTTACTGTGCATCAAGGATGTGTTATGTGGAGGATTTGTCATTTTATACCTAGAAAATTGTGCACAAGTGTCTTCAACAAGCTACATGTAAAAATGAAGGCACTAGCTGGAAGCTTTATATAGGGACCAGGTACTGACCCACAGATCAAATGGCTTGTGAAGGAATGTATGGGATGTTAACTGCTACAGAATACGTCTAAACAAGCGTTGTTACATCCCTGGGAATGGCCAGTGATTCCCTGGTAATGCTCCATACTGATATGCAGGAACATTTGTAGGAACGAAGGATCTAGTGGTGGCAGGGGTTCATTCTAAATGCCCAGGAGGTTGCTGTGTGAAACCGTTACAGCAGCACAGATAATGGAAAAAATTTCAAAGTCTGTTTGTAAGAACAGGGTTGCCAAAACAAGTTGTAACTCACAATGGCCTTCATTTCCTCCTTTTCATTCAGAATTTTGGAGGTTTATGAAGAAAAATGGCATCAGACATATCATGCCATCACCACATCAGCTGAACATTTTGTGAAGTCATTTAAAACACCATGCTATCTATGAGAGCGAAGACAGGGTCAATACAGCAGAAGATAGAAGAACCTTTCTTTGCTAACATATCCGAGTCCTGTGTGAGCCTCAGCAAGCAGGACTTGAAGAAAGTGGTTCATGGGACAGAACAGAATCTCACATCACATTTGGACTTATTAAAACAGACTTACTGCAACATGTCAGAAATGGTCTGATACATCAGACAAAGACAAAGGGAACAGGCTGCCTTTGGTTGTCAAAGAGTATTGGCACAAGATTACTCAGGACTCAATAAATGGCAGCCTGCAGTTGCAAGGATACAAAGAGATGCCTTATTCGGTACAGTATAAGTGGTGTCTAATATGCTTTGATGTCTCTACTTTGGCCGACTGCAAAATACAGGGGTGACTGCAGAGCACAGTAGGAAAACAACAGTTGGATTACTCTCTGTTGTGTCACTGGTTCCACAACCTACAGTGACAATCAGTAATGCTATACCAGAAGGTAGCAGTGCTGAACCACCAATATCCAATGATCCTGAACAACCTGCATCCAGTGACAAGATGTCCAAATCTCACACAGCCAGAGGCATGCAACTTCCTCAAGACAGTGTTCAAGGCAGTGATAGACATTACCCAGGAAGAGGACATAAACATGAACCTGATGTAGCAATAGATAGGGCACATCCTCAGGGAAGCAGTTTTTATTTAAACTGCTAATTGCTCAAATCACAAGCGAGACTTTATAAAGGGGGATAAGGCAAGGTGCCACGTTTATCGATTACATGAGTTAGACATAAAGCTTTGGGCTTTCTAAGTCAAACAAATTGTCTAACTATCTAGATACCTACAGGTGGGTTTTAAATTTTTTAAGTCACAGCAAACAGCCTATCTTTAGGCATTTTTTTATTTTTCTAATGCGGTCAATTTAACTTGAGACTACTATACTCAGCACTTTTACCACCGGGCGCTGTACACACCTTTAGATAGACAGAAAAACACATACATAGACAAAACTTACTATATAGATAACATACAACTGATTAATAACCACAACATAGAACTTTATTCACCCCCACGCATTTTCCACCAAAAATGTTACTCAGATTGCCAATTGCTCAAATCATGAGCAAAACTTTATAAAGGGGGATAAGGCAAGGTGCCGCGTTTATTGATTACACAAGTTAGACCTAGAGGTTCAGACACATCATTCATACAAACACACAAATCATCATACACACCATTACACACAGGCATACACATACACAAAATAACTATTTCATCCACACATATACCAGATATAGTTACCAGCAATAGTTGCTCAATATCAGCTAAGGGTGGCCAACCCAGGCTTACTGAGTAGATAATGATGATTTGAAGATAGCAGATTTAAACATAACAGCTGGAGTGGGGTGAACAGATGCATCTGTGCTCTGATGAAACAGCAGTAGAGAAAGAGACTCACCCAACTTGGCATTTTTGAAGTGTTCTTTTATAGGGATTGGCATCCTTTGTTTCAGTGCTTTGGGGTTTTTCTATGCCTAGCTTCTGTTTTTGTGGTTCTTCTTTTGTCTTCAGTTTATCTCAGCCTTGGAGTGTTCTTGCTGCCCATGTGGCAGGATGGGTGCATTCCTTCTCCTCATTATCTTCTTTGTGCGCTAGGCCTAAAAGGGATTTTTCAGCCATTCATTAGTTAGTTTACCTGGTAACTTATATTTGGCACCTTGTTGCTTACATAAACAGTTAAATCTTCTTCTTCCGTCTTTATACCATTCTCTCACCCTTTTACACACACTCATACATAAAGGCTATGCAGAGTTCATTCACGTATGTCAAGCAGAAAGATACAAAATGGAGTTTTCAAGTTGCTTACAGGACAAGACTAACATGGTTACATTTCACTACTATTACACTTTATGTTAATATCAGCTACATTAGTTCAGTTCATGCTACACAGTCAAGAAGGTGATTGATGTTACCTAGAAAGGAAACGTAGGCCACCTGAGTGACTTGTAATGTAATGTACCCATTAAATTGGATTATGCTGCTGTCACTAGGAATGGAGTGATAACCAGAATCTAAGATTGCCTTTTTTGCTATTGAATCTGTTGTTTATAACTGATTTACAGTTTTACTTTATTCCCATAGGATATTCTGTGCTTGCCAGTATGGTGGCACTTACTCTCATCAGTGTGCTGAATCTTCTTATTCCTAGTTATACTTAGGGACAATACAACATCTGGGACTTCGGATGGAGGCTGCTGCAGAACCAGAATGTTGCATCTTTGTCACCTGAAGATTGCCAGTATGAATGGAGAAGTCTCAAGGACCCCACTAATTTGCCATAGTTGTAATGGTTCTGAGGACAAAGTGCATTGATTCCACAAATCTAACCCCTATACCTAGCTTTAGGTATAGGGGTTAGATTTCTACCCCAGTCCATTTGGGGGGAGGGACGGAGGGGAAACAAAAAACAAAGGGACTCCATCCTGCCAGATGTTGCGATTGTCTTAACCCTCGGCCCTTTGTTGAAGGAGCTCAGCATCACAGGAACTTTCACATGACTTGATGAACACAATGGCCTTAACTCATGAAGTGAAGAAGGTAAAACTGAGGCGACAACATCTCTAAGTACAATGTTCCAGACTAAGCAATCAGTGCTATTAAATGTAATGAGATAAACATAGCTGGTAACCTGGAGTTTTAATCCAAAATCTCCTCTTGGCTGGGAGCAAGGGAAAGCTTTTGAAAGCAGAAGTATATTCACAGAGTAAGGAAAGTAAGTGGTTCATTTTCTTAGCACATTAAGCTGTAATGGCTGTCTGGGGGGATTATTGATATTCTTATGCCAATGCCAGCACATATTGTAGAACAGCTACAGTTTGAATTTCCATACTTGCTTAATTTAATGTTCAGATAATCTGACAAATGAAACAGGCATCTTAAAGATTTTTTCCCTCGTTTAAGAAAGCATTCTATTAAGCATGTTGAATTCTTGAGAGCAAGACTTGGTGTATATGCAGGGCACGTACTAATCACATTGATGATGATATTTGCTCTCGGAACAACAGAGTTATTCAAATATAATTTAATAATAAGGGACAGGGACAGATCCTCTGCTAGTGTAAATATATGTACATTCACAAGATCTGTATTATGAATGTACATACTGTATTGTACTGTATTGTTTATGCCTGTGTACCACAACTGATGATTTGGCCAGATGTGTTTAAACAACCACAGGGAGTTCTGACGTGCCTGTGTAAAATCTCTATTGATCCCCCTTCCCCAGTCCCTGGGCTGACTCAGGCCCAGCTGTTGCATAACTAAGAGCAGCCTCAGGGCCCTGATAACCACCTACAAACCGGCGCCCTCCCAAGTATGGACTGATGACACGTAATATCAATCTTTTCCTTTTCCTGGGTGTACTACAGATATGTTTCCTGCACAAAGGTCACAAGAGTATGGAGCCCCAATGCTAGGGAAATCCCACTCTGCTAAATTAAATGTCTTTCATCTGTTTTGTGCTGCCAGAACGGCAGACAGCCAGTGGAACAGGATCATAGAAAAGAAGGGATCTCATGAGGTCATCTAGTCCAGTCCCCTGCTTGAGGCAGGATCATATGAGGAGCCAGGATACATTTTAAAGTGTCCTTGAACTTGCATGAGGCAAAGTGCAACCTGGTTGCAAGCTAGATCCTCCACTGGGTCATTCCATATCTGCCCTAGCATGCCTCTACCAATTTCAGTGAAATTCCCTCAGCATACAACTAAATTAATGCAACAGATGAGGCCCTCACCAACTAATTATAAATATTTATCATGTCATAGCAAAGAGCCCCTGCATGGAGTTGCCTCTCTATCCAGCCCACCTGATCTTGGACATACTGTAAATGTGGAACAAGGGCCTAATTCTCAGCTTCACTGAAATTGCCATTTACACCTATGCCAAGTGGACCAGATCCTTAGATCTACTGAAGTCAATGGAGCTACGGCATTTTACTCAAGAATAGAATCTGACTTAATATTCTCTTGAAACACTGGCCTTGAATAGAGCTGGGGGGAGAAAGGTAATTCTATTTTGTAGAGAATTTCAATAGATCGCTCTTTGGTTCCATTCAGATTAAAAAATAATTCTATCTTTAAAAAAAATCTCTGTGGAAAGGAGATGGAGCCATACGTGGTTCCAGGATTATCTATCAGGTCCAACAGATCCTGAAAGCCCTGAGGTCTTCAGATCCAAGGTATTCTAGGAGTCAGGCAGGTCCAGATCTGCAGATCCTGTGTTTCCTGGTTTCTTTCACTGAAGCAGGCTGGCAGGCAGTTTGCCAAGGACCTGAGCATGTGAGCCAGAACTCCTGCCCGAGCTCCATCAGAACGATACCAAACCAGACACTTTGCTGCAAAAAGTTGAGATTCTGATGGACTGACAAACATCAACTCAATATGTTCCTCAGTTGTCCATCCAAGTTACTCCATGAGGTTACAACATGATACAATAGGGTTATGAAACTCATAAGACAAATATAGGATGAAGTGGATAAGGTCATTTGTCCAGTTTAACTGGCACCTTAAATTTGAACAAGGCCAGTTCCTAATACTTTAGAGAAAGGAAAAAAAGGCAGATACATAGTTAAATGCATTTTTCTTTTCCTTGCATTTTGTTTTTTGTTTAGGATCTATGCTAATTTTGGTAGATTTATAAGTTTATAAACACATGAAATGAAAAGCTCTTCATCACAGCGCACACAGGCATCGATGCAGGGAGCACTCTCCATGCAATCATTGCTGTCGTAGACTATTAAGTATAATATTCAGCTTAGCCAGATGCTGCCAATAGTTCGCCAAGCCCATAAAACAAGTTCAATCACGTAATTGTGAAAATGAGAACATGAGTCTATTTTCTAAAAGGTTTAAAAAAAATTATTTGCCTCTTTCCATCTGGCAGCTTCTCTTCCAGACTGTCAGAGAACTGGAGCTTATGGAAGAAAGCCTTTTCACTCACTCATCCCCCTTATCTCCCAGTCTCTGCCACTGCCTTTCCCCCAAAGCAGACCTTCCTTTCAATCCTTATTTTTCAGAACATGTTTGAATGCTGCTTTCTAAATGAAAAGCTAGTTTGGGTTCTGGGTAGTTTCTGATAGCCTACTGGTGCCAACACAGTTCTGTCCTGTCGGCTGAGGACAGGTTGCAACGGGTGGCTCTAACACAAAGCTAGAGCTAGGTCATATAAGAGATGGCTGCACCGTACCACTTTAATCAAGCAAAACTCCCCCTGGCCTCAATGGGAAATGAAAATTTAGATTAATATAAAGCTACATGATCACCTCGAAATTTGGCCACCTTAAATGTTCAGTATGAGGTAACGTGCAGATACCTCTGAATCCCTCTGGTAATTTTTGTGATGCTAAAATCTTCTGTCCTATTATTTGAAATGTTTTTCTCCCTTGTGCTAGTGTGCAACAGGCATAGAAAGTGTGCAGTTGCTGAAGGCTCTCGTGAGTGGCTTGACATGCAAGCAGTCCCACTGAGTGCCTGCGAGGGTTTGGAAACTCAGAATGCAGACATGCCACAAAGTGGCATGACAGGCAGGAGGCAGAGACAATGGGAAAAATTGGGAAATGGTAGGAACACCAGGATTGCCCAAGTGGCTTAGACCCAGCATCCTGTTTCCACCCATGGTGGGGGTCAGCTGCTTCAGAAGAAAACAGAAGAAATCCTATGGTAGGATTGATGCAGGATAATTGTACCCTCAATAAAGTACATTCCAAACTCCCAATAACCCGAGAATGGCTCAAATCCCAAAGCATGAGGTTTTCTATCCCTTCCAAAACTCTTACATTAAAATTCTGGATATTCTTGTTATCTCTGTTATGTCCAGTCCCATGTTTCTCTTATCTCACTTATAGGAATCTTAGGCCTTGTTTATCTACCAGTTTAATGAAAATATTTTACAAATCATCTTATTTAAATGGTGTACACTCCTCAGGCAGATGTACCTCACCAGCTTGGCACACATAATCAATCATAACTTAATTGTGTTTGGGAAGAGACTAATCCTGCAAACACTTCTGAACACAAGTAGTCTTACACTTAAGCATGCCACTCACACTCATATAGTCACTCATACTGCAGGACCAGCATCTCAGTGACCCCGAGATGCAGCTGAGTTGGACAGGGATGACAGGGGAAGCCCTCTGCCTCCAGCATGCCAGAGGTCTCAGTCCACAGAGCCGAGCAGAGGTCACCAGAAGGACTCCTGAGGATACACCTAAAGATTCAGGTAGCAGAGCCGAGTAGGGACGGCAAGGAGAGCCCTCTACCCCCCAAACACCTAGGGATCCAGGCAGCCAACATGAGCTGGGATGGCAAGAAGAGAGCCCTAGCTCTGGTATGACAGAGAACGCAGGACGCCAGCAGTAGATGCATGAGCCTCTGAATAGCGAGTCTGGAGGGGACCTCACCCTCAACGCTTGCGGCCGCAAGGAGCCGAGGCTACAGTGACCACAGTGGAGTACCTCACACCCAGGCAGTGTCATTGAGAGTGGACACATGAGTGTGATACCCCCACAAGATGCCAGACAAAGAGCACTGTGGGGCAACATCCCTTTGTGACTTTTTCTTTTCTTTTCTTTTTTTCCTTTTGAAGCTAGTCAGATCACCCAAGCCAGTGTCCAGTGGGGATATTAAGAAGGACTGGTGATCTGTCATGATTCGGCTAAGGGACAGATATCCTTTGAGTTATGTTTCATCACAAGATGAAAGAGTGGTTCAGTGGCCCATGGGGAGGGTCACTAAAAGCTAATTGACTGGGGGGATGAACTTTGTTCACACCAGGTGACTACTATGATTCATGGAATGCTGCTCTGTGAAAGCATACGTGAAGTCTTGTGGCGAAGAATTATTTGTACCAACGCTGACTTTGAGTGTATACACCATTGTAACAACTCGGGGTTAATTCACTCACTTTGAGTAACACCTTGGCTGACATACAGATGGGATGTAGGGGAGCACCATGGTACACACTTAAGTGAGCCTTCAGTAGAAAGAAAACCTCCCATTATTAGAACCTCCTTTCTTCAAATGATCTTTACTCCATCAAGTCATGGTGAGCGAATAAAGGGGGAACCCCCCTTCCCAGGATATGCTCCTGAAACCCAGAAGAGGGTACGCGTGGAACATCATACATGTCCTAAGTAACTTGGATTGCCACGATATTGGTTACAGTTATGCTCTCCTCGATTGTATCTACCCATTGTCTCCAGTCTAATACATCAAGTGTAAACTTTTCAGGGCAGGGTCTGTTTCTTTGTTATACATTTGTACAATGCCGCCCAAAATAGGATTCTGGTCTCAAGACATTACTTGTAACAATAGAAGATATAAAACATTACAGGGAAAGGTAACTTCTGAGCAGGGATCTGGGTTTTCTGTTTCCTGTGGAAAAACATGGATTTTCTCTTTAAAGAAGAAAACCACAGGTTTCCCTTTTGCAGACAGCTCTCCACCGGCTAGCAGAGTTCCAGCCTGCAACAAGCTGCTTGCAAAAAGGGTGCAAAACCCTAAGCCCTGTCCAGAAGGGGGGTGGGGAGGCTAAGGATCTGAGACCAGCCAGGGCTGGCTCAGACTCACTTTGCCTCCAGCAGCCTTTGAGGTAAGTAGGGCCTGGGGAGGCTGGAGACAGGGGCACTTAGGGGCCCTCTCCAGCAGGGCTTGTGGGGGCAAGGGGCTGCTGGTTGGGAATGAGGGGTACCAGCAGGGGTAAGAGGGCTGTGGTTTGGGAGTGAAGGGCACCACCATATCAGGGCTGCTTAGCACTACAAAGCAGCCAGGGGGACAGCTGTAGTTGGCCCCATGTTGTGGTGCAGGGCAGAAGCTGCTGCCAGGATGGAGTCAGTGGGAGGTAAGCAGAGGCTATGGATCAGGAGTGAGGGGCACTGGCAGGGCTGGGCGGGGGGGGCGGGAGCTGTAACTTGGGAGTGAGTGGCACCAGCATATTAGGGATGCTTGGCACCACAAAGCAGCAGGGGGGAGATGGTAGAGACTGTTGCACCTGGACCCACATCTTGGTGAGCAAAGGGAGCAGAGGGAGCTCTGATTTTCCATGATAAAAAAACAAATCAAACACCAAAATATATAGGTATTTAGAATTTATTTTATTAAAATGATTGGGGCACTGGTAGGCTTCCAAATTGCTTTAAAATAGTAAATATATCAAAACATTGTGTTCAAGTGATACCTCTCTCTACACACACACACACACACACACTACTGGCATTTCATTTTAGTTGCAGAAATATGTGTATCTGGGGTTTTAATCAGAAAATTTTAGAGTTTTTATCAGAGATACTTAGATTTTTTAACAGAGGAAACCAGGATCCCTGCTTTATTAATTAGAACTGTCCTTTTAAGGACCTGCAGAGTTTGGCTCAGAGGGAATGGCATGTAAGATGCAGCTCATCTTTGCCACTTCCTTCTGGTCAGTTAATCCAAGCCAACACCTCAACATCTGAGAGCAAAATTGGGTGATTTGGGAAAAATAGGTACACAAAGTTCCTGGCATGCACGGTCTTCGTCTACAGTTACACTGAATTTTTGCCCAGTACCCTTAAGCCCATCTCTACCTCATTTGTCTCATTTTGTTGCATAAACTTTGATTCCTTCCTCGTGCAAAGGACACAACTCTCTTCTTGGCAGATCACATTCTCTCTCAGCAGCTGTGTGCAAACCATCTTGGTAAATACAGCAGGTGGAATGGGGAGATGGGATTGGTTGTCTGTTAGCCAACAATTGTTAAGTTGAGTATCAAGAGGTTTCATTGGTGAAACTGGCTGGAAGCCAGCTATGTGTGCATGTATTTCTTTTGCGAAATAACTAGAGATTTGGTTGCTATGCCTCAAGTTTATCCAAAAGGCTGTAGGTTTGAGACGTTTGACCCTGCCCAGAGCCAGAACACATGTTTGTGGGATACACAAACTGCTTGGAGCAAAGGCCACAAAGGACCCATTAGAAATTCAATATTAGCTTTGTAAAATTGCTAATAATTAGCCACAACTCTTTTCTCTAGCACAGCAGCTGGTGACATGAAAGTGATTAAGTTTCTAATGAATAGATTAGGTTTACTGAATATATTAAATAACAAGGTTTTTAATCAACTGTTTATTGATTCCAGCAGGACAGTTCTGATGGCAGAAACCACTGGGTACTAGTGGAATTTATTTATGGGCCAGTGTTCTACATCACAAATAATTAAAAATAGATTATTTTTCTCAGAATCCATGGCTTTTTCTTTAGGGTGGTTCAATACAGATTAAATTAACCACAAATAATAAATTAAGGGAGAATTGAAAGTTAAAGTTGGGAGGGAGAGGGGCTCTGCTCACAGCATGGCAATCAATTAGTCATTTCTTTGTTTTCACTTCTGGTAGGGCTGGACAGGTATTTTTTTCTCCAGTCTTATATGTTGGAAAAGGAGGACAGATTTCACACACATTTGTTCTTCTAAGACCCTCTCAGTGTCACCCAATTACGTTTCAGGAGTAGTTCTGAAATTAAAGAAAGGGAGGACCTTTTTTTTCATAAGCTACCTTGCATGGAAAAAACTGAAATACTTTCCATGAGGTGCTCTGTGCATACCTGTAAGGTAGGGTGCAATTTGGAGAAATTTCTGGTCCCACCTTTACCAGTGCAGAGGCCCGCTCTGGTTGCAGAGCTTGTGTTGCACAAGGACTGCAGACGTGGGGAAGGCACATGCCTGATGCAATATGAAGCCCTGCACCATAAAAACTACCTGCAGGGAAGCCCGCAGACTGTTCTAAAGGCATCTTGAAAAGGGGCCAGACTGAAAGGGCTGCTGCTGGGAGGATTCTCTGATCATAAAAGCTAAGCTATAGGCATTAGGCAGAATAAGCCTCAATGGAACAGTTGGAATTCCTCCCACATCTTACCTTTGCAAATCTTCCCATCACTTCACCCTGTTAACTGGACTGGCACTGGGATTTCTCTCTTTACTTGCAACCTTCCAAGTGCTATTATGAAAAGGCAGCTAGGCCACATCCAACACCTACTGAAAATAGAAGCCAGTTGGATTAACTTTGCTTTGGCCTGAAAAGACTTTTCTTTATTCATTGAGTCCCCACAGATGCCAACTCTGCCCTTGAGTTATCAGCCACAGCAGAACTAGAACTTTGTTCCCATCATACAATTCTCCCTCCTAGGAGTTTAGGAACAAGGTTGTTACAACATACATTGCCTCCAAAACCCTTCAGTAACAGTGTAGCTTGTTGGCTGGGCAGTAGCCTCCACCCACAATAGATCAATTAATATTAGTGTTACATCTTGGAAAGCAACGGCTCATCCAGGGAGTCCCCCAGCTGAAATGACATCTCCAAACAGAAATGACAGTTTCACGCTTAAGAGCTGTGGATCTGCCAATTGTATGTCATGTCCCAGCCCTCTTCAGAGAGGCCAGAAACCAATTCATCTTTTCTCATTTGGAATCCTTGCAGCGCTGTTCGTCGTTCCATATCTAGTGACTTGGCAAAAAACAATAAACACATTTCACATTCTCGTTCAGCAGTTTCCATTTCTACGACAAATTACTTCTGTCAGTTTTGGAGGACCAGGATTTCATCCTTTTGTGCAACGGGATCCAAGATGTTTTGCGATTTAACTGTCCACAGTGGAAAACCAGCCACTGGCCACACAGGGGGGAAAATGAAAGGCTGTTTAGGAGCACTAATATTTTCCATAGTTCCACAAGGCTGGAAAACCTGCTATCAATATATAGTTGTCTGGGGGACTATTATTTTGTTAAAGGCACATTTGAAGTGCTCTGTGACATAAGCAACTCCGATAAATGTATATAGGTCTGTTTATAGAGCAGCCCTTCCTATGCATGACAGTTTGCAAAATATCAAACTTTTTGTCTGGCACAGAATCAGAACTAAGTATTGCTTGTGCTGCACTTCAGATCAATGTTATCAGGGGGGATAAGTTACACCCTGGGGCCATGGAGGAAGCAAGCATCGCTGGCAGGTTTTATTTTCAAAATGTTGCCTATTTGAAACTACTTAGTGATGTAGACTGTTAAAAGTAGTACCAGTAAAAAAGGTATTAGTAGGCAGAAGGTGGTGAAGTAATCAAAGGGCATGATGCATGCAGTTTATCACATGCTTCCATGATTTATCACATGGTCATCACCACCATTGATGTGGCATGGGTCTGTGTATATAAATAGAACACATGAGAAATGGTTTTATCCTTATGAACTTCATATTGCCATATTGCTTATGAGTACATAATGCACACCCTCCCAAGGGAATGCCCCAAGCCTCTTTATCCAACCTCATGATTTAATATTTTCTGTATCTATTAGATATTGTCAAATGTTTTCAAGAATCAAGTAGTGATTTTAGTCCAAAGGCTTGTGAAAAAGCAAAGATAGAAATTCCTGCACATTAACAAAATAGCTTTCCTTTGCTAATAATGCCGTACTTTGCAAGAAAATGTAACACATTTCAAATTTGATTCCTCAGATCTTACCTTTCAGAGTGAGAAACACTAGGCACATCTACACAAGATGCTCAGTTTGCAGGAGTCTAATAACACTACACAGTAGCATGCTGGGCAAAAGACGAGCTAATAAACTACTGTGCAGTAGTATTAGGCTACTGTGCAGTAAGTGTCACAAAAACACTGTGCGCCAGCACTACTGTGCAGTAACTATAGTTACTCCACATTTAGTTACTACTTCATTAAGCAAGTACTAAACTAAATGAGTAGTAACTACTGCATATTAATGAACGTGTAAACGGGCCCACTAAGTCTGATTCTCCTTTGAGTTATAGCTATGGAACTACCATGGAGTGACTGCCACCTTTGATAGGTGGAAGAGTACGTTTACATCCAAGAACTTTATCCTTTTGGGCTGCAGTCTCCCATTTCTAGCTCTGCTGAGTCTCAGTGCTTTAGATCATAAGTGTATCACAAGTATGGTACTGCCATTGCCTGCCAAGTCTGCAACTCAGACCAATTTAACTCAGTGCAGTAGCTAACTACCTAAATGATTTTCAGCATATAAAGTTACGGTCATTAGAACATTGCATGTTGAACATGCCCAGTAGGCAGTTTGACTTGTCTAGAAGTGTGCACTAAAAGCTGTAAGTTTGTATGAGAATGGTATAAGAATTCAATGGGAGCCAAAAGCACTCAGCACTCTGCAGGACAGAACCTTTCACTTTGGCATGTTCCACTGCATGCTTAGAAAAGATGTGATCAAATGTTTGTAAGAGGCAGAGAGAAAACTGCTTGTTCAGCCTTCCCTACCATATATCCAGACGAATTCCTGCAGTCGTGCTGGTGCCTTGTAGAGAGGTATGAGTGCATTTGCATGCATGCATGCATGTGAGCCAGTGGGCACGTCTACACATGGCCATAAGGCACCTTTGTTCCTGCACCATCATTTATTACTTCCTTTTGGAAGTACTAAAAGATGGTGTAGTAACAGCCCGTACTGTTCTGTGCCAGCTGCAAATGGTTATTTTTGGCACTGTAGCAGTGCCTTATGAGGGAGCGTGTTGCTACAGTAACATCACAGTTTTTGCCAATGGGCATTATGGCACCACAGAGCATCACTGTGGTGCCGTAGCATCTTGTGTAGATGTGCACAGTGAGAATTGATGTTCACAAGAGAGAAACTATATAAAAAATTAAACTTGAGGTTTAGCTCCTGAACTAGCAACTGACTTTGTTCCACTGAATTCCAGTGCTCTATCCCCGCAAGTCCTTTGTGAAGCCTGGTAATGGTAGTGAGTCCTACCAGGTGCATCTGAAGCATTTTATAACCACAGTTTTATGTACAAAAATTTCTAATGTCTTCAGAGGCTGATTTGATTTTTGAGCTAGCCCTTTGCAACTTCATGCTCTGGGGACAACACAGCCCTTCCCACCACAGCAAAGCCCAGCCACCCACCATTCCAATGTGTCTGCCTCACAGGCATCAAAGGCAGGTTTTATCTTGATTTTACAGTCAATTAATATTAGGACCTCTGACCCCTTCCAACTGTGAAGACATCTCCCAGAGGCATTGATGGACCTGTTCTACTGCCTGGAAACTTGAGGATTCTGAGCTTTAGAAAGAAATTCTGAAATTAAGTTTGGGGGTTTTTTAATTTATAGTAAAATTAGGATGGTTCAGGCCATGTTTCTTGTCATAGAGTCATTTAAAAGGACACTAGCTCAGTGCTATACTACAGCAGCATAATGAGTGGTGGGCAACAAGGGCCCCAGGTCTGGATGGCTACTTGGAGCACAAGAACAGCACCCACTACCACTGCCAGCCCAGGTGTTGCAACCACCACAGCCAGTCCCCCCCAGCCACTACCTCTGCCACAGCTACTGCCCAGAGCACTGACTCAGCTGTTGTACCTTTGCTATATTGTTATGTGTTTTGTCTGTCTTCTGTCATGACTTGGAAAGTTAGAAACAATAATGGGCTCATCTGGCTTTAAATCGTGTTACCAGCTTCATCAGGATCAGTGTGTCTTAAGGCCCAGCTAGGTCCCAGCAGAAGTTAGAGCAGCTATTATGCTCTAACAATTAAGTCACGTGTCCATAAAGACCATAAGAGCAGAGTATGCAGTTTTATCCCTTTCTGGCAAGCAAAGCAGGATCATCCAGAAAAGGAAGAGCTGATATCAAGACAGCCCAGTATTGATGAAAAGGTTAAGTGCTTTGCTCAGTTGGGGCCTTAGTAGTGAGTAGCTTTGACTCAGTGCCATTAAGATGGGTTTAGAAGTCTGTGGTATCGAATGATTTGAGCAATGGTTATTGTTAAAATAGGGGGTTATCCTGGTCCATAACTGGCAGCAAAATAACAAAGTGGTAGATGAATGAGAGAGAATGACATATCTGCACTGAAGTTTACATGTGCTTTGAGAGGAGAAAGTAAACTGCAGTGATTTTAAAAAGAAGCTCCAAGGAAGGGAAAAGAGGAACATAAGAAGGGCCTCACCCAAACTGTGGTGTGGTTTGAAATAAATTATGCCAGGCCTCTGCTTTGCACTGCTAGAAAAATATAGCATTCTTCTTAGCAAAGGATTCCTTGTAGGCATTTGCTGTGACCAGCACTGGGGTGGCTTGTGATGCAATATGGCGTCCTTTAGTCTCTTTCAACCCAGAGGTAAAATTGGCTGAATCAGCTCTTAGTAAAAGCATTAGCAGATGCTGTAACCCAGCTGGGTTTTCCCCTCAGTCTTGGAAACTATTTTTGCATGACTGAATTAAAGACATTCCTAAGCTTGTACAAGACACACAACATCATTCCCAGGGGAGTTATCATCTGAAGCCCTCTAGCTAACACACACAACTCCAAATATATACACAACTATGCAGAAGAACATCAGAAAAACTGAGAAACCATCTTCTTTGCCTACCCTACTGCAAAAGAGATCATCTTAAGCAGGACATATTGTATTTACTTGAATACAAGACAAGGTTTTTTCCCCCAATCAGCATTGGGAAAAGGCCCCTCATCTTATACTTGCATATAAGGAAACCTCATTAAATACATTGTCTATCATTAAATTGCTTCCAAAAGCAGCATATGATCAGTAATGGAAGCCAGCTATGAAAATGATTAAATGCAGCCAGCACTAAACATGACTTTAAAACACACAGACCATACTGGGCAAATATACTGATGGGAACCTACCACAAGGATCAGCTAGTGCAGTCCATCTGAATAGATACGTAGTAGTGATCATTGCATGCAGTCACCCTTAGTGCCAATTATTTTTCAAGTCATGGTGAGCTACTACATTGAATACATTTTTACTTCCTCTGCACTCCCATGGCTGAATTACATGCCAGCGACTTAAATACCATGGATTAACATTCTGCTCAAGCCCCTGAAAAAGTTAATGCAAAAGATCTGTGAATCCTCATGCTTGCTATTTTTTGTGGGTCAGTTTTAAAGGCAAGATATGCATTAATTGATTTTCAGGACTTAAACAGGGTGGAATAAAATCATATTTAGGTGTTTAAGTTCACTCAGACACTCAGTTGGTCAATTATAAGCTAACTCTTGTCCACTAATTCTTCACCTAAAATTCATTCCTGTGCTGAATTTAATGACAGCAAAACTAAGCCCTAAGATGTCTACTTATTGTCCAGGGACTGATATAAATGCTCTAAATGGTGAAAGTTGATTCAGCACAAAAATGTGTGGGCTGTGTACTCTGTTAGCGACTTTGCCAGCTCCTAGGAAAATGGCACCAAGTACTCTATGATTTAAGCAATTTTCTATAGTTATAAACCAAAAGATAGGGTTAATAATCAAGAGTTTCTTTTTCCTTACAGGGAGGGAAAAACATTCTCTTCTCTCCAGGGCAAGAGAAAATCCTCTTTCCTCAGGGACTAAACAAGATCCAGTAATAAGACTCAAGAAATTCCATCTAAATTCCCAACCCATACCTGCTTTCCTGGAATATCATAAAAAGTCCCCATGTTTGACAGAAAAGATAAACTCTATGGGTGCATCCAGATGAGCTTGCATGTGCCTCTTGCCATGTCTCAGACCCATTTGAGATGTAGCAAGAGGCATGCTGGGAACAAAAATACATTCCCCATGATGCATATTTGATCCACGGAGATCCAGGTATAAAAATTTGATACATGGAGATTCAGGTATAAAAAAAAACCCAGAGAGAAAAAGCAGGACAGGGTATGGTCCAGGACCATGCCCTGAGGCAACCAGAGGCTCAGGTCCTCCAAGGAGATGCTGAGGTAGCCAGCCAGAGCATCTCTATGGCTGCCTCTTGCCTTGGTGCTGCAGCATACTGCAGCACGTGCAGGGCAAGGAGCAGCACAGGCTGCAGTGACCTGGACCTGGGCTCCATCCCCAGGTAAGAAGGGACTAAGGGTGGGGGGGACTGGAGCTGGGGTGGTGTGGCTGCAGGTGCAAGGGACTGGGAGAGAGGGGGCCTGGGGCAGGGGCTGCTTGGGAGGGGTGAGATCCCTGCCTGTCCCCTGCAGGCCCCAAAGCCCCTCCACTAGGGCTACAACCCCCCACCCCTCATAGGGCCCACAGCCCTCCACTGGGGCTACAGTCCTCCCACAGGGCCCACAGCTCACCCCCCACAGAAGCAGCAGCTTTTGGGGTGCTTGGCGTCCTCCTGGCACAGCCCCCTGCCAGCGCAGGGCAGTGCAGCTCAGCCCTAGCCACCTGGCACCCAGCGCTGTCTGCATGGAACCGGCCCAGCTCGATGGCATGTGGGGCCCATGTAGGCAGGACCTGATCTGGTTGCCTGCAAGTGGCATGGGACCCCAAGTGATAGCCTGAGCGGCGCGGAGCTGCCTGAAGCTGCACAGCAGCACTGAGCTGGGCCAGGTCCATGTGATGCAGTACAGACAGTGCCAGGTGCCAGGCAGCCAGGGACAAGCCACAGTGGTGCTGGCCCCAGGCTCTAGCTCCCCCTGGCTGCAGGTCCTGGGCAGGGTTATTTTGCCCCAAGTGGCACAACTTGCCCCACACCAAACAAAGTGCCTGTCCAGGCATGTGTGCGGAGGCAAAAATCTCCAGCTCAAATTTGTGCCGCTCCTATTTGAGCTGCTTCAAACACACATGCCTGCATGCCCGGGTTCATTCCTTTCCCTTGCCCTATGATGGGGGAGGGTTGGGGATAACCTTTTTAAGACTACAAACAAACCCCACAGGAGCTCCATGGGAGGGTCTAATTTCCTCAATGCCTCCATCAACTCCGTGTGTTTAGGGCTGCACATTGGCTGTACTCCTGTGAGGCAGTAGAACTGCACAGAAAAGCAGTGAAGAGGATACTTGCATTATGAAGTGCCCGCAGTAAGATGAGGGATGTGGGTACACGTAAAAATTCCATTGCTGTGTTCACACAGGTGCCCTTCCCTGACTCAGAGAAGAGGTGATTGCTCGGAGCAGGAGAGAGGAGTTCAAGGCTACCCTTATCACACTTAATCTGCAAGAATTCCAAAGGCCTTGTGGGACCTGAAGATTCGTCAGCTTTTCCCATCTCACATTTCCCACTGGAAATCCCTCCAGCTGGTTAGATGCTGTAATAGGTCCCATTTAGCCAGCTAATGAAATCCATATGTAATTGTTAGAAAGATAATTGACATGTTAGGACTCTGAGTTTTGCATTTGGCCTTTTACAGTTTGCTCCATGAGCCACCGTGGCTTCCATTTAACAGCAGTAGCTGTACTGATGGCATTTAACTGCATTTTGTCTGAAGCACATGGGTTACTTTCACTAAAACTAAAGGCTTATCTCCTATCTGACTTATCTATTGGAAAAGGTTTTAATATAATATGGATGGTGGATGTATCTCTCCCTGCTGTATAATATTGCCCTGCTCTTCTGGTGTTTTCCTGTCTACAGTTTCCACCAGGGAAGGAAGTAGGTGAACTACAAACATCCTATGCTACATTTAACTAAGTTAAGTAAACTTAGGGTAGACAGACTTTTTGACTTTTTAAACCTGTTTTCTAAAAATGTTAAAAACAAAAACTGAAAATGTGAATGTGCATAGCCCCCCCCAAGGGCCTGCATATGAAACCACTTGTCAGTAAAAACTACCATTACAACCAGAGATGAAAACCTCCTCTCCTCTCCCCACATGCTCATTGTGCAGTCACACTTTTAAGATTAGCATCTTCTGCCCTGCAGAGTGCCCCCTCAACGGCCCAGTGCAATACAACATGTGCCACTTTCTGTTGTACAGTTAGGTGTCCAAACCCAAGGGAGACACATGCCTGTACCACAAACTGGAAGAGCTGGAGGGCATTGTCAGAGCAGGTCCCTGCAAGCCAGTTCCTATGGCTCTTCAAGGTCACTCTGCCTCTGTATTCCTGAACACAGATCTGGACATATCTCCCAATTGGAGGCACAAAAGGGAAACCAGCCCACCAACTGTTAGCGCCGACTTAGTGAAGGGACACTTGGAGGGGCTGGATGTGTGTAAGTCAGCATGCCCACATTATCTTCATCCAAGGGTGCTGAAGCCCACTGGCAGGGCTGTTTGAGCACTCATGGTGCTCAGGTCAGGCCCCAGAGGACTGGAAAAGGGCCAATGCGGTCCCTATTTTCAAGAAGGGGAGGAAGGAGGATCCAGGTAACTATAGACCATTTAGTCTCACCTTTATCCTTGGGAAAACTCTGGAAAAATAATTAATGATCACATTTGTGAGAGCCCAGCAGGGGAAATAATGCTGAAAGGAAATCAGCACGGAGTCACTGCAGGTAGATCCTGCCTGACTAAACTTGTTTCTTTTAATGACCAACTCACAAAATGTTTAGATGCAGGAATCAAGGTAGATGTCATCTACTTGGATTTTAAGAAAGTCTTTGATACGGTATCTCATCCTATTCTCACAGATAACTGAGGGGCTGTGACATAGATGATTACATGGTCAGGTGGGTGACAAATTGGCTAAGGGGTCATACCCAGAGAGTGGTGGTGGATGGGTCAGTATCAGCCTAGAAAGATGTGGGTAGTGGTGTCCCCGAGGTCTCAGTCCTTGGACCTGTGCTGTTCAATGTCTTCATCAGTGACTTGGATGAGGGTGTGGAAAGCAATCTGTCCAAATTTGCAGTTGATACCAAATTATGCAGTAAAGTTAACACACTAGAGGGTAGGGAATGAATCCAGGCAGATCTGGACAGGTTGGAAAAGTGGGCAGAACAGAATAGGATGCAGTTCAGCAAGGACAAGTGCAAGGTGCTGCATTTAGGGAGAAGGACTCACCAACATACTTACAGGCTGGGGGATGACCTTCTCAGCAGCACAGCAGTGGAAAAGGATCTTGGAGTCATTGTTGACAACAAGATGAACATGAGTCGTCAATGTGATGAAGCAATCAGTAAAGCTAACCGCACTTTATCATGTATTAGCAGGTGCATGACAAACAGATCTAGGGAGGTGATACTTCCCCTCTATGCAGCATTGGTCAAGCCGCAGTTAGAGTACTGCATCCAGTTTTGAGCGCCACGCTTCAAGATGGATGTGGACAACCTCGAGAGGGTTCAGAGGAGGGCCACTCATATGGTTAGGGACCTGAAGGCAAAGCCCTACGAGGAGATATTGAAGGCCCAGGATCTCTTCAGTCTCTGCAACAGAAGGCTGAGAGGTGATCTCATGGCTGCCTACAAATTCATCGGGGGGGGGTGGGAAGGGGAGGCAGCAAGGAAAAGGAGATGCTCTGTTTACCAGGGCACCCTTTGGAGTAACTAGGAACAATGGCCACAAACTAATGGAGAGCAGATTTAGGTTAGACATCAGAAAGAACTTCTTTACAGTAAGGGTTGCCAAAATCTGAAATGGGCTTCCAAGGGAGGTGGTGCTCTCCCCTACCTTGGGGGCCTTTAAGAGGAGGCTAGACATGCACCTGGCTGGGGTCGTCTGACCCCAGTGCTCTTTCCTACCCTGGGCAGGGGGTCAGACTCAATGATCTGCTGAGGTCCCTTCTGACCCAAACATCTATGAATCTATAAGATCACTTTCTTGATCTGGCCCAGCAGGCAATTAGCTAGGCAGATCACACTCCCTTTGGATGCTCCTTAGGGGACAGAGAAAATGTACATTGTTTCACTGAAGTCCAAGTCTAGCATGCCAAAGAGGGTGCTGAAGGCAGCAAAGAGCAGCTGCATCCGGGTGCTGTACAGGAAAGCATAGGAAAACATTTTCTCCATATCATCTTTGCAGAAGGGGGCGGCCACTGATACTGCTGAATTTACCTAGGCAGCAGTCATAGTTTCATAGTTTCTAGGGTCGGAAGGGACCTGAGCAGATCATCTAGTCCGACCCCCTGCCATGGCAGGAAGAGCACTGGGGTCAAATGACCCCAGTAAGGTGGTCATCCAACCTCCTCTTAAAAACCCCCAGGGTGGGAGCCTGCACCACTTCACTTGGAAGCTGGTTCCAGACCCTAGCCGCCCTGACCGTGAAGTAGCGCCTCCTGATGTCCAGTCACCACTGGAGGTTGCTGATCCTCCTGGCAATGGGCAGATTGTACAGGATGCACCAAGCCAAGCTAGCCTTCCCTGGTGCTGCTGCCATTGGATGCTGCCTCCAGACTGTGTCAAGGCATACAAAGCTGCCACGAGGGAGGGCGCTGTGCTATGCTTACTTGAGCCAAAAAGCATGAAGCAAAGTTGATGAAGCACAGGCCCGGCCAGGTGGCTAGGGCTTCAGCTGGGCATCAAGTGAGTGGGGAGTGGGAGGGGTGCATGCATGGATGGACAGAAAAATAGAGAGACAGACAGAGCTAAATCTGGGATCCACATAAATGTCCCAAATCATAGTTCTTCCCCAAATTACCCACAATGCTCCAGGCTAGAGTCTGGTCTTGAACTCATTAAAGAACAAACTTTCTTAAGGGATTTCACATACTTCCTCCTTGCCGTGGGAACAGTGTTTATCTTGGTGTTTCAGCACTTCTCCTGGTCCTAGCTTGATCCATGAAATGTAAATGAAAATAATGGGGCAAATACCTGCACTCTCTGAACTGTTCGTCTTCCCTCTCCCTTCTGAATCTGCTCAAGTTGCTCTGCAACACCCTGATGCACAGTAGGCTAGTTCCCCACTTTTGGCATTTTACGAAGGGTTATCCTTTGTCGTCTCTGCAGGGCAGCTCTGCACATAGCTAGCATGCATGGCTGTCTGGGGCTTGTGTGGTTTGGAAGGCCTCTGAGGCGAGGCCTTAGGCCAGATTTGAGTAGGGAGTTTTAGTTTCTCTGGCCTTTTCTTTCCATTTTCTTTTGAAATGTATTTTGTTAATAGCAGGATACTGTGGGGAGAGCACAGAATATAAACCTCTATCCTCTTCTAAATCATTTCACAAACCAAACAGGATCCACAGCTTTGCATTGCTACCTTGGGGAGCTTTCTGGAGTGCCTCAAATATTCACATTTCAGCCTTTCCTCTGTCTGCATTTTATGCATTTTTCCTTCACAAAATGTAAATTACCACCCCCTTCTCTTCCTGACTTCTTTTTACATGAGCAGTAGATGACACTGATTTAACTAAAAAAAAAACGTTCTCCATCACCCTGCAGGTTGTATGATCACTCATAATGAGGGAAAGCAAGTATAAAATGCTACCAAATAAGAATGTTCATGATTTTCATCCACTTTGCATTCACTTTGCACTGAGAAAAAGCCACTTCACTGCAGGGTTGCCAATTCATCTTTTTTTTTCCATTCATCTCATTGGGTGGATCAAAATTGGGCAGTACCCCTTTAAATAATTTAAGCCCTCTAGTGGACATCCCTGTCTTCTGTAGAAGAACACCAAGACATAGCCAAGTAGCATCATATAGTACAGAACTGGCCAAACTTCCTAACCCTTCTAGCCTCAAACCAATATCTCGATACCTCCAAGAGCTGCAGGTTGCAACACTTCCAAGGTGTGTGCACCCCAGTCAGTGCTCTGCACACAGTGCCCTAGCTCTAAGAATAATAATTTGTCATTAAATGACTTGCTTAGAATAAATAATAAGCAAGAACTGAAGAAAATCAAAACCAGAAAATAGTAAGTGAACAGATAGAAAAAGAGTGCTTCCGTTTAACTACTACTCTTTCTTCAGAAGCCTCATTTAAACTGCCCAGGAACTACCTGTGGTTCCCGGGCCATGGTTTGAGCACCTTGGCTAAGTACATAACTAGGTCTTTATTTTGCATTAGTGAGCATGGCTATTTGGAACCATACTCTTATGTTCCCATGTGGTTTCCTTGTATCAATGTGTCACCTAAACCAAAGGCACAAATGTCAGCACAGGGAGGGATTTTCATCAAGCCAAAGCTCATGGAGTCTTGTGATAATGTATCTTGGCTTTTCTATAAAAAGTAATAATGTCCCATAGTATAGAATGGTGGTGCCCCACGTCCTGCCCATGAGCTGAATCTGGCCTGCATGGCCAAGTCATATAGCCCATGGGTCTGCAAATTTGGCAGGAAGGAAGCAGCAGTAGCATTAATTACCAGGGCTTCCAGAGTAGGGTGTTTGCATTAATTGGTGGCAATTAACACTGCCACCACTCTGCCACTGCCAAATTTCCAAACCTGCAGGGTGCCTTGTGGGCTGAATGACACAGCCCCGTGTGTGGGGCTGGACCTGAATCTGGGGCCACTCCAGTGCACCGGGACAGGCTGGCACACCAGATCGCAACTGTAGACAAAACCCCACAACCCTAGGCTAGATCCAGCCTGTGAACCAACCTCATCTATGGGTTGAGATGGCCTGCAGATCAGTCCCATGCCACTCCTCTGGCCTGCAGGGCTTGAAGATTGAGCATTATTGATATAATGCAAAGCTGGAAAACAGAAATCTCACAAGCTTAGAAAGCCAGAACAAATAAAAACTGTTCCAGTATATACTCTTGTAGAGGTCTCATGATCTTTTCACTAATCACATACATTTTGAATGGAACATATGCATGACTTCTGAGCATTCGCTGTTGACCACACTACACATGGAGAACGTCGCATGCCACACATTGTGCAGTTGCAGCCAGCTCAAGTGTGGCATTTATTTATTTGTCAGTTTATTTATGATTGTCCTGCTGGGCTGTAAGCCCTAGAGTAGATACCCAAACTACTGCAAAGCACAGTGTGATTCTCCATTTTCTACTTGACAATCAATTTGTTGCAGGAAAAAAAAGAAATGTAGTTATTATTGCCTCTTGAATGTCAGCTGGCATGCTCCACCTCAGGATAACATACCCTAATTATATAGATAGCCTTCCAAACACACTCCACGATTCTGCTGCATGTGGCATTTACAGTTGCTATAATAACACAACAGACAGCCAAGAAACACAGCATAAGCACACCTCTGACCTGCAAGTGACCCACTAATTAGTGGATGCATGAGGTTAACGAAAGGAGCGCTTCATACAGGGAGACGTGTTATTAATCTGAACTCCAACCCCGGTAAACTAGAAAATCTATGCTGGGAAGTGTTTACACATTCATTAGCAGTGACCGCTAAACAAAAAACAACAGAAAAGCCCCTTTACATTAATATTATGCTGGGAGTAAAATGATAGGCCTCTCTTTTCTGCACGCAATAATTACTGCAGAGGTTGAATTGTAACTACAGAATTAGGCCCAGCATTTGAAACTTGTATCCAATTAGTCTTATTCAAAGCAGGATGCTTTGCCAGGGTTTCTCTATCAGTAGTGTCATGTCAAAAATAGCTCAGTTTATATTCATTTGATATAGAAATGGGACCTGAAGCTCAAAGGTAGATCTGGATTTGAACCTCCCTATAATCAGAAGTGTTTGGATCTGGGAGTTTGGTTTTTGGCTATTATTTTAAAGACAGTAGTATCTTTCAGGTTGTGCCTTAGTTCCCTTGCAGTTCTGCATTGGAGAACGGCTGTCATAAAGCAAAAAGTATTTGTGGCCAGACATAGGGATGTTTCTTGTTAGTTGGTCACAACTAGAGCTCTAACTGGGGGATTTTAAAAGCTAATGACTGCTTATAGCTTAAGCTGGCAGAGTATTGTTACCTGTGCTGGAATCACTGGGAATCTTTCCATTGACTTCAGTGGGTTTCATATCAGACTTGGTCTTCTAGTGGGAACAGTAGTTGATTCATATCCTCCAGGGACCAGGCAGAAAAAGAGATTTGAGGGGCACACTAGACATATACCCAAGTTTTCCACACTCGTAAGAAGCAGGAAAAATCCATCTGTCCTTGCTGTGGATTGAGAGAAGTCTTTTTTCTCTGCTAAATCTGTGACCTATGTCTACCATATCCAATCTCCCTATGTTGTTACCAAAGTATAAAAAAAAACTTCCTGAGACTGCCTCTGGGCTGTTTCCAGAAAGGGAGTTAAAAGACAAAAGCATGGACCTCAAGGCTGGTATATTTTAACAAGATTTGGGGAGAAATATTTTTTAGCCAGAATCCAGGCTGAAATTTGCAGCAAAGGTGCTATCTCCTAATATTTTATGGTGATGCTACTTCCCTTTTCAGCTAGTATCAATATGTGTTGCAGTCCCCAGAATAAGCCCACTCTTAAGAAGGAATGAGTCGGGAGGGGGTTTCAGTATAGCTTATTTCAAAGCATCCTCACAATGTTAAAAGCTGGAGAGAGGGAAGGAGGGGCAAAAAAAAGAAAACAGTAGGTAGTCAGAAGCTAAGAAAAGAGCAACTGGTAGGGTCCTATGGGGCAGAAAAAAAGAGAGAAAGACATTATTGTCAGCAACAGGGGGACTGAAGTAAAGGATAACAAAACTCAGTTTGACTATGCTATTGATTTCAAACAAGAATAAAGCAGCAGGGGAGTTTCCCTAGAGAGGCTGGAGTTCAGCTGACGGTGATTCTGACTCACTCACTCAGTTCTAATATACCAGGTATAAAGCAGCACATAAAGAAAAAATATGTTTCCCCTCTATTGGAAAATAGCAGGATTTTTGCTCTAATCCCCAAACAAATAAATTTATTGCCATTGAACACTCGCTGCCATTACCAAAATGTGTCTGTCAGTCTCATAGCTGTTGTATGCAGCACAGAAGCTGGTTTTCAGCTAGATGAGACAGTGTGATCACTTCACATCCCAGACATGCTATAAATGAACTAGTGTGGAAACTATTTTTTTATTTTGCCCATTATCTGGGGTGGAAAGGAGGGTGGGGGTAGTTAGGTAATTTTAAGCAAATGGGTTGCAGAAGCAGAGCTGAAAAGATTGCAAGGCTGAATGCATGCAGCTTTTTTTGAAAAATCAGTGCAAATGATCACAGTTTGTGCCTGACTTCACTCTTTCTTTTAGATTCCTCCTACACGCTCCTTTTCTTTTTTTTTTTCTTTTTTTTCTTTTTTTTTTTTTTTGCCTTTTTTCTCTCTACACCCCTTGATCCTTCTTCCTTCCTGAGAACCATTTCACATAATAATTCTTAAAGCACCTAAGAAGGGACCATCAGTTCATTTGCACAGACTGGCAGAGGAAGGAGAACAGGGATCAAAGGAAGGAGAAGTTTCTGGATTCAAGTGGGGCAGAAAAGGGGTTTCCTGTCCCCCCAGACCACTCGAGATGTCCATTTTCCTTCCGTCTCAAAGCAGGAAGGAACGGTGGAATCTCAACATTTTTTACAAACCAATAAAAATCTGGGATCAGATCAATCCAAATGTTCTGACAACGTCAAAGCACTGCTTCACTGTTGACCTTTGTTTAGCTTTTAAACCTTGTTTGTAGCATAAATGAAATAGAATTTTTTCAAAGCAAAAATGTATTTTGAAAGCAAAAAAAGGACACAGTTCAAAATGTCAAAACTGGATGTGGCAACCGTTTCAAAACTTTTTTTTATATTTTTTTTGAATCAGGACATGCATTCACACTGACCCTTTTCCATGAACAGTTTCAGTTTTGACAAATCTATGTCTTCCAGAACTCCCTATCCAGCTGCAGTTGGTTTCATGGGAGCACAGATGACTCTGTGATTGAAAGGCTCTTGTGAAATTCAAACCTAGGCTTTACCATACATAGCACAGCTGGGTTAAGGGTGGCCCAAGTTGACATTAGAGTTCATTTCAGTCTGATCACTATTCAGGGGCCTTCCTGGCAGATCAGCTCTCCAATTCCTACTCTGCTCATCACTGTCATAGGTCTTGATCCAGTTTCCAGTGAAAATTCTACAGTTATAGCAGTAAATGCTTTAAAAGAAGAGATTTGGAAGGGGTCTAAAGCCTTGTGCTTTAGGACATAAACCAATATCTAATTAGGAAGGATTAGCAAAAGCCTCTCCTGGGGGACAAATTATCCCACATCTTCCTTGCACCCCTCTCTGAAACATCTGGACTCAGGCACAGTCAAAAGTAGAATGCTGAGGCTAATGGGTCATGGGTCTGATCCAGACCTACATCCTATGAAAATCTACTAACAAAACCCACCAGCTGCATTATCCCCCTCACTGATAGTGTCAGCAGACACTATCAGTGTCTCCATGTGGCATTCGAATGCCACGTGGAGACTTACCTTCCCTGTCCACTTCCCTCTCGCTGTCTTTCCGGGTTGGGATGGAGGTTTATTGTCAAAGTGTCATGACAGCATGGATTGTGCATCTTTTCTGGAAACAAATGACTTCTCTGCAGGACTTTTCACAGCGTTTTTCAAAGGAAGACTAAGAGAATCACACATCCTATTCTTGCAGGGATTTCAGTGGGATTTGGGTACCTAACTTCCCTAAGCCCAATTTAGATACTTGAGAAAAGCACAGTTAATAGAGTGAAAGACCTGGACAAAGCAAACCCAGCACACACAACAACAGCCAAACCCATGGCATTATTGGAATACTTTGGCTCTTTATTTTAAAAGGAACAAAGCTGCAACCATCCCTTTAAAAAGGAAGGATTTGGCTGCCCATGACCATAATGATGATGAGGAGTTTAAATGTAACCACAAATATAAAACTTTAAAACTCCCATAAACAGATCTGAAAGTGAGCCAGTGGGGCTGGTGAGAATGGGAGCTACCCCAGTACAAAGTAATAATAATGACACATCTATAAACTGGGGAGAGAGGGGAGAAGGGAAATAAATGAAAGATTTGCACTTTCTTTTTTTATTCTTTTTTTACAAGAATTAGCTGGAAGAATAAAATATTTTTATTTTTTTTAAATGTACAAGCTTGATTTTTTTTTTTGCAGTACATGAAACCACCCTGGTCAACTGGAGAGCAAAGCCAGAATGCAGATGCATACCAAATGCAGATGCATAGACATAAATAAGTCCCTGAGATGGCCCTGAGCCAGGTAAACATTTGACCTAAAAGCCCACCTAATTTTAGTGGGCTGAAAGTCTGGAAAAATGATTAACTATAGAAAGGCCAGTGTGTTGCTTTGTACCTGGGGAATGTTGGAGTGAAATGAAGGCTCTCAGGCCCTAATTAAAAAACTGCCTTTTTACTCGATGGAAAGCCAGAGTGCTGCAGAAAAAAGGAAGCTAGTGCCTCTCCAACAGTGCTCATAAAGCTGTCAATAAGTTGAGAACGTGGCCTTGATGGTGTGAAAAAACTTCTCCTTTAAAGAATTTGCTTTTAGTAAAAGAAAAAAAAATTACAAAGAAAATCTTTTCTGTTCAATAAACCCTAACAATTCATTTAGGATCATATAAATAGCAACTTTAACAGCAAATTATCAGGCTTATGAAATATATGACCACGTAGCCAGCCAGGAAAGATTAATCTCAATGCTGGGAATAATTAAATTACATTGAGAGAGGTTTTTTAAGTCTGCTTGTTTGGGTATTTTGTGTTAATGTTTGTTGACAATGTGATAGTTGACAAAATGTACAGATTTACTGGCACTGACCAACTATTATAGTGACCATAAGTGACTACATTGTTGATGTTTCTCATGAGCATTTTAGTTTGATGCCAAGAGAAAAATATGCAGTGCTTTTTATGCTAAGTGCATACATAAACACCGGTACTTTTATCTGAAGATGCAGTTGTGGTTAATATATTTAGCTGGGATACTTTTCTGCTGGGCTTCCTGGAGATGCAATGTATAACAGTAGACCTGTTTTCCAGATGTAGCTATTGCAGCTGTGAAAAAAGTCCATCACCTTATCTTTACAGACTCCAGAGCTTTCAGAGGACTAAAATGGCTACTTCTCTTCATAAAATTAATGGCGTGCTTTTTATGGGTTACAGCTACAGCTGGGAGCCTGATTCTGCTTATATGGGACTGTTAATACAATTACCAGGCCAGTTTTACACTGTAAATTCTCAATTGTTTTCTTTTTGCCATTTGGGAGCTTCTCATTAGATGTGCATTGGAAATCAGGCAGGATCGTTACTGAAACCTCACATTTGCCAGACTGTATTTAAGGGTATGTTGGCACTTGCTTTATAAAAACCATATTTTAAGGGTTTATAATGGAAATAAAAGTTCCCTTCTTGCCGAAACTTGGCATATATCTTCAGCTGAGCTCTGGAGAACATTTTTTGGAAAATTTCAAAGAAGTAAAAAATATACTATCCACTTTTCGGCAACAGATGTTTTAAAGGGGAAAGAAAACTTGGATTATTTAAAATGAGGTATGTAAGTGTGTTGCTGTTTCTACTGCATCTCCATAAAGACACAGCATTTCATTCTTGCTATACGTGCAAGTCAAAAAGAGGCCTTAAGTCCTTGTCTACACCAGAAAGTTATGCTACTTTCACCATATTCCAAGTCAACCACCTTCATGTATGGAAACAATTATTTTCATTTATTACAGAGTGCTTTATGCCAGTCCCCTATTAAAAGTTTCATCTATCTGAGACCTTTTGACCACATTATAACAGTGTCCATAGTCAGACTTGTACCAGTATAACTATATCAGTAAATATCACAGCCCCATCAAATTTAATTATATCAATATATCTTTCAAGCATACACTGGGCCTAATTTACCCAAGGAAATGAGAAAAAAAGAAGCAGCTTTCTCTGAGCACATATACTCATCATTAGAACTAGTTTGGAAATAGTCTACCCCTCTTGCAAGAATTTATAAGATTCTGAACATTTTTCCTACCCCAAATCAAGATGGAAAGTGGCAAATTCAAAATTTTCAATAAGTAAAAATAAAAAAATAAAGATCAGATTCATTCAGTCAAAATGTTTCTCTTCAGTAACTTAAAAATATCCTGTTTGGATTTTGACCTTTTAGCAGTCTTACCTTTATTATAATAAGTTATGCTAATTTTGAAACAAAAAGTCATTTTGAACCAAAAATTGGCATTTTTTCTTTAGACAGTGCTTTAAAGAATGGGAACTCTTTTTTATTTCCTTTTTTTCTTTCAAATAATAACACAATTGTCAAAACACTCTTCATGGACAGCTTTTGGTTTCCATGGTCTGGAATTTTTCAATAAAAAAGCTTCAGAGAAATATTCCTAACCAGCCCTAATCGTTATTGGCAGTTGTTTAATTATAAGTCTGAGTACAAACTTGGAACATACTTTGACTACTCCTTTACTTTGTGAAGCTACTTGAACCCTTGCAAGATGAGCATGAAGTGTGGCCACTTTGACTTTACCCATGTTTTATGCCCCCTTTTCATATGTGCAAAAGACTATACCAGGTGCAACCCATGAAGACTCAAAGCCCATAATCGAAAGACCTGGTCCACCTTCCCCTGCACTTCTGTTGGGATTCCACCCAGCACCTTACCTGCTCTTTTCTCAGTATTAGAGGTGCTGCAAATCGATATTTCAAAAAAGTAAAAAAAATATATGAGATGTCGCAATTCTCCTTGCTTGCTCTTGTTTTGTGACCAGTTGATAGGGATGGTCAAAAATTTTCAAATGTTAAGATTTTCTCAACATTTTAAACTATGGGGGTAAAAATAATTTTAAAACAACGTTTTGTAATTTCTCCTTTTTTTCTGCCAACTCCATCATTCATCTCTTTGCAAAGTGAAGGCCAAAACATTACCAAGCAGAATGGAAGCACTCTGTGTTGACTTTGCTCTTGCTGTGACTGGTAGCATTGATCATACAGGGATATGGGACAATGGGGAATGAGACCTTAAGGCTTTGGAATGCCACCAAGATATACCAGCCACCACTACTCCTGAAAGCGCTTTCTTTCTTTCTTTCTTTTCTCCAACATTTTTTCCTAGCAATGTGATTTTCCATCTCATTTACCTTTTCATCCACAATGAGTCTCTTCTCATTTCCAGACCAAATCTAATTCTGTAGGGGATCATTATAATTATTATTATTTCCATGGGGCAGCTACAGCGCTGACTGCTAAGTTAATTAACCATCCCCTCCCACTTCCCTTTTTTAAAGAACCAGGTCAGAACAATTGTTCCTTTTTTAGGCACATCTTCATCCAACCATCCCCAATCTGCTCAGGAGAGATCTGGCCTGATCTAGCATGGAGACTGAATGGACTCTGGAGAGCCCATGGAGTCTGTAGAGTGGTACTTTCTAATTAGGGCTGAGGTCTATATAATATGGAGAGCCTGGATAATGCTGCTGTACCAAACCTATGTACAAATGAGATGTTTTAGGTTTTAGATAGCCCCCTAGCTTCCAAGGTAACTACAGCATGAAATACAAAGCAGCAGCCTTGAACAGTGCAACAGCTAATGAAAGGGTTTTTCTCTGGAGTGTGACCTGGCTAGTGGCTACATAAGCATCAGAAGGGGAGTCGTGTGGAAGTCTACTAACAGCTCTTGTCCTAAAAGCTAAGGGGGAAGCCCGATAGGAATGCACACAGCTATGAGCTTGTGGATCTCATCCACAAACTATGAGCACAATGAGCACTACAGACAGGCTCATTAGCATGGGGAAGGTTAATTGGCTTGGTCATTCAGCAGCATTCACTACTACTGCATAGGACATGATTCAGTCTGCTTTATCCCCTTGGAGAATGGGTGAGATGTAGTGGCAGTTCTGTGTGGGGCAGTCTCCAAAATGGTGTAGGAGGGAGTCTGCAGGTCAGTAACAGACAGTAGGGCTCTGTGAAGTTTCAATCTGTGATTTAATTCAAAGGAGATTTGGCCTGATTCGGTGGCCAACCTTCAAATCCAAATCAGGAGACCCATTCAATCTCTCTAAATTGAATCGGAAGCCTCCAATTTGATTCGGAGAGATTCGACAATTTGGCCATAGACACAGCTTTATATATTTTTTCTACATATCTTGAGATACCAGGCAGCTTGTGAACATGGCAATGCTGGGGCAGATGTAGCATCCCATGGGAGTGTGGGGGCGTCCCCTGCATGCTCAGCAGTGGACCCAGAAGTGGACCAGAAGTACTTTGGGTCCGTCTTGGAGTATACGAGGAACACCCCCAGCCCCCAGCTCAGTGATTGGTGTCTCCTGGGTCTGGGGGGGCACCAAGGGTCCCCCCCATGGCCAATCGCTGAGCCAGGGGTTGTTGGGGGGGGGGGGTCCCCTGTGCACTTGACAGCAGACCTGGAAGTGAACTGGAAGTACTTCCAGTCCACGTCTGGGTCCACCTCCAAGCGGACAAGGGAGCCCCTCTCCCCTACAGTCCTGTGGGATGCTCCATCTGCCCCACCATCACAGCGTTCACAAAGCATGTTGGGTACCTTGAGGTATGTAGAAAAAACATAAAGCTGTGTGTATGGTCAAGTCACTGATTCTGTGAATCAGAATCAAATTTTCAGATTCATCCAAATCAAATTGGGACAGTGATCTAAATCAGCAAATCAAATCACTGTCCCCCAAATTAGACCAAATCCAAATCTGAATCAAATATTTCCCGCTTCTCAGACCCCTAATAGACAGTGCCATAGCAAAGTGGGAGGTGAACAGGATGACTGACCTGGGCACCGAAGCAAAGGGGTGCCAAGAGGCGCTGCCCAGCTGGGGTGGGGCATTTGGGGGGGGCATGGAGATGGGGGAAGGGTGACTCCTGCCACTACGTGCACTCCCAGCAAGCATGGGGGGGGCATGTACCCTCCAGATCTGTGTGTGGGGCATGGGCAGGCTGCCACTGAGGGCTTTGCCCCAGGCACCAAACTTCCTTGCCGCAATACTGGTAATAGACAGCATGGAGGACTAGGACTGCAACAGCCAGCACCACC
>NW_017728964.1:7576785-7584551 GCF_001723915.1 Gavialis gangeticus
TCTGTGTGCAGGGCGAGGGCAGGCTGCCACTGAGGGCTTTGCCCCAGGCACCAAACTTCCTTGCCGCAATACTGGTAATAGACAGCATGGAGGACTAGGACTGCAACAGCCAGCACCACCATTGGTCATGGCTGGGAAGTATGTACAGAGCTGTGTTTGGTACCAGGGCTGGAATAGCAGGGGTTGGTCTAAATCAGGAAAAACTAGATCTCTATGAAAATATGCCACCCAGCTTTTCCTCATCAAGTCCCTGAAGAAGGCAATTCTAGTCCAAATGCTGGCCTGTTTTTTGGGGGTTTTTTCTGAAGTGTCACTATTTATAATACTGTATTGTTGGCAAGTATGTGTGATCAGCTCATTGCTTCGCCTCTGCTCACCAAAGCACCAATGTACTCCAGTCTAATCTAGGGCAGGAGGTACTTCACATCTCCCAGGAGGCTGCAGCACAGGATTATCCCCACCCCCCCTTGCTATTAACCCAAAGGTGTAAATCAGTTTCCCAGAACTGCTGGATCATGTCGCCATCCTGATCTTTCTCAACTTTCTGTTGCTTTACCTGAAGCCAGGGGCTATATCTCACATGGGCTGCACCACTGAGAGCCACAAGCAATAGTGTGAGCCACAGGCCCCACAGGCCAGTACAGCACCATGAGGATGAGTGCCCCCCCTTCAGCTTATCAGCCACAAGCTGCACTTCACTGTGGACACCCCCAGCACCTTGGGTTACAGTTCACTGCACTCCATCACCCCCGTCAGCTGGTGCAGGATTTGGAAACTTGAGTGGGAGCCCAAAGCCCCAGCTGTTGCTGCAGCTGGATAGAAGCCCAGGGTCCACAAATTAATCACACACAGGCCATGTGAGGTCTGAAGTTGAATAGTCTTGCTTTAAGCCACCCTGACTCATTGTCCAGTGCTTCTGCCTCACTACTTTTTCAGGCACTGATATTCCTGCTTCTGCCTTCACATTGGGAAGATTCAGAAAACACTGGCCCATTCCCAGGTAGATCTGAAATCAGTTCTTTAGGGCTGGTCTCACTCTCAGGACTCAAATTCCTGGCCTGACCTGACCTTACTGCAAATACCTCCTCCGTGAAATAAAATATTACTTTTGAAGTTTTGTTTTTATGATCTATGAAATCATTCAGATCTCTTGGGTAAATAAATTCTGGATATGAAGTTGACCTCCTAGCTTTTAGCACGTAGGTACCTCTTGTGACTTTTCATTAGACTGGAATGGCATCCAGAAAGGCCTTGTTTTCTGGAGTTCTTTAAAGCCTCAAAAACACAAAGCTTTGTGGTGAATTTTGCTTCAAAATCAACTTTAGATCCAAGTTCAATAAGTATATGATCTTCACCGTAGGATGCCAGAGGCTAGAAATGTCACTGACATAAGACTTTCACAACATTTTACTCCCATATACCTATTGTGTTGCTTATTTGATACTGAATTATATTGAATACGAAACAGCCTCGTTTCACAGTTTGAAAATGATTTCAGTGAGGATGCAGGTAAGGGACTCCTGATAGCTGCTGTGCCTGGAATCTAAAGACAGGCACCAGGCTAGATTTCCCGTGGCGTTCCAGTGCCATTGGGTTTCTTCACCAATATTATTACTGTTAACACTGGTCAATGAAATATGGGGGTTTTGACCAAACTACATTTTCTTCAAAAGATGTTTGCCTTCTGAACAAAAATGAGAATTTAATTGTTTTAAGAAAAGTAAGCATAACACTTAGAAACTGAAAATGTGCTCTTAGAAAGCCTAGCTGTTTCAGTTTGGAAAGGCTGCCACAGTGCCTCAAGGGAGCTGCAGTTCACTTGTTTCATAATCCCATTCTCCTTCAGACCAGGCTCCCCACTTGGCTGATACCTCCCGTGATGCATTGCCTGTCCTCTCCCAGACAGGGGGCTGTGGTGCACTTGAGGCATTCAAACTACAATTCTCACTTTTCATAACGAAAAAAGAATTTGGGCTGAAAAAATATCAAGAATCACTCTTCTCATGAGGGATGATTTATAAACAGTTTCTGTAGCTCCACTCTCATTGGTTGTTTTCTGAGTCTGTCCAAACTACATCCAGTTCTAAACAGATCATCCTATAAAAATCACATCAGCTACATGTAACATACCATGAACAAGAATCATAAATAGATCCCATTGTTAAGCAGGAGCTAAAGGAAGGAGATGTGTGTCAAACAAATGGACATTATATAATATTTTCATAAGTGACACTAAATGAAAATAAGGAGTAGAAATTCCAAAACTAAATAAAAGGATTTTTCTCACTGAACATGACATTAACCTATGGAACTCACTGTCACAGGAAACCTTTAAAGCCAAGAACGTATACATTTTAGAAAGGAATCAGCTTGTTCTTGGTATGCACAGAAATGTCAGGGTTGTCATACCCACCCCCCTCCACCCCGAAAAGGAAGGATATTAACCCTTATTCTTTGAGGATTAAGCCAGTCTCTAGCTACCAGAGACCATTGGATATGGGCCAAATTAGACAGGAACAAATTGGATCAGACCAAGAACTACAAATTATTTGTGAGAAGTGAGGTATTAAAGAAAGCTTTGAACTGTGGTAGGAAGGTACCTGAATTAACAGGATAGGTGATAGTGCTGGAAGCACAAAGACGACAAATCTCCATTTGTCTCCTTTATACTGGCCAAATGCCCAACTCTTTATCCTTACCACCATTGCTCCCAACACCAGCTCCTTCCAGTTTTAGAGATTTTATGATATTCCACTGAGGGAAAAAGAATCCAGACAGTGCCCGTTATTACCAAAAGTGTCTGACTCTTCCAAGGGAAAAAGGTCAGATTTTTAGCTGGTATAAATCAGCATCGCTTCCCTGAAGCCAATTCCAATTTAGACCAGCTCAGAACTGAGCAGAGAAATGGGTAGACTTTTGGTGGGAGCGGATTAGTGAGGTGCTGTCTGTAGGTTCCCATCTGTAGATTCCCAGAGCCTGTTCTGGGCCTAATTCTAAAGCCATTGACGTTAAAAGAAAGGCTCCTATCAGCTTCACTGGGCTTTGGATCAGGCTCTGTATTTCCATGTCAGATGGAAGGGGAGTACATTCCTCCTCCTTCCTGCGCTAGCTAGCCACTTGGTTCACATTAAGTATAAGAGCCACATAAGACTACAAAGGAGTGATTCATTGGGAGAGGAAAAGAGGGAGGAATAGCAGTTCTCACACAGCGAAGTCTTTATTAGGAGACAGGAGGTGAACAGGTCTCTGGTTTGCTTGGAACCTACCCAGAGTATCCCAGGCCCATCAATCTTCCTATATGATGTAACAAAATGCACCAGTATGCCACATGGTTTGTTTAAAAACTATCCTAACACCCTCCTCCATTTCCTTCTGTTGCTCTGTATGATATTCTCCCTGCTCAACAGAGCTCACTTCCCTTCATAAGAATTATTCTTTGATGAGGTGTAACAATGGTTAACCACACAGATTTAACCATCTTTGTCTAAGTCACTTGCTGTAATAGAGTTGTACTTGGGGAATGTAGGGGGATTTCACACTCTGGATCACAATGGCTCAGCAGTTTGGAAAAATAACCTAAATGCCAGACAGCAGCCCATCTTGCTGGCTGCTTCATACTGAATTTTTTCAAAGGCTTTCTTAGTCAATTTTCCCTTCTCCCTTACTTTGTTGACTCAGCTGCACTCATGGCTTGAGGTGATGGATCTGGCATGACTAGATCCTGAGCCACGGTAGTTCAGTCACTGATAACAGCTGGGACTGCCATTGGTCTTAAGGGCTTTATGCAAAAAGTTCTGTTTTAGATTTAGGGGAAAAATACCCCCAAACCTATAAACTGAAACCATCTCCAGCACATAAACTGTTACCATGTTCAGGATTTTTGCAAAGGTTTGTTTTCTTATAATAAAGAAATGCTGATAAAGTTAGTAGACTGACTAAATGATTAATGGGAAGGCTATTGGGGTGGGTCTATTAATATAATTAAAGTATGATTTGTTACAGGTTAGTAGGCAACCTACTGTCAGTTGGTAGTTTGACCAGCACAATTAAGAGTCTTGTTCATGGGCTCTTGTACACGTCACGTTTTTGCCCTTTCTTGCATTCCAGCAGCGTTACTGTTTGCATGTAAGGGTTTTCCTGATGCTTTAAAGTCTTTCTGGCAAGCTAAAGTAAAACTCCTCCAGATGTAGTCTAGCTTGGGTCACCATGAATGAAAACATCAAGTCCATGGATTTGTTGCATGCAAACAGAAATGCACTCAAAGACTTGTAATGAGCCCCTTTGTCCTCCAGCCGGAGATGCAACTTTTTTGTAGTTCACCCCTTTGTTCAGCAGATATTGCTTTGAATTGCACTTACTAATGGATGAGGTTAGCTGCCCTGTTTGGATAACTGGGTGCAATGTGTTTCTTTGGACGCCAGGTGTTGCATGCCAGATGCTGCAGTCCACCCAGCCCAATATGAATCAACATTCATTCTCCTGTACAGACACCCACACCCCCACCACTCATGCCCTGGCCATGCCCTGGCCAGGGTGGCAATTGTGCCATCAACCCATTTCTGCCCCTACCCCTGACTAATCACAGCCCATAGTTGCTGCTTTTTTTTTCTTGTGCTGGTTGCCACACCATTTGCAATTGCACAAAATCACCCCACAGTCAGAACCATGGCAGCTGGCAGCCCTTAATGAGAACAGCACAGTTACCACATAATCTGCCCAAAGTTCAGCCCAGGAATTAACTGTTTGTGTGTCTACAGGGGAGTGCCATGGACTGCTTTCATTTGCCTTTCAGTCAGACAAAGCAAATGGCGCACAGCTTGTCATAGAAATGAGAGCTACGGGTTGCCTGCAGACTTTTTTTGTGTGCTGGCTGCCGCACCATTTGTGATTGCACAAGGTCACTCCCCCTCATCCCCCCCCCCACACACACACACAGACTCATGGCAGCAGGTGATATGCCCTTATAGCAACTGGCGCCCACCGGCTCCTAGCACTGAATGCAGCCCACCCACTCCTAGCACCACTCCTACCACTGAGTGCAGCCAGTCTCTGGCTGCCATGGTCCCTTGCACTGCTGCACAGTCTCACCCCATTCCTGCTGAACCTAACTTGCGACCTGGGAACCCCTGGCCCTGGCAGTGCCCATCACTCCCAACCTGTAGTATCCCAGTCCTATGTGCCATGCTGTTGCAGCTTGGGAATTTACTGGTTTTTCCAGTACTGCAGGTTAAACAGCCTTTCATGCTGTTTCAAACAACTCTTCGTTTGCCAGTGATGACAGCTGGGGTCCAAGGTTCAGATGCACATCTTGATCAGATGCCTTGATCTTGCTCCAGCACAGTGTCCAGTCCCTGTTATGCCCTCACATCTTCATTTCTTTCACTACTGCACTAAACACCAGGTTATTCCTCCCACTTTCCAGCTGCTCAATGATCTTTTCCTCTGACCAAATGTTGATCAAGTCCTTCAGTTCTTCTTGGGTCCACTTGGGAACAAGGTCATCCCGGGGGGAGGGGGTGAACCGGGCTCCATGCCTTGTGGGGCCCTGCAGACAGTGCCATACAGGCCCCACCACAGCCACCATGTGAAGACACTGCTGAGCACTGCTGGCTCTGCCACTGTCGAGCACTGCCAGCTCCGGCCGCTTGTCAACCCCCCACCCCCGGGCCCTGCACAGGCTGATATACCCCAGGTCCTGCATGCCCCTAAGGACAGCTCTGCTTGGGGACACGGTTGATAGTATCAGCCTCCTGCTCTGTTGCCTGCATACTGGACTTGCTTTTCTTTGACATCAGAGACACTTTTTGCAATGAACGACTGATTAATTTCTGGGAGATGGTGGGAATAGAACTTGAAAAAGCAGGTTAGGGGTACAGGAATCTGCAATGCTCAGCCAGTCATACAAATGTAGCATGGGTGTTAAGGAAGCCCCATTCCAAAAGCGGGTGGGGGTTGAGTACAGACATGTGTTGTGAGAGGACTTGATGGTTCACGCCTGCTGTAGATCTTGAGGTGTTAATGGTAGCTATTGAAACTTAGTGCTGTCCATCACACACCCCTGCTTCAAACCTGGGCTAGTTCAGGGCAAGGCTTTTTTCTGGGGAGATGTTTCTTTCAAACCTGGGTTATTGCAGGGAAGAGCTGTTTTATAGGGAGAGGTTTTTTTCAAACCAGGAAAGATTTGGAACTCTATATAGGTAATATAGTTTTTTATCTATATTATTATTTGATTTTAATATTAATGCTATATCTAAGTAAAGTCAGAGGAATATTTTCATTAAGAAAATATAAAGGAATCAATTTTATAGAGTTATTCCCGGACATGCTGCAATACAGCTCTCTGTGCCATGCCACCAGGTCCAGCTGCAAGGTCGGAGTGGGGGGACGGAGGCTATAGCTGGCTATAGCCATCCCAGCATTGGACAGAGCTGTGCCCTCAGTTGCACAGATCTGGCTTGGCCAGGTATTCAAGGCATCACAGGGCAGCTGCTGCAGGGGTCTCCATGGAAACTGACCCAAGAGGCAACCGCGGGGGGTGCTAGGAGGTAGTCCTTAAACAGAAGAAAAATGGAGGACAGGCAAGGGTTGTACTCCCTGCCCCCCATGCAGACCATATTTTGGTACCCCATAGTACTGGTGGTACATACACCACCACCACCACCACCACCACTGCCACAGATTTATGACATCCTCCCCCCACCCCAGCTGCACCCTCTGGCAAGATGGAGGTGGATGAGGAGCAGCAGAGCAGCAGCAACAAATGGTAAGTTTGCAGCTGAGGGGGGGTGGCACCTGTTCTTAGTACTTTAATACTTGAAGATAACTTTCATATTTCTTACCGTTGCATTCCAGAAATGAAAGCAACAGCGAGGGCAGACACTGTGTGCCAGACCCGGCCCCCAGGATGCAAGGCATCCCGAGTTATATACAGATAATAACAGAAATAACCCAGAGACTTTTTTTGTGTCTTGTATGGGGGAGGGAAAGAAGTGCTTTTTGGGAGTATGGGCCAAAAGCAAACTTCTGCTTCTTTGTTCCCCTGCAGAAGACAGAGAAGATCAGAAGTAGAAGGTAATGAAGACTAAGAAAAGTTTAAGACAGAGAAGAAAGAACAATGAAGGGATAAATGAGACTTAATAATCAATAAGAAACTGGATTAGAAATAAGTAGACAGAGATAGATAGCTAGATAGATAGATGTAGATATGTAAGAATAAAAATAAGGTATAGAAGGCTGTAAATAATATAAATAATTATAGATAGTATAAATAGTATAAATAAGAATAAATAGTACAGATAGTATAAGTAAAAATAAGTAATATAAATAAAACTATAAGTACTATAAAAGTGTATGTAATAAAAATAGTGTAATAATACAAATGGTTTATAATGATTTTTATAATATTTTATAAAGATTCTTAAATGGTTTTCATATTTTATAATATTTTCTAATGCTTTGTAATATTTATAATGTTGTTATGATGCTTTTATAATCTTTTAATAATGTTTTAATGATGTTTTATACTGTTTTATACTTCCTTACAATGTGTTTTATGTTTTTTAGAATGTTTAAATTTTTACTTATATTTCTTAGTTATACTTATATTTACTTTATATTATTTAATTACTTTTAATTTATTTAAATTTTACTCCTTTATACAGGATTCTTTTATTTATTTACCTATTTAATTTATTTACTATGATGTTTTTATCATGACCTTTTCAAAAAATGTATAATAAAGATTTCAAATAAAGATTTGCTGTATT
>NW_017728964.1:7584576-7594771 GCF_001723915.1 Gavialis gangeticus
GACCTAGACAGGCTAGCAAGTTGGGCGGATCAGAACCTGATGAAGTTCAACATCGAGAAATGTAAAGAGCCCCATTCAGGATGAGTAGCCCCAAGCACACCAAAGGATTTGCGGCACCAAACTGACTAGCACCACGAATGAAAGGGACCTGGGGGTAATAATAGACCACAGTATGAATATGAGCTGGCAGTGTGATGCTGTAGCCAGTAGGGCAAATAATACAGTGGAGTGGGTTGGGGTGGGCTTGTGACTGTGGGTTAGTGGGGAGATCCCTGGTTTGGCGGGGGAGCGGTTTGAGAGTGAGGAGGGAAGGGATTACTGGTTTATCACTGGTTTACATGTGCCCCGTGCTGTAATTCAGTACCAAAGACAGCAGCAGGGTGGATGTGGGATATGCGGCTCCCCGTGCTGGAATTCACAGGGCTTAATTTGTGGTAAAGACTATTACGTGCAAACAATGATGAATCATTCTAAAATAAACTATTTTAAACTTTATAAACCTATTTAATTTAATGAGGATCAAACCCTGTCAGGTGTACAAGAGCCCCATAACTCTAAGCCTAACCGTGTTGTCTTTTCTTACATACCTTCTATTTTGGACAGTTTATGTGATGAAACTGGCTTCATAAGGATGGATCTCAGGATAAGGTTTTCTCTGTAAAGAGGCCTCCTTTGGAATGTGCTGTCAACTTAATCCAGAAGTGCTTAGGGGTTTTTTTTAGCTTTCTGGGCAAGAAGCAAGAAACACCTATTCCCATGGGTATACTGGGGGTCAGGTCTGATAGCTCAATGGTAGCTTGGCATACAACAGGTTTTACCTGGAGCAGTTATTTTTTCTGGTATTAAATTTTTTATTATTTATCCTTTAGTTGGAACTTGCTTGTTGTGGAATTAGTGCTTCTGTAAAGGATGCTGTGGTTTGTTCCAAAAGTATTGTAAAATGTCAAATATATGTTGTAAGGTCCTGATTCTCCAAAACAAATATATGCTTCAATGTAAATAGCTTAGTAGCAGGCTACTCATATACAAAAAACTTAAAGCCAATAGCAGAATACTTATAAACAAGAAATTAAGCTTATTCATAAGCACTTTGTAGAACAGGAATAGGATGGTTCATGTACTTAAAATTAACTGGGGTTGTTAAGGGCTTTGCAAAATCAATACCTAAAAAATGAAATATATGAGGTGAGGGAAAATAATATTTATAATGCAATATAGTGGTCATGTGTAATATCTTTGTGACTTATATGTTTAGCTTAAGCTAACTCATCTCACTTCCAGAAAGATTTTTGCCACCTTACCTAGACCTGTGGCTGCTTATTGGCTGTCTATGGTAATGCCTACACAGAAAAAAGAAGCATGTGCTTAATCTAATCAGTAGGAATTACAATAGCACATATAGTGCCCATCTTTAAATAAGGGAATAACTCAAGGAATTTTAGACGTGTCAGTCCAGCTTCAGGACTTGGAAAGATACTGTGGAGTTTATCACTGAATCTATTTCCTACCACCTAGAGGATAACAAGGTAATAAATCAAGATCATAAGTAGCAGCCAACATGGGTTGTCAAAAGTAACTCATACCTACCACCCTGATTTCCTTCTATGGCAAAGGGGCATGCTTTTGTGGATGGTGGGGGGGAGATGGGGGGCAGATATACCTCACCTTTTGCAAGGTTTTCATCATTGGCTCCCACAACATTCTTCTAAGTAGCCTAAGGAAATACGGTTTGGATGACACTACCATAAACTACGGATAAACTTTGTGCATATGTTCAGGCCTTCTGAAAACAATACCATTTTTCACTGAACCAATTTCTAAAATAAAACTAAACTTTTTCCACTCAGCTAGCTATAATACACTGAGACCAAATATGAAAATATGTGTGTCCTGGTTATGGAAGTGATAACAAGTGATCTTAAGGGTGTTTTCTACTGCAGCTAGGAATCCAGTCATGGATTGGTTTAACTGCTTTGTCAATACTTAAGTACATCAGATAGAAGAGCTGTGTTCCATAGGTGACCTGTGTGTTGAAGAATATCACAAAGTTTTCTTGAGATTGCTGTGGGATGTCACAAGATGAAAGGAATCCATGCATCACAGCACAGGAGCTGGAGAGAAAGCTAGAAGCAAAGTAGGTAACATTAATACTTCAAAGTGATAAGTCTCACCAGCCTCTGAAGTAGAATGAATATCATTAACAAGGGGCAAGCCTGCACAGGTTTAAAGGTTCAGATTAAATACACTCTCCAAACTTTATGAGCTGCTTCTTGATCGAGGTACCAGGTCTATAACATTTGTTTGAAAACAGTGCTAAAAAAAAAATAAACGTTTCTGGGAAGCTATCTAATATGTCTGTGAGTGTTCCTGCAATAGCAGAGGGTTGGATTTGGTGGCCCTGACGGTCCTATGTTCCTATGAATTCATGCTAGACATACTCCAAGGAAAGCCCGCCTGACATTATTGTGAAATGTCTATTTCCAGACACAACCAGGAAGTGATGGATTTTGAAACTCCAATTGTAATTTTTAACAGAGCTGTAAAAGTATTTTTGCCCATGTAAAGAATATGTTGACTTGCAGGTCAGACAAAAGTTCCAGCTGGGGCTCAGTTTAGGGGAACAACTTCCCCTGCTTCGTGTCTCAGTAACCAAATCAGCAGGGTAGGGTACACTAATATCCAGATTAAAGAGGAGAACGGTGACATTGCAGGATATCTGAAGCCCTTTATTAAGATCTTTCGCAGGGTCTGGTGAAATCTATATCATATATATGGAACGTTTGTCAGCAATGGATTTAGGTGTTTCAGCAAATATATAATGTGTCTGCCTTTCAGTTGGACCATTTTTGTGATCCATTAACAACTCAGTCCATCTTACTCACCTAGAAAGTTCTCTGCTGACCCCCACTGTGAAAGGACCTCTTTGTCATTTGAACCAGACACCAGCAGCACGTCCACACTGGTTTCTGAGACCGGTTTGGGTTGCATCACAACTGGGTACACTATTTCTCTCTCTCTTTGTTGAAAACCTCACTAAAGAAAGAATGGGTATTTTATAGACAGAGAGAAAGAAAAGCATATTTGTCTTCATGAACCTGATTTCTAGGCAGCTGTCCTACAGATTGGGCCTTGCTCTGATGCAGCCAAAGCACCTGTGCTGTGCGTGTGACCTATGGAAATCTCTGACTGCTTTTTACATCTGTGAGAAAGGTTCACCTTTAGCAGCTTTCAGGCTGGAAAAAACTGCTTCCCCCACCAATCTGTAAGCACTTAACGATTGGAAACTTGGCTAAAAAATGTCACCTTTAGGGTCCCACTGCAGGAGATAGAGAGAAATGAGGGCAAAAGCTGGACTGTAACTCACAGGAATTATGAGTCATTTGAGATGAAACCAGCAGTCAATATTTGATAAATTAACCTTCTCAGAGGAAAGCGAGTTTCTAATGCACCTGCTCTAGATGAGAGTGTCAAGATTTAAATAAGCACCAAATTTGCATAATGCCCTTAAGATAAGCAGCATTATGCCAAATCCCTGTAATACATGATGGATTCAGATCATGTCTCATACATTTCAGTATTTCATAAGAGGCTAGTCATCACCGTGCCAATAATTCACAGATTCCACTGAGAGCTTCAACAGCTTTACATCATCTAGGAATATAGTTTTCCCCACTTAATAATAATTCCCAGAGGAATCCAGTAAAATACCTTATTTTCTTTACATAGACTAGTGGCACCACTAGAGGTGAAACTCATTTTTAACAACCGCAAAGCCAAGTGATCCCCAAAGCATGGCCAATTGAATAGGCCTGTTGTTACAGTACTACTCAAAACAACTTCTAGCTACATTTAGGAAAGTATTTAAGGTCTTATAGACAGGTCTTCATCCGTGTCACTGAAATATGCATCCCTTGTTAACAGGAAAAGTAACTGGATATAATTAGTCTATGTCAAAACAAAGACACTTCCTCTTTCACACACCAGAAAAAAAAACACTCTCCCCATTACATTGATCAATTCACCCATAACTCTTCCAGTTTTTATTAACACAATACATAATACTAGGCCGGATCACTGACTAGTAGAAATCATTGTATTTTCATTGAATACACTGAAATAATGGCAGTTTAAACCAGTTGAGGATCTAATTTATCAGGAAATAGGTCATGGGGATTCAGGTCTTGATTTTCTTCTCCTTTACTCTGGATTTACACTAGTGTGGGCCCATTCTGATATCAGCCAGACACATGCAAATCAGACGTAACTCAAGCAAAGTCATAATGAATTGAAACCAATGTGTTTATTGATGCAAGTCCCAGCCATGTCTAAATTTTCTTTTGAATAAAAACATCAATATGCTTCATTTTAATAATGTCAAAACAAAATGTTATATTTGTGGGGAAATGCTTTTTGTTTTGGAGATTGGGGTTTATTTTAATCAAAACAATCAGTAAAAATCAACATCAGTTCAATACAATGTTTTGGTCAACTCAAGTCTACATTTTGGGAGCCAAAAAAAGTTTCAACTGAAAAATGTCATTCAGCTCTGCCTCTCCTATGCCACATGGTATGCATATCACAGCACATGCAGCAACATGCATGTGCCTACAACACCGTGCTCCCACATACATGCATCTATACTGTCATGACCATACCTGCAGAGAGGGTACACACGACCATGTACCGGGAGGTCCTAACTCACTCCTGCTTCAGTCCACTTCTATGAACACTTGGTACCTTGCCCGTGGCAGTAAAGATGGCTGGTCCAGCTGATAGATTTGGATGCGTCTAGCAGTTTATGACTTAACCTTAGTATGGTCTTAAAACAGTGCTCATGAAAGTGTCCTATCTGTGTGTTACCATATATTTCAAGCCTTCTATATATGCCAAAAGGGAAACTGGAGGACTTGGGAGCTGGGACTTTGAAAAACAAACTGAAGAGAGTTAGGATCCCAGATCCTATTGAATTCAGGTGCCTAACTCCGTTGAACTCCTTGGAAAATACCAGCACTAGATACTATGATTATGAGAAAGAAAAAACCCTAATGTAAGTAAGTAGATAGTTAAATAGTTTGGGAGAGAGAAAGATCTAGAAGCCATGCAGCATATGTCCCATCTGGAAACAACTCTGCATACAGTATCTTGTATTTGGCATTCTGTGAATGATCTTAAAACTCCTGCTTTGGCTTTGATACACATGTGGCTTAATTCAATCTGCTTTTTTTAAAGAGGGAAATGATTTTCAGAGGGCAAGGATCATGTCACACAGTAATGTTCGGAGTGAGAACAACCCTTTGATTAGGGAAGGGAGGTAACTGTAAATCAAAAAAATACAGTACAGGCACTATTGGAACCGCGGGAAATTACTGCTCGAGTCAGAAAGCTCTCCAATGCTTTTGTTACTAATAGCTGATGTGTATAAACAACCTCTCCATGGAGGCCTCAGAGATAAAAGCTATTGCAGGGATGCGGGGGTTAAATTTTAATGGATGCTGTCAACCCTGGTGGGCCAAAAGTGGACAAATGGTGATGCCATGACAAATTTTAACTCATAATAATTGTTAACACTTAAAGATAGTTTTGAAAAGGAATGGCAAATCTATTTATTTATTAAAAGTAGTCTCCAGGTGGAGTTTGGAATTATTTAAAGTATCACGTATCCAGTGTACCAAATGCCCTCACGGCAACACTGTGCATGAAACAAAACAGCAACTATGCACCAGAATGACTCTCGCAGAAAAAATATAAAGGACAGACACATACATACACCCTTAGGAGCACATTTCTCATGGAACAACCACTCCCTCGCTGACCTCACTATCTTCGTGCTCAAGGGAAACCTGCTTAACACCTTTAAAAGGCAAACTTGGGAACAAAAATTAATAAGCTGGCTAAACACTAGGAATCAAGGACTTAACACAAATATTGGCTTTATGGCACATCATAGCCTACCTAATTCCTTATTTCTTGTCAAACATAAAAGGTGATAATGACCCTCCTCCCTTTTGATAGGTCTTGATTTCCTAGTAATCCATTTTTCTTTTGCTAATTCTTTGTCTTACCCCTGGGGATCTGTCCCCCCGCCTCTCTTCCTACTGTGTTTTACTATTGCTGTGCTGGCTTTTCTCCTCAGACCTGAAGAAGAATGTGTCGCATTTCAAAGCTTGTCTAACTTTAACCTGACTATGCACTTGGTCCAATTAAACTTATCACCCCAACAAAAATCCTTGCCCCTCATATAATTCCTGGACCATCATGGCTACAACATCACTCTAACACTACCTTAAAATGTCATCTCATTGTGCCATTTTGCTTCATATTGCATGCACACAAATGTACAGGATTGTCATTGTAGGTTTATTCCTCAATGCCAAGCTATACATACATACCAGTTTGTTATTGTAAAGGTACTTCTGAGTATAGCTGGGCAAAAAAAAAGAGGAAACTAATGTATTCACTGAAAAAAATCAGTTTCTGGTCAAGCAAAACTATTGATGAGTTCATGCAACACTCTGCAAAGAGTTTCAGAAAAACATCAGAAAATTGAGCCATTTTTCTTTACCATTTGCAAATTAAATATTTTGCTTTTTAGTTCAGAAAGGATATTACAAAGTCCACTTGACCCAAATTTAATTTTAAAAGTATATAAAGAGAGAGAAGCAAAGAAAATAAAATGAATGGGTTTGTTTTGGGATCAGCACACAATTCCATTATTTCAAAATAACTCATAGATAGTACAGTAGCACCTAGAGGTGCCATCTGAGATCAGGCCCCATCACACTATGTAGAGAAGTATTAAGAGACAGGTTGCTTCCTAAACAGACAAAGGAAACAGAAGCACAGTGTCACACAATTTGCTGGTAGCATCAGGATTAGGCCCACACGTTCTCAGACTCCCAAACCAGTGTCCTAGCTGCAAAATTGTTCTGTCCCTCCTCATTTCAGACTTGCCACTGAAGATTTCTGGCAGGGATAGATCAGGAAGACAGCTGTGCACTGATCTGCATTATGAAGACTCTTTGCTGGAGCAGAGGCTAGAAATATAATTGTTTTTAAATGAAAGTTGATCCAAACCTCTTGAGAATGCCAAAAAGTGCTGAGAAATCTCATGGGGAAAAGGCTTTCTTAGGAGATTTGTGGAATTTCCTGCTTCTGGACGAATCAGAAATAACAAGGGCACAATGATACAGTCTGATGATATGTAGGGGTTTGGATGGGGTATTTGCTCCTGGCCCTGGATAGAAACCAGAATTGTAGAGGGGGCAAAACTGGAACTGAAAGTTAATCTTTGTGTTTTACAGGTTTTGTTGATGGTTCTGTGCGAAGAGAAAGGTGTTTTTATTCCAACTGCATTCTTGCCCCCCCCCCCTTTTGCTTTACAGCACTGGGGTTGGTGAACTGCACATCTCAAGAATATATTCCCAGGGATTCAGGCAAGAGATGTTATTCTTATAAATTAGAACATCCTTACTGCCCAAAGGCAACACACTCAATCTGCTCATCAAGGGGGAGTAAATCACTCGGCGTTTCAGTACTCTCAGAAGAAAAAAACGTTCAAGGGGCCATTGATCCAGCTCTATTAGTTACTTCATGTGGCCCTCACTGCCGCATCTGGAACCTCACTGTCTTCATCGTATTGACCCTTTCAACACCCTTGTGAGGCAGGGGAGTATGTTTTCCCTTTGCCAGCGGATGGAGGGCTGAAGCACAGACAGCTGGCACAGTGGCTGAGTAGAGGGAGAACGTGAACCCAGATTTTCTGGGGCCTTGGTGAATGACCTAACCACTAACAAGCCTTCCTCTCTGAGACAGAGGAAGAATCATTTTAGTGATGTCCTGGGGTTCCCTTAGGTGCTCTCTCTTCAGTTCTTAGCTTTCTTGGTGTGACTGGCCTGTGTATGCTACCACATGCCCTCACCCATAGCCACTCCATAACATTTCATATGTTATTATCAGTAATGTTTTCATTGTTTCATGATCATTTGTACAGGAGCAGCACCCAGTCAGAGGATGAATCCACATTGTGGTTGGTGCTGCTTCTACAAACAACAGAAAGCTAGCTCCTGCCCTCCTGCAGCTGCGGATCCAATGCAAATGATATATTGATATGACTAAGTATTTGGAAAAAAATTAATCATTCTGAATTAGTGTAATATTTGATATCACACAAAAAAGAAACTATATTGAACTCCACGTGTATAAAAGGTACCTAGGCCTAGAGGCTGAAGTCTTCTGTCCACAGAACAAGTAAAGGCAAGAAATATGCATTCCCTCACTGCATCCCTTCACAATCTGCCTCAACCTTTAAAAGCTAATTTTTGCTCCCATCGTTATTTATTTTGCATTGTTAGAGTGATCCTTCAAGGATCGGGGCTTTGTACAGTTGGGCAATAAGAGAGCACCTAAATCAACAAAAGAAATCCAGGGAATATTCTTTTCCCTATTCTCCCTGTAACTGTTACCTCTGCATGATCCTGTAGTGTCACAAGTGAGTTAAATAGCCAGCTAGGCCTGTGTTCTCCTTTCAGTGTCAAAGGGCAATTTCAGCACCTGGGCAGAGGGAGGAGGAGGTGGGGGTGTCACTGCCAGAGGCCTTTTGTCCCACCACCCTCAGCAACCCCAGTTTAATTGGAAAAAAAGACTACTTTGTGGCTTTCAAACTCCACACCAACCCAACTGTCTGTTTTTTTCCATATGCCCCTCTCTAGCCTTGTGTTCTCTGCCCAGGCGTGTAGCGGTACCTGCCTACTTCATCTAGTGAGAGACCCATCCCATTTTCTTGGCTGAGTGCTGGAGAATGGGAGAGGGGCAGAGTCCTACCTGCCATGGCATGAACTCACCACACTCCACCTCCTCCTGCAACAGGAGAGTGGACAGCCTCCCTCAGCCTCACAACATGGGCTCCCAGGATTCAGGTACCCCTCTAAATCTGCCCACCACTCATTATGCTAGTCATAAAAAGGGTTAAAGTTGCAGTCATTCTGCTACCTTTCCATTGCTACAAAATCATGCAGAGCTAGGGGTGAATTGTAACAACTGATATCAGTATCCTTTGATATCAATACAGTTATTACTTCTGCCTAAGTCCACAGAGTCAACAACTGAACCAAGGAATCCATTAAAGAATCCAGCCTCTCATCTCTTCAAGCCTGCCTACTACATGTATCATAAGTTACTCCTCCAAGGGTGCATCTTCATGAGATGCTTTACTGCACAGTAGTGTAGTTTACTGCACAGTATGCGTGTACATCTACACATGCACACACTTACTGTGCAGGAACATTTGCTAATCCCAAGTAAATTTGCTACCTGCAAATGCAACTAGCAAATTTTCTTGCAATTAGTTACTGAGCGGTTGCATTAGTGTAGACACCTGACCAGGAGCAAATCTGTTCCCAGTCAGCCGGCCAGCAGGGGGTAGGAGATTGCTCCCTGCCCCTGGGAGCTGTTTGCTGCTGAGGCAGGCTCCGCCACCAAAGCCCAAGTGGGGATTATGTCACCAGCCCCAGCAGCAGGGAGCTCCAAGCCCCCCTGCTCCACAATCACGATAGCTGCCAGCACCAGCTCCACAACCACGAGGACCAGTGCCAGCACCAGCCCCACGACCTCAGAGCCGGTACTGGGAAATCCTCATCTCCGAGCCCAAACCCTGTGACTGCATGGCTCAGTTTGGATTATAAGGATCTCCCAGTGCCAGGACCGCAAGTGTGGAGCTGATGCTGGGGAATAAGGATCTCTCAGTGCTGGCCCCGCAGTTGAAGAGCTCCCTGCTAGCAGGGGCTGGGGAGCCTGTTTCCTGCCCAGCTCCCCCACCTATTCCCCACCCAGCTCAGCAATCATGGAGCTGAGCACAGAACAGGCTCCCCAGCACCCACCCCATGATCACAGAGCAGGGCTGGGGATTGTCCCGATCACAGGCAGATCCCAGCCCCATGCCCCAGGTCCCAGCCCCATGCCCCAATCAAGGTGTGGGTCTTGAAAAGAGCTGCAGGGGAGGGATAGGTCCCAGCCCCCTACATTGATCTGCTGGTGGGGCAGCTAGCAGCGAGCCCCCAGCTCCCCAAGCTGGGAGCTCTAGTACCTGCCCCACCCCTGAAGCTCTTTCCAAGTCCCCTGCCCCCAGTCAGGGAGCTAAAGCCAAGAGCTCCATGATGCCAGGAGCCCACCCCAGCAGCAAGCAGCCCCACTCCACCTC
>NW_017728964.1:7599771-7631373 GCF_001723915.1 Gavialis gangeticus
CCCCCCCCCCCCCCCCCCCCCCCCCCGTCAGGGAGCAATGTCCCAATGTTCCCTTCCAGCCCCTGAGCTAGCACCCAAGGGGAGCCTAGAGCTCCCTCTAGTGGTGGCAGGAGCCCATTGCAGGACCCTAGGAAGCAGGGGCAGTTTGCTGCCATTTAGCAGAAATTTGCTCCTGCTTCCCTGTATACGTGAATGCCAGCCTGGGAGCATTTACTTGCAAGTAGTTTACTCAGGAGTAAATTGCTCCCAGATCTAATGCACATGTAGACACACCCTGAGAGAATAAGGATAGCAGTTCTAAGCAGGAGTGAGTGCTGTAATCTTTACCTAACCAAGGACATGCAGAGTTCTTATTTCTCAGCATACTGCAAACATGCCTCTAATTACTGAGCTACAGGAAGGAGCAGCTTTGCTAAAAGCTTGGTTACATACACATGTATATAGAAAGTGACAGAGAGAGATCATCTCCATTGATAAGCATGTGATAAATTGCAGACCCTTGCAACTGCACTCCACAAATAAGAGGTAGTGAATGGATCCACAGTGCATTATGTACCTTTGACCACGTGTTTCACCTCCCCAAGGCTTCCTAATCCATGTCTGCTAGGACTATTGGCTACTTTCTGAAATGGTAAGGAAAGCAGAGCTTATCACAGTAGAAAAATCATGTCTAAAATATTAAAAAAGAAGAGAAGGGCAGAACAAGCCATTTATACTTACTGGTTTTTAAGGGTAAGATAAAGAAAGACAGAAAGACAGAAAAAAATTCTATGCTGAGAAGTCAGCACACATTATACCTTGAAAAAGGGTGCTCACACAACTAGGACATTTTCCCCTGATTTAGGGCCAGACCCTTCTGATATTTAGAGTTCACAGCACAAAATGGGAGGTAGGTGGTTGCACTCTCCTCTCACTGAAAACCTCTGTAAGCTGGGGACTACACAAGATGCTACACTGGCATAGTGATGGCCCCAGGCAGAGAATGCTATGTGCATGTACACACATATGGCCGCCAGACAGCCTGGAGAGCAGCTCCTGCAGGTAAATGTGGGGTGAAGGGGAATTGGGGCCTCCACAGTGAGAGAGTTGGGCCAGCCAGGAGCAAGAACAGGAGCAGGCGCAGGGGCTGCTGCCCAACTAGGCTTGCAGCTTGGGGCTGCAATGCACAACCACAAGGCCCCAGCAGGCAGTGGGACGGGGCCACAGGCAGCTCATCCGGGGGGCACGAGGGGTAAAGCTGGCTCGCTGTGGCTGCGTGCACTTCCAGGAGGATGGAGGAGCCCATGCCCCCCAGATCTGTGTGCAGGGCAGAGGCAGGGCAGGCTGCCCACTGCAGGCTTGGGCTCCCACCCTGCTGCCCTCCCCAGGGCCTCCACAGCCCGGCGGGCGCGACCCAGATCTACAGGGAAGAGCAGGGCTACACAGGAAAGCTGCTTATCACTGTGAGCTCCTCGTTGTCCCCTGTCTTGCTGCCCCCACTGCAGCCCTGTGAGCAGGGGATGCCACCAGGGCAGTGCAGAGCTCACAGCTGCAGGCAGCTTTCCTGCATGGCCGTGCCATTCTTTGCAGTGCTGGGTCACACCCACCGGCTTGCAGAGGCAGTAGGGTGGGGGCCTGAGCCTTCAGCAGGCAGCCCCTGCCCCATGCACAGATCTGGGGGGCATGCCATAATGGGGAGCTACCCCACCCCCGACTCAAGCCCGTAGGAGGCAGACAAGCAGGCAGTGGCGGAGGGTGGAGGGAGAGATGGGCTTTGCTCCACTGCAGCAGCCACTGCCTCCTGCCAGGAGCAGGGGGCTACAGACACAGGTCCCTGTCCCCATCACCCTGGCAGCTAGAGACCTCCTCCAGCAGGGCTAGGAAAGCAGGAGCAGGGCTGTGGGGGAAGTGGAGGGAGGGAGAGTGAGGGGCACCAACAGGGCTGTGGGGGACGTTTCATTTTAATCACAGATTTTGGGTGTTTTATCAGAGAATTTGTGATATTTTTTATCAGGGAAAACCAGGAACCCTGGCGATGAGTGCCCATCTGGCAGGCAGGGAACGTTCAGTGGCTCAAGAAGTTGGGGACAACCAATGGCCACTAGATGCAGCCGCAAATAGGATGTGGTATTGATCTGCTCTGCACATCAGCAGTGAAATAGTTATATCCTATCACCAAAGAGTACCTCCCACCATTTCCTCAGGAAAGATCCTTATTATCTTGCAACTAAAATAGCAACCATGGCAACTTCTTTGTTCCCTGACAGTACACACACCACTGGAGCAGGAAGTATGATGTCCCACAGACTCTTTCCATGTAACCCCAACCCTTGACAAACAGCAATCTATTCTGATAAAGCCACTTCCTGCTGCTAGGCAGTGACATCACTGGTGGGGTCAAAGAGTCAGCGGTTTATGTTCTTAAAAATAGGACATTTCGAACAAAATGTAGGGAAAGTCTTGAAGGAGTCAATGTGCTAAATGTTGGCCTCGTTCACAAACATTGTGGCCAAAGAGGAAAGAAATGGGTTCTGCTTTTCAGTGGACACTGGCAGATTAAAAAAAAGCACAGAACTGCCATAAATGTTACTCAATTTTGTATCTATCAGCTGTTTATCCTTCAGTTTAGACTCACACTGGGACTTTGAATCTGATCCCAACTCTAAGCTTGGAAGCACCTTTTTGAAACCTAAAGCCCAGTCCAGAACTGAATCTTCCAGCTCTATTCAGCTTTCCCTAGTTGACATTCTACAGTTTTTATGTCAATTCAGTTTTTAGTTCAAGTCAATTTGACTTTCTGGTGTTCATGCACTAGGACAACCTGCAAAATATGAAGAGGAAGCTAAGCAAAGGAATTGCCAAGCAAGGGAGTAAGAGTTGTTGCCACTGGCATTTTTTAATGGAAATAGCCTGTTGATCTTCAGTTGTGGAGAAGCTATTTTTTTTTTTTTTTATAAATCATAATTTGGTGGCCAATTTTGACTTGACAGGGCCTTGACAAGCCCTTAGAATAATGTCATTCCAATACCTTGCAGTGCCATACTGGTTATAAAGTGTATAGAGGCATGTTCTTGCTTATGGCGTGCAGCAAAAGCCTAAGTTGATGCCCTTGTGAACTCTCTTGGACTATTACATGGTTACCTGATAATGCAGGGGACTAGACTCAATGACACAGCTGATCCCCTCGTGTCCTTCAGTCCTAGTCTATCGGTGTGTTTGCAAAATAAGCATTTACGAGCACTCTTATGAGCATTCTTTCTTTATGTAAAATACAAAAGGAAAAAAAAATCCTATAGGTTCCCTGTCCAGAAAATAATGCAAAAGTAACAATATGTTTTGTACCGCCCCATACTCAGCAACAAAGCTACAGTAAGAAAGTAGCATGCACAATTCAGAAGCAAGAGCAAAGTTATAATGAAATAGTGCCCATAAACCAGCAGGTATGATCAAACATGCATGCATGTGTAAGCAATCCAGCACTCACAAGTGATCTACAATAACAAATTAGCATGCACAACCTGTGAGAAAGCCTGCAGTAACAAGCCAGTGCGCTAGGAGAGAAAAATTTGGCAAGGTACCAGTTTCTACTTTCACTTTTTAGCTTCCACATGTTGATATAATAACAGTGATGATGGAGGAGAGCATTTACAATTAGAGCAAGTTGTTTTATCATTTTCTTTGCAAGTATTGATTATGAGAACTCCTTTGCATGGATCCATTTTCTTTCTGAAGTAGATGGTGCAAAATAAAATGCCCGACCGGAGATCTCAGAATGTCTCTTTCCTGCTGCCCCATCCCCGCTCCCACACACCTTGAATGAGGACTTATGTGAGCTATTGATCTGCTACAGGCAGGAGCACAACTGAGATGCCTGATGTCAATCTGCCACAAAGAAACGTTCAGGGAAGTTCTGTGTCACTTTGATATGCGGATACAGTGCAGCATGTGGGTAATAGAGAGGAGAAACCATGAGGACAAACTTTACTGCAATCATGCCCAGATATATTAACTAAAGCAAGTAAATAGACTGGACTGTATTCCATCCCTGCAAGTCAGAGTAGTCTTGTGTTATTCTTTGATTATACTGACATCTAAAGGTCATCAGTTTAACTGTGTTGAGTTTCTCAGCATGATTTTTTCTCTTTCCTCTGTCTGATTCATTGTTTAAAATCAGTACAATAGCAACTGAGATGTTAAGGAAAGTTAATAAAATAAAAACCAAGATACGTGTTTTGTTTTAATTAAAGGAGAGAGTGAAGAAATTGTAAAAGTGCAATCATAAATTAAGACTTCCAAAATGATACCAAGTACACCCCTGATCATAGACAAAGGATTCTTAGAAGGGAATATTGCATACGTCAAGATATGGGACTGGATTTTATTTATGTTGGTTTTACATCAATGTAACCACACTGACTTTCATAGAGTGACTCCCAATTTACATCACTGTCAATGAGCAGTGATTAAGGTTCATAAATCAGTAACTAAACTCACAGTGTCCTTGCTCCTTCCCAGTATAGATGGGGCAAGTGGAAGTTTTAACAGGTATGAGCTGGTTGAGGTGAACTCTACTGAGGGTTCAACTTTGACCAGCTAACGGGTGTTCAAACTAGATCTTGTCTCGTCTACACATTGTTTTTTTTCCAAGAATATTAGTTACAATATTTGAAAAACATACTTTTTGTCCTAATGAGAGACCATTCTTGCTCTGAATAGCTAAACAGACAAGACAAACATAGAGTGAGACTTTCCTTGAATTGCTGACAAAGCTGGGAGTAGAGCCCAGGTCTTTCTATGCCCTTGCTGCTGGAGTACCCTATGGACAGTATTAATTTTTCCTGTAGTATCATCAACCTGTTGACTAAAATAAGGAACCAAGAAGCATTTGCTTAAGCTAGGTGTCATGGGGGCCGATATTACATAAGCTTCCCACAGATGCAGTGCTCTGCTGCTGTACCTCCCTCAGTCCTGACCAGTAACACCCCCACGATTCAATGATGTTGACCCGAGACTACTTGAAGCCTGATGGTTTTATGATGTGGACAAACAAGAACTGAAACCAACAAGAGTCATATTGACTCGTGGCCTAAACCAGACCGGGAACCTCTCTCTCTGGAGATGAAGGGCAAATGAATTAATCTACTGTGCCATCTAGCTTTTCCCCTCCCCTCCTCCCCTATAAACAAATAAAATGTAAAAACACACTAAATCCCAGGGGGCACTTAAAGAATGAGGGTAGGTCTCAACCAGGAGGTTAAATGAAGGGCAGCAAACTTACTTCATATATAATGTCTCCGAAGGGGAACATCAAAACAGAACAAGTAGTTCACTCAATGTTAACTGTATTCCCCATCTCCCCCCACAACACACCCTATTCTAAGTCACTGGCGGAAGAAAGAAGCCCTTCTTAGTTTTCTTTCTGCAGCAGAAGCAGAGCTGACAGCTCAGACAAAGCCCCAAATGAACAAAGGGCCCGGTGGGATGAGGCATGTGGCGGCTCAGCCCTGGAGTCTCCTGCCTTTTTTGCTCAAGTTCTTTGAACTGGTATTATTCCACCCTGCAGAAAAGCAGGCGGATTCCTTGAACCGCCCCCTCAAGAGGATAATCACCCCACACTTGAAGGGTAAATACTGCCTCTTTAGCCCCCATTAAGCCAGGACTCGTAATGCAGACTGGCACTGAATTAGCCAGTAATCCGATTAGGATAAGTTGTTTTAAACTGACATTCAGAAATGAAGGCTCCTGTCATCTCTCTACAGAAGTGAGAGACCAGACTTCATGGCTAACCCAGATGATGCTGCCTAAGGCCCAAGTCATTAAGAATCTGATTTATTTGAGCAAGGAGTTTTATTCCTTTAATCGCAGGTGAAGTAACTATGGAGTTTTGCCTCTGGTTTAAGTTCCCCAACATTAGGGAGCAGAAAGAACCCCCTGTCTCAAACAGGGAGGACAAAACTTGTCCAGGGAGGATGCCCACTGCATGGCCAGAGCAGGTAGAGTAATCAAGGGTAAATGGTGGTGGTGGGGATGGTTCATGCACTGGCTCTTGAGAAAGACAATTGACTATATTAGAGGAGATCAGATGAAATGCCAGCAGTATTCCCAGTGCTCATTGACTAGGAACTAGAATTTAGGGCCATGTGTAGACAGATTGAGGGGGATGTGTGCAAGACACTTTAAAGCAGGTTAATGTTTTCGTACCGCTTTAGTGGTGTTGACGTTTGCATGTGTCAATGGCGTATTGCACAGTAATTCCAGCCACTGTAGCAAATTTGGCGGCGGCGTAATGCGCCTTAAATGACTTGGGGCGCAGCAAACTAAAACTCTGAGGATGTTTTAGTTTGCTGCCCCTACAGCTGCAGAGCAAAGCACCAGGCTCGGTGCAACTCAGGGGCTCTGCAGGAAGCCTGTGCAGGCAGCCTGGCAGCAGCCTGGGAAAGCAGGCTCTGCTCAAGAAAAAAGCAGTGAAACTGATCTTTTTTTTTTTTTTTGTTCCCTGGAGCCTGCCTGCCTGCCTGAGCTGCGCAAGGGCCTAGTGCTTCCCTCCTCAGCTAATGTGCCCCCCAGGACCACCCAAACTGGGTGCCGCCACTGCCATGGAAGGAAGCACCAGCACCCCCACAGCCCGGGGACTGCTCTACCTGCCGGCAGCTTGCCCTCCTGTCCCCACTGCCAGAGGGGCAGGTAAGTTCGGGTGTGTGCATGACACGGGGGTGTAAAGGGCCCTAAATTGAAATGGAGTTTTTAAAAACCCACCGCTTCAATTTAGGACCCCTGTTTTGTCTACACCTGCCCTGGGTTACCCACATTCTATTCCTTGTTTTGCTATAGGTGCCTTAAGTGACTTTTGAGTCAACCATTTCTAGTCTCTGAGACAGCTTTTTAAAGGGATTCAGGTACCAAAAGAAGGATATAAATACTTAATGGGCAATCCAGTGACTTGAGTTTATGAAAATCCCACTAGCCATTTATCTGCTTCTTTAGGCACCTAAGCCCCTTCAAGAATCTGGCCCTTTGTAACTCAGTTCCCTATCTGTAAAATGGAGATAATCACTCTGCCTTCGTTTGCAAAATGATTGTGAAAACAACTATATTAAAGATTGTAAGGTGCTCAGACAATTTGTTAGTAGGAGCCAGACAAATACCTAAGGGTATGGACATAGGAACAGAGTAAAAGGGGACAAGGCTTTATCACATATCAGCTGTTCCAGCGTAACTGTCCACTGGCATGTTCTTACCCAATAGTGAGTGGAAGATAAATGGCAATGGTTGGGCCTTCAGTGAAAGAGGCATAACTTACCATGGTTTAGCTTCTGCATAGCATGCACACAGTTACCTCAAAGTAGCTGATACATAGTTAAACCCTGGCCCCCTTAATCCTATCATAAAGTATTTATAAGACCATACCTTAAGACAGAGAATCTGCTTCTTTCAGGCAAAATGTGTGCTTTTCATTTACAAATGCAGTGAAAGGAACTTAGGAGAGAGCATTCTGAACACTCACTTGGTTTTTTATACACACAGGTATCCAAACCCAAGGAAACAATATTGTTGCCATTTTACAGGTAGGAAAACTGAGGTGCAGAGTAGCTGAGGCCAGCATTCTCAACAGTGTTAATTAATTTTGTGTTCCCAATGTCAGTCAGCTTAGAGAACATTTTCAGAGGAGTTGAATATCCACATCCCCCACTGTCATTGGTTGAAATTGTACGAAATTTGCTCCTCTGATAATCAGACCCAGGTTGTCTGAAGTTGGTGTCAGCTGAACTGAGGCACTCAGAATCAGTCTGCTTTTGCAACTTTTGATTCACAAAGAAAATGCAGAAATTGGTAGGAAGAAGAACCCAGGACTTTGACATGCTGTCACAAGTTATGTCCCAGATTGACAAACCAAACCCATCTGTTCGATTCAGTTGGTACTGGCAATAGGGGAATATTGAGAACTCGCTGACTCTCCACTAAACACAAGGGGTGAAATTTTAACTAAATTTCTTGGTGGGCATGGAGGGCAGAGAGAATGGGGGCAGGGATGAGGGATTTTCAGATCCCTTAGCAAAATAGTTGTGTTTTGGGTCTGTGCATAGAGCTTAGCTAGACTTACGAGTAAACTGAACCAGATTCTCTCCTGTCCCCAAATCAGCTTAATCAAAGAGGGCACTGCAAGAGAACTGGTTATATGTCCCTGATTCTGTGGACTAATCTGCACTGACCTCTCTCTCAACCATACTGTGACTTAAAGCAACCTGTGCACTGCTCTGACTAGTGCAGCTGGATATGGTCCCAAGAGCACATCTACATTACCCCTGTGCTGCACCCACAAGCAAATACAAAGCATGATCTACCTGCACTGAGTACAGGTCAGTGAATACATCCAAGAGACAGGGCCTGAGAGAAATGCTAAACCCATGCTCAGCACCACTCCAAGGTCTCTACTTCGCAGCATTTAAGGGAGTGGCATACCCAGAGCTTGAACAAGTGGGTGGGACATGCTTCATGACTGTTAATCCAAGTGGATAAGACATCATTTAGGAATTAGCAGAGCACAGCTATTTTTCTCTGCTGCCCATGTTGAGGGGAGGAGACCTACAGGCACCAGGAGCCAGCTTCATGGCTCTGGGAGAATTCTCAGCTAGCAACTATGGCCAGATGCCAATACTTTTCCACTACGTAAGGAGGAGATCTGACCCAATACTCAATTATGTGCACTGTGTTGTCATCACAAGTTGGACCCAGGGACAGATTCAGGGGCAGTGGGGATAAGATTGGTCTTGCAGCCCTTGGATTCCTGCAGTGCTCAAAGTTTAAAATATTGTCTGGTAGAGACTGCCATGTGTCTAATCAGGTGATGCTTAGGGAGTCAATTGACTTCATGGCCTATTATTATCTATTTGATCCCTGCTAGTCTCTTCATTCCTTGGGTGTTAACAGCCCTTGATCTTCCATTAATCAAGCTATCCTTTCTTCTACAATTATCCTACTATCTACTTCTGGTAATGTTTTTCTGCTCACTCCCCAGCATGTCCAATAAAGATGTGTCGCTACCTAGGGACCTGTACTGGATGGCATAATTCCTAGGGGATTAAATCCATGAGCTAATCCTAGAGGATTAGACCCAATCATAGATGGGTCAGCAAGGGGCAGGGCTGAAGGCAAGCCAAGTTGTCAAAGGAAGGAGGAAGTTGCAAAGGTGAGACAAAGAGGTAAAGTGACTACAGTGACCCTTTCCTGGGTTATTCACTGCAGCAGATGATGGAGTCTGTGGGAATCTGAACCTACAGCACAACCAGGATGGCATAAAGGCAGGCATGGGTGGATCCAGAGGCTTTGATTGCCCTGAGTAGGGGCACTGCCAGCATCTGAAGTGAGTTGTCACAGATTCATAGATTTATAGAAGTTAGGGGCTGGAAGGGACCTCACAATATCATCAGGTCTATGCCCCCCCCCGGTCTAAGGCAGGAAAGACTGCTGGGATCAGATGACTCTAGTGAGGTGTGCATCCAGTTGTCTTTTGACGATTTCCAGGCTAAGTAACTGTACCACCTCTGGGGAGAGTCTGTTCCAGACTCCGGCCACTCAAACCATAAAAAAGCTTTTCCTTATATCCAATCTGAAGCGATCTTCTAGCAGTTTATGTCTGTTATTCCTAGTCCTCCCCTGGGGTGCCTTGGTGAACAGATGCTCTTCTAGCCCCTGATGTTCACCCCTTATATCCTTAAAGGCTGCCACCAAGTCCCCCCTAAGTCTTCTGTTCTCCAGGCTGAATAGTCCCATGTCATTCAGCCTCTCCTCATATGGCCTTTCCTCCAGACCTATAATCATTTGTGTGGCCATCCTTTGGACTCTTTCCAGCTTCTCCATATCCCTCTAGAAGTGTGGTGCTCAGAACTGGACGCAGTACTCCAGCTGCAGCCTCACTAATGCTGAGTACAGTGGGAGGATGACATCCTTAGTCTTGCTCAAGATGCATCGGTTGATGCACGCCAGTGTGTTCTTTGTTTTGCCGGCTGTAACATTGTACTGGTAGCTCACGTTCATTCTGTGGTCAAACATGACCCCTAGGTCTCTTTCAGTTGTGAGGCTAGCTAGTGTAGCACCACCGGGCCTCTAAGTATGTTGTGGATTATTTCTCCCCAGATGGAGCACTTTACATTTCTCAGTGTTGAACATCATCAGGTTTTGATCCACCCACCTTACCAGCCTATCCAGGTGAGCCTGTATCCCCAGCCTGTCCTCTAGCATGATTGCACTCCCCCATAATTTGGTGTCATCTGCAAACTTTGCTAGTATGCTTTTCACACCCATGTCCAGATCATTGATGAATATGTTGAAAAGCACTGATCTGAGTACTGAGTCCTAAGGGACACCACTGATCACTTTCCACCACATGGACTCAGTTCTGTCTATTAACACTCTCTGGGTTTAACCTCAGAGCCAGTTTCCCAGGCACCAGACCGTAAAGTTGCTGAGGCTGCAATTGCTCCATTTTACCATGAGGACATCATGGGAGACCAAGTCAAAAGCCTTTCTGAAATCCAAGTAAATGACATCAACCTCATCTCCCTTATCCAGGTGGCGAGTTACCTGGTCGTAGAAGGAGGTGAGATTGGCTATCACTGATGGATTCTTTGATGAATTTTTCCGGGGAGACTGATTGGCCTGTAGTTCCTTGGGTCCTTGTTCCTTCCTTTCTTGAAGAAAGGCACCACATTGGCCCTGTTCCAGCCTTCTGGGACCTCTCCTGAGCCCCATAAGTTCTCAGATAGCTTTGCCATTGGTCATGTGATGACAGCAGCCAGTTCATTCAGCACTCTCGGGAGTAGTTCAGTCAGTCCTACCAGCTTGTAGATATCCAGCCTCTCTAGATGTTCCTTCACAAGATCTTTGCTGATTATCAGTGGGTGATCACCCCCACCTTGTCTATCCTACATCCTGTTGGGCAAGCTAACATCCTTAGTCTGGTTGAATACCAATGCAAAGTATTCATTTAGGAGTTCGGTTTTCTTGTTTATCAGCCGTCCCATTGCATTAAGCAGGTGTCCTGTGTTTCCCTTATTTTTTCTCCTACTTCCTATGTATCTAAAGAAGGACTCCAACAGTTTTTTTTCTCTGTGTTAAGGGTGGAGAGTAGTGGAGACCAGCTATTGGTATACTATGGAGACAGTGTTAGGAGAGAGGGAGGGGAAGCAGTTACAGCCCTGCCCCACCTGCCCCATGGTAGGTGGCTGTGAGGGGTGGTGGGAGCTGTTTGGGAGTGGTTCTGAGGAGAAGAGACTCCCAGGGGTGTGAAGAGCTGGATAGGGAAGGTCAGGGTCACTAAGAGGCTTTCAGGGGAGGGAGGTATTTGGGGTAGAGGGTGTTGGGTGAGGACGGGTTGGGGCATTATGGTGGTGAGGATGTATAAGGAGCAGATGAGGTTTGGGGCAGTGAGGGCTGTGAGGTGGGGGATGGAAGTAAAAGGGATTGTGGGTGAGGTGAAGCCAGGGAGTTTGAGGGGCTGCAGTAAGGTTTCAGTGCTCAATGTGTGTGTGGGGTCACGGAGACTGGTGCATGATGGGGACAGGTCTGTGCAGGGTGCAGTGGATTCATGGGAGCCGTGAGGGATGAGGACAAGACTCAGTAGGGTGTGAAGGGAGTGGTGGAATCAGATGGGACTTGGGCAGGGGAGGCAGGGGGAGATGTGGGATAACAAGGCCAGAGTAGAGCCAGGGAACATTTGAGGTGTCAGGGGCAATGCATAAAGGGCAATGAGGGGCATTTGGGGGCCATGGGGGACCCACATGTTGGATATTAAATGGAATAATATAGCCCTAGGTCCCAACCTTTTAGTGAAGCTTCTAGTGTCTTTCTTACTTAAAGAAAAATGTGTTGCATTATGTAATGATGTCCCACACCACATAAACCCCCTCCACCATTCCAAAATCCTAGATCTGCCCATGGTTGGACCCAAATCAATGCTTTTCTTCTTATATATTTGGGCTTGAGGTGCAATATCTTACCTTTGTTCCAAAATGCTACAATAGCAAAGAGAGGTTGCAAGAGATCTGGAAGAGCCTAGTTTAGGAAACACTGGGCGCATCTACGTGAGATGCTATGTTGACATAGCAACGAGCTACGGTGATGTAGCGTTGGCAGGCACAAACCATAATGCCGATGCTATTGCGCAGAAGCAATGAGCAGCGTTGGAAACAGAGGTTGCTGTGCAGTCAGGTGCACATGTAGACATACCCACTATCTTACCAGGGAAGGCTTCTATGCACTACTCTACTAAAATCTGTTTTCCGTTTATGGGCAGTCAGAGAGCCAAGGCATAGCCAGGAAGTTGGCCATGTTTTTCTACTACTTTAGACAAGCAACAAAGACACCACACTACATGTATCAATTTGGGCAATGTCTGTTTATACTGTGCCTCTGCATGTGCGTGTGTAGCATGCTTCAAGGGAAACCAAAGGAGGATGCAGGATGGTTGACTTTACATTGGCAGCTCAGCCTGCAAGCAGTGGACCATGTATAGGACATATCCCATTTGCTTAGCTCCTGTTTGGCACTCACAATGTAACAGTGAAATCATGTAACAGCAGTAGTTAGATGTTACTGAGCTCAGAGCATTGGCTGATATGGGACTGATAAGTACAAAATACTGAATTAGGAAGAGCCAAATGGCCCAGTAGGATAGGACCTGGCCATGGATAAACCAGGGCACAGCAAAGAGTGGTTTGCAAAACTAAATTGACCCTTTGTTAGGTCTTCCCATAAAGTATGGGAAAAGACTGGCTGTACCCTGAATAGCCTTTACTTTACTTTAAATTAAAACAAACAAACAAAACACAAGAGATGAAAGCGCATAAGTAAAGTGAGAGCGTAATGTGTAGTGTCTCTGTAACAATCAATATTCAGCTGAGGACAAGGTGGGTGTCAGTCTGCAAAGGGTGTATCCATTGAGACTTAAAAGGAGCAGTACACAGTAAAAATAGAAGGTATTATCATTCCATAGGGATATATTTTATAACCATCTGAACTCTTCAAGAAGAGACCTCAGGAGGAGCACAGCTTCAGGCCATAATGATATCTGCTTCTCCTTGGTGCTGTTATCTAAACAGCTGCATGTGTGTGTTACAAGCAAGAAAGCAGGTGTCATTTTTTACCACTGAACCTTCCAGAGATTAGCTTGGTGGTAAAATACTGAGGCCAAAACCTGAAGTTCTCAAAGTCAATCATTCACAATGACTTAGGCAAAACTTATATGGGTCAGTGGGAGTTTTGCTTGAGTAAAAACTGAATGAGGTCCTCAGGATTTGGCTCCAGATGTTTTGACTTCCTTGGAAAACTGATGTCAGTGGGACATTAAAACAAGGGGCTTGGGTTGCTTTCCTGGACACGACCTCCACTTTCAGAATTAAAAGGTTTATTTGTTCTAAGATAAAGAACAGTGACACATTAAAGATGCCCCATTTTCCCCCTTAGATCAGGCTGACGTCTGGTTCAAAAATGTTATGAAACACTCTCTGAACCCGCCATGGAATTGGATATTATGATATTTCACCAAGACGTGGTTCCAGTGAACTTTCACCTCCAAGTGAAAGTCTGAACGTCGAAAGTGAAAACAGACCACTGAGAGTCTTTCATTGGGAGAGACCTTTCACTGACATTAGATGTAGGGAAATAATTGCAGATGGTATTGTTGTGGGGGAAATATCACCTGTCATGAAATTTTGCCCCGAGTGAACATTCGGTTGTTATAAGATCATATCATTCTGCTGTTTTATTGTAACCCATTCAGGCTGCAAATTTGAGTAAAGTTTGCTCCATGAAGAAACCTACACACAGCAGTGTGATTTTGGTAATTAGCTACTGGAACCTGTCAAAAAATTTCCATTAAAATATTATTCAGCCCAAAACAGTTTTGTGGAAAAGGAAATTTGTATGGAAAATGTCAATTTAAGTAAAAAACACATACAAAAAACTAGAACTCTTGGTTCCAAAATGATACCTTTTATTAGACCAACTGGGAAATCGCAAGAAAATTGTCCTTTTCTGCAAGCTTTTGGGATCAAAGTCCCTTCATCAGGCTCTGGGAAAACTACAGATGGTACAAGATAGTAAAAAGTCCCCATAGGTAGGAAATTAAAGTCAAAGTTTTTTCAGGATTTTATTGGAAAAAATCAAACCCCCCAAAAAATGATTTTCAGAAATGGAAATTGGTTCCTGAAAACCTAAAAAAGGTCCAGGGTTTTTCCCCAACAAAAAGCAGATCGATTTTGAATGCAAACCTTGACCGAATAAAATAAATGTTTTCATTTTTGCTGATTCACATGCTCACAAACAATTTTCCAAACAAATCAACTAATTTCTCTGTGCCCTTCAAAAATAGCTGTGCCTCAAAATGCCCCCAAAGTCAGAACTCCAGTTGTACCTCAAGTAAGTAGGAACCCTGAGCACCACACACTGCTGTCATGTACATGGACACAACTTGTAGTGATGCTCCTGAGAGCTGCATCCACATAACCGGGCGTAACTGTTTGCCCTACCTGGACACCTGGTAACCAGTGCCAAGGATTTGGCAGAAGGAATAAGACCCAAAATATTGTAAGGGAATTTGCAGATGCAGGGCAATTCTATTTTCACAGCCATAGAGACTGAAGTCATCTAGTTTTCAAGTGCTGTTGGGGTGAATAAACTTGAACAGGAGTCACGTGTGGAATGAGCATAAGCGTTTTCTCATCCTAAGCCTATTGGAATCACCGCACAATTTGGCACAGTTGGGCATGAGCAGCATCCTCTTCTGAGAGACATCCACAACTGGAAAAGCAGGTGATACGGGAGGTCAGAGCTGAGGGAACCACAGAGTTAAATAAAATAAGTTGCATGGCGCAGAGCTGGGCATGTTTCAGGAATGGAAGAGCATAGATTGCAGTGGGTCTAGAATGAGTGTCTGCGTGTGTTTAGTGAGACGTGAGAGAGTCTGTACTATAATATCAGGGGCACGAGAGGCTAGAACATGGGATGATTATGAAAGCCATGCTAGGGAATGGTGCTCGCTTCTACTCTGCCTGTCACCATCCATTGTAATTAGTCCCTTGCTTTCATGATCACTAAATCCTCCCTCAATTTTGGTGTAAAAATTGAGAGAGGATTTAGTGATCCCCAGCATCATCCTTTTAAATGAGCAACAGAAAAAAAAGACTCTAAAAATGTTTTATGACCTGTTAACAGCTACAGAAACAGCCCAAACAATGTCTCCATAAATGCAAACGATCAAGCCTTTAATTAAGATTCACAACTTTTTATCGAATGCTGCGAAGGCATAATGAGTTCATTCATTCACAGGAGTCAACTCAACCTGCGCTCTCCGTCATCTAATCTCCACGGGACAATAACAATGTTCAGTTCACGCCTCGCGTTCTTCCGCTGGAAAGCCTGGTGCTAGGAGTGGGGGCTACACACTTTTAGCTCCAGCAGTGGAGCCAACGCACACCAGGAAACATTTTGTAATTTTCAGATATTGTCTTTATGTTTGCGTCTCCGGGAAAACTCACTCAGTGTGAAAGTCTGTGAGAAACAAACGTCCCCAAAGAGATTTTAATATGCAACAATGTCTCTTTAAAGGTTCCCTGTATGTTTCGTTTGTGTCTCTGAAATGAACAAGGCACCCAGCACGCTCCCAGGGGGACAGTAGTGTGCATGTAAATTATAAGAAAACAAAACGTGCTTTTTCCTCTGCTAGCTATAAAATGCTGGGTCATTAAATGCTTCTGTTCCTATTTCTTTTTTAAATTTGTGGGTGAATTTAACGATTATCTAAGGAACTGACTGCACAGTTTAAACATAATATAGACAGCCACAAGCCATGGCTTTCTGCTCCACCCCCATCTTTGCCAACAGGCATCAGTTGGAACAAAAGTCCCATTTTAGGGGCTCTTTGGGAACATCAGGACATAGCCCTTAAATTTGGAGCTGTCCCAGAAAATCTGGGATAGTTGATTATGTACATTAGTGTAATCTCCTGTGGCAGATAAGGAAATCATAGTGAGAAGAGTGATTTTTGAAGGAGCCACAGAAGATAAGTGACAGGGCCAGGAAGAAAGCCCAGGTCTTCAGAGTCCTAGTCAAGTGTCCCATGTCCAAGGCTAGACTGCATCCTAGACTGGTTGCTGCCAGTATTAACTCAACATAGCAAGAGGCTACAGTAAAACAGTATGGTCATACTTGCACCCCACTTGTCCAGAAAAATAGATACCCCTCTGAAAGCTTCTATTCTAATAAAACGTATATGCCTAAACTGTCCGAAGGAGATTATGCTCCTGAGACAAGAGCTTTCTGACTTTTTAGCTATTTGGATGACATATGACAGTCAACTAAGAATGAATCACTCCTAGCCCTAATAAAGTTGAAGGAAAAAAGTAAAGAATAATGTTTTGACATGAACCCATGGCTGAAAATGGCCAAAGGTAAATTTACAAAAATAAACTGTCTGTGAAAAGGGCCTCTGTGAAAGCAAGAATAGATGTTCCTGTGGGTGTTTCCTTTTCTGGGCAGGAGGCATTCTGGGATGATTTGTAATATATAATATCAGCAGTGCCTAATATGGGGCTCTATATTAAAGAGTACTTTCTTTTTTTCCTAATCTATATTGGTCAAAATATCCTGAATATCAGAATATTTCCTTCATTCCTCCTGCCTCTCTTTCCTCCCACCTTCTCCTTCTCTTTCTCCTTCTTTTTTCCAATAGGATAGTTGGGGAGCCTCTTCATCCAGTTAGCTGGGGTGTTAACTACACTTCATGCAAGAGATAGGGGCTTAATGTGGGAATTCCACACTATGCCTTTAAAGAAGCAAAGTTTCATGGGAACTGTGCAGTAGATAAAAGACCAGCTTCTGATGAAGGCATAGTGGAACGGGTGAGTACATACAGGAATGCTGGCTACTATGGCTGTGCAAAGCTTCAGTCCCTGATTCATCTTCGTTACTGGTGCCTCCTGGGTCTGGGGGGGCACCTGGGGTCCCTTTGTGGCTGAACGCCGAGCCAGGGAAGCACGGGGGGGCCCAGTGTGCTCCCCAGCAGAGGACTGGAAGTTCTTCGGGTCCACTTCTGGGTTCGCTGCTGAGCACATGGAGGGCCCCCCCACACTCCTGTGGGACGCTCCATGTGCCCCAGCATCGCAGCATTCACAAGCCGCTCACGTATCTCAAGGTATATAGAAAAAACTTTTAAAGCTGTGTCTATGTCCAGCATTGAATCTTCAGATTCGGATTCGGCTGAATCGAATCAGGGACAGAGATCTGAATCAACAAATCGAATCACTGTCCCTGATTTGGGCTGAATCCGAATCCAAATTGAATACGGCCTGCTTCACACACCCTTACTGACTACAAAGAAAAGCATCTACTTAGAAACCTTTCTACAAAGCTTTTTTTTTGGTGGGGAAGAATAACACTTTCTGTTAATTAAGTTGCTGATTGGTCTCCTAACCTTACGGGGTACATGTTTCAACCTTAGGTAACTGGAGAGTTTCTTCTATGATAAACTGGCATCTGTTTTTAGCCACTGGAATGCATAATCACTGTCTGGTGAATGGATCTGGATTATTTTGTTTCTTTATAACACCCTCCCTCCCCCCAATTCCAAGTTTCCATTTATTTGCAATGATGGCAGGGCCAGTGCTGTAGCAAAGCGGTGGGGAGGGGGGCACGATGAGTAGGGCAACCACTCCGGGTGCAGAAGTGAAGGGGCACCAACAGGTGCTGCCCAGCCAGGGCAGGACACGGGATGAAGCCACAAGCAGCTCATTTGGGGTGGGCACAGGAATAGGGGGAGGGTGGCTTCCACCATGGTGTGCACTCCCAGGCAAGCATGGGGGTGGGGGTACATGCCCCCACAGATCTGTACACAGGACGATGGTGGGCTGCTGCTGCAGGCTTTGCCCCAGGAACCAAACTTCCTTGCAACAGCACTGGACAGGGCAAAAATTAAATTCATGTTCCTGGCTGTTGGATGCTATCTCCGGCTTAAAAGGGAACTCCATCTCCTTCCAAAAGACTCCATTTGATACCAAACAATTCCAAATATCAAGGAATCATGAACAGTGGATAGTGTTTTGGAAAGTGAATCAAGAGAACTGATTATTCTCTCTCACCACTCAAGCTATTGGTTGACCTTAGATAAATCACTTCATCTCTCAGTGTCTCCATTTCTCCTCCCATCTTCTCTTTTTTTCCACTATATGATCTGCAGAGCAGGGATTGTCTCTTACTGTGTGCTGGTACTAGTGCAATGGAGGGCTGATCTCAGTTGGCATGTCAGGTCCTCCTTTAATACAAAGAATAAAAAACAAAAACAATGAGCAAACCAAAAGAAAGCTTTAACAAAGATGGTAAGGTAAAAACTGTACTGCCACCACTGAAGTGGAAAAATCTGGTTGTGTCTTACGTGGGAGGAAATCAGACTAAGAGCAGCTTGTATAAATGAGATGGATGGTATCTTGACCTTTGTCCAACAGAGCTGAGCTTAAAAACACGAGCTGGTATAGCTTGAGCTAAATGGGATTATAACAGACTCATTTCCTACAGGCTTGGGGGGAAAAGGGGTATAACACTCACTTACAAACCTATTTCTATACCTATGCAAATCTATAGTCCATATACCATAGCTGTAGCCTTATGTCCTAATTTCCAGCACTGCCCGCAACCAAATAATTCACAGTAAGCCAGAACAGCTCTTATAATGCCACTTAAGTTAACCCTGTTGGTTTCTAGAACTGAAGCAAAAAGGAGCGTTAAATTTAGAAGGAACATGACACCTAGTCAGGAAAATCCTGAGTAAAAAGTTTGCTTTCAGAAGGCTTTCTCGTTACATCGTAATTGGCAGAGTTGCAACCTGTGAGATTACACGAGAAAATCAGAGCCCTCAGCAGCACATTGGATTCCTTCTTCCATTGAAATGTCACTGCTAGGGAATCAAGAATATACTGTGCTTTATCAAAACTAAATAATGTGGATGTGGGGCGGGGGAATCACTTTAGTCAGAGAGACCGCTGCAGGTGTGATATGTGACTAGGGAGCCAAGTGAGAGGAAAAAGGGTTAGCTGTATACATGGCCAAGTTAAACAAGACACAGTGAGGTCCAATGCCGGCCCCCTCAGGATCCATAAACCCACATTTGGGAGCTGTGGGGGGCACATTAGTCCTAATTGTGTCTTGTTTAACTTGGCTATTTGAACAGCAAGCCCTTTGCGGACTTGGCTGGTATTGTCAATATCACACCTTGGCAGGACTGACCCCTTTTCTTAGCTTGGCAATTCTAAAAAAAACGAGGGGGGAAGAATTGCTGCATGTTAAATGTGTTTGATCAGAAACCAGCAAGTTTAAGCAGAAATAATAACGATGGAGCACTGAGGACCTCTCTCTAGTATATCAGGGAGCGAGAACAGAGTCTAACGACCTGAGGTACGGTTCTCCATTCACACCAGCGCCGTACCTAAACTCCTGGCAGCCCTGGGCAAACTTTTAGTATTGGGCCCCTTTTTCTCCAGAGATAGCGATAATAATAATCATTATGTTCACCGTTTTCAGGCCCCCTTTCTGTCCGGGCCCAGGTGGCTGCCCAGTTCTCCCATACCTGTCTCCGGCCCTGCTTTACACCCAGTTTCATACTAACTTAATTCCTTTGATTTCAGACAACTTGCTCCAAATTTTTGTCTATATAACTGACAGCAGAACTGAATCTGTTGACACGAGTGGACCAATGCCTGATTTACACCAACATAAGCAAGAGGAGAACTAGAAATGTATGGCCTGATTCTCCACGCTTCTGCTATCAAAATCTCTCTTAAGGGTTTTATTTTGGCCCAGTTGGGAACAATTCTTTCCAGTGCATTTGCCTCTGGTAATGCCATCCTTTAAAGCTTAGATGTTTTCTGGGAAGCCCAGGGTGGATGTTTAATGAACATTTTCACATGTTTTATAGGTTTCTGGGTGTTGTGCTGCTATCACTGTTTTGTTTTGTTTCTCCAGCAAACATAATTGGCTGAATAAGAACAGCAGTATTCTGGTTAGGGCAGCACTTGCTACCTGAAATATGATTTCCAGCTATAAATGCCTAAACTGATACAGTAGTACTCTGCGTCTCTCGGGCATGTTGCCTCCGTCTAACATAACCTATTGGGGTAAGGAAAATGTCCTTACATCCATCCAGAACATCTTTTCTGAAATGTATTTAATGTATTTATGGGTTTTATCCTGATCTGGCCACCCTAAAATATCTTTCTTTTTTGGAGTTTGCACCCTGAAGTAATACCTAGATGGTTACATGCTACTCTGATCTCCATAAAACTACATACAAGGAGTCCACTATCCCAGAAAATGAATCCATGCAATTGCATACCTACATCCAGCTGGAGGCCAGTAACTTCAGTGGAGCTCCACATGGATGCTAGGTCTGTCTGGGATTAGATTGCAGGGACAAAGGCTTAGTTATTTCTCCATTTTCTGTATACCTCGGTCCCCACAGACTTTTAATGATATTATTGTTGTTGTAGCTCTTGTTCCCATCTTTCAGCTAGCAAGGTACCCAGGAAAAAAATGCTCTATTCTAAGTAAAGTATTGTGCTTTCTTTATGCAAAGGAACTATCATCTGCTTGGTCTGTCATATGTTGTTTGCAAAGGCAGCCCCCAAAAAACATTGGCTTTTGCTAAAAACACAATCTGTATGTATCACATGGCAAATTCCTATCTACTTTGCTCCCAACTATCACCCCAGAAGCCTCCCTGAACATTACTATTTCCCAGTATCTCCCTCCTGCACCTGTGCTTTGAATTGTTATTCCCCAGAGATAGCCAATTTGTCCAATTTCCATTTTGTTTTCATCTTTCCAAACTATATTTCCTGCCCAGTCATATCAACGAATACTATTGCATAGGAAAAAGGCAGCCTGAATCAAATCAGTGGTGCATCTAGTTCAGTATCCCCTTTCTAACAGTGTCTAGGTGCTTTATTGGAAGCTGCAAAAAACTCTATAGTAGAAAGTTATCAAATTTACAACTGATGTTTTTTTTCTCTCCATGTCTCCTGTTACTGCAGGCTACCACATCATATAATCCTGTTCATAAGCTTATCATTCTCCATTTTACAAGTTAGGTCTTTTGTCCTCTACACACCTATTGAAAGGCAGTTCCAAAACCTTACTTCTCTGTGGGTACCGTTTAAGGAGCTTTTGTTTCATATTCTGTTCCATTTGCTTATATATATTGTTGCTGTCTCTTACTGTAAGCTGCTCTGAGTTTTTGTTGGGATGAGTAGCATGTAAATCCAATAAATAATAGCTGGAACTTTAATTTAATTTCTGGCCCTCTTTTATTGCTGTCCAGTTTATATGCATTTTTTCTTGTGCCAACCTTGTCCTTCAGTTGAATGCCTGGTTCTTCTGCCTCCCTGATGTTTATCCCTTTGTGTATGTATAGATATCAATCACATCTATGGTTCTATGGTCAATGACCTTTTGCAGCAAAAGTTGGTAAGAGCAATAGCCCTTTAGAAGCAGCATTTTCTCCAGAAACACCCCCCACCATGTATTCAGAGGATACATCCTATGGTAACAACAGCATATTAGTAGCAACATAGAACCAGTGCATCAACAAGCTGCTACTTACAGGCATCAACACTATTACATTTCCAACCACTTCTACTACTCCAGTCTCCAATGTCATTCATTTCTTCCTGTATAATATTCTACCCCCCTCTGTATCGATAATTCCTCTCTATGTTGTGTCATCAGCATATTTCATCAATGCACTCCTACTTTGCAACAAATTCATTAGCAGAAATAATAGTCCAAGATCAGTTGATCAATTTTTGTGGAACTCCACCGGTAATCCTTGTAGAGCCTAATAATTTGGGCATCACTTATTGTTGACTCCCTTTTAGCCAATTCCTTAGCCACCTTAGAATTTGTATACCCAGTATAACTACAGCTGGGTTATCAGGGCATAATAACAACTGCAACTGGACACCAGAATGGAGACAGGAGGATGCTGGAGTGGCAGCAGGGGCCAGTGCTCACTCAAGGGCTATTAGCTCCAGCCACTAGAAGGTTCCTCTCACAGCTTCAGCCCCCCCCACTGCGCTATGACCTACATGTATTGTATTAAACCACTCACAATCAGTGCCAAATGAAAGCTTTTACTATCACCTTCTACATCCAGGCCAGTGGCAGCTGTCGGGGGGTCAAACTGGAAACAGCTGCGGCAGTACTATACTGCAGGGGAGTAACACTGATAAGGGCACTCTACCCCCATGCCCTGGGGCTTAAGCCTCCAGTCCCTGGGTGAGTTCATGCCATGGCAGGTAAGGTTCTGCATGCCCACACCCCCATTCTCCTGTGCTCAGCACAACCCACTTCCTCCCCACCTCAACTCTGCCTGGGATGCAGAAATAGCTAGCCAAGCCTCTGCCCATCTTTCCAGTTGAACTAATAATGTGGCATTGTACCAAAATCCTTTACTGACATCCAAATAGAGCTTTGAGACCCTGAAGTGGAATCCTATCTTACTTCACAAATGGACCTGCTGAAGCTGATGGGACACTTCTGAAGTCCGATCCCACTCAGTGTGAGCAACAGTCCTGGAATCTAACCCCGAGGAAATTAATACATCACTAATTCATACTAAAGACCAGGAAATATTATCCTGTTGCAGATTAGCAAGAGAGAGAACAACCACAATAAAATGCAATAGTAGTGCATCACAAAATGTAATTAATTCAGTTTGTTTAGTATCATGTCTTAACCAACCAATACAGATTAGTATTAACCATTTCTGAACATGCTTCTTACACATAAATAACAGAAGCATTTTGTATGAAACCAATGAAATCGTGCTAATATAAAACCTGCTACAGTATCTGCTACTAAGCCTTTGCGGAGATATGGGGAAAGAACACATTTCTATAAAGACTGAGGCATGCAACTCATTGCAGTGAATCTTGGCAACCTTCTACTATATGTAAATATGGCATAACATTGAGCCTGGATATTTATTTTTGTGCAAACCCACCACCCACCTTCTCTCAACTCCACACATTAACATTTATCAGCTCTCTGGGCCGGATCCCGAGCTCATGTAAATCCACTCAACTCCAGTGATTTCACTGACTATGTCTGCTGTTATTCAGGCAACTTTTAATCCTCTTGAACATGCTTATGCCCACAGCAATAGAAATGAATGTGAATTTGCAAGGCTTCGCATCAGGGCTATGCTAAAGTCCAGACATTCATACGCCTTGTCTTTTGTGACCCAAGCCATCATGACATTGATGTGCAAGCACTTGCTGGCCTGTATTATGGGAGTTTTTTTCCTAAAAGAAAAAAGAAAACAACTGGGAGAGCCTATAAACCTTGGTGTCTTTTGCAAATGGTCACAGCTAAGGTCTAGAGCAATGGATATTGATGTAGTAGTGCAAGAAACATCTGCACCTCACTTATTTTCTGCGCTGTCTATCAAGAACCACTGCTTGACAAAACCTGATGCTGTCTTGCCTGGCCCTGGTAGTGAAAACTCTTTCTGAAGACATAACGGTCCACCTTCAGAAAACTGTGACTGCTTTTATTGAGCTGTGGGCTGTTCTAGGACCAATACTTGGGGAAACAGACGGAGGCTAATTATGTTACGTTAAGACCAGTGGGGACCTGCTGGTTGGATGCTATTATCACTTTGCCTTCCACACTCGACTGAGCATCTCAGTCAAATATTAACCTTGGCCTCTGTTCAAGATTAAACTCCTGGCCTCAGCGACCCTGCTGGCCCCCCCAGGTGGGCTCCGTTATTCATTTGTTTATTTTCACTTTCCCTTTTTCATTTGACTGCCTGTCCTTTGGCGGTCAGGGAGAATGGGAAGACGCCCTGCCGTGAGGAGAAACTTTCCCAGTGCTGCTGCTGGTGAAATGTGCCTCCCCACCAACAGCCCTCAGCAAAATCCAGATCCTGCCAAACATCATCTAAAGTATGGCCTGCCCTTCTCCTTTAACTCTCTAATATCTGCAGCATTTCAGGGAACACCTGGGGATCCATATGCCACTTTGGCATCTTGAGGGGGTAAAGGAGTAGCAGGAAAGGAAAGCAAGGCAAGTGAAAGTAAAGGTCCCTGGGGTTGGATGCTCTTTTATCTCTATAATGGGAAGCGGCTGCCTTTGAACACTGTATTATCTTAAGGGGTGTTGGATTACTGAACATTACATAGCCCCTTCGGAGCAACTGCTGACAATGCCTGCTCCTGTCTATGTGTGGCTGGGGGGGGATAGTTTTGCAGACTGTAAGAGGCCTCTGTTCCAATGGGCTGGAAGCATTAATGCTTTGCCCGTGTGCCCTTGAGGTCATGGGGGGGGGAGGAGAGGGCCTGCCTTGACATGATTAAGTTGCTGCCTCTCAGCTAAGCACATTCAAGTGGCACCCCTGCCGGGTGAAAACATTTGCTGCCCTCCTGCTGCTTAACCCACCACTGACCAAATGAGCCATCAGCACTGAAGCAGGAGGGGAATTGCCATGGCACAAGGCAGAAGGGAAGCTCAGCTTGGTGGAAATAAGATCTTTAGCAGTGGTGAGAAAGGAGGAACAGGGGGAAGGAATAAATACTCCTTGGGTACATCTACACGAACAATTAATTCAAAGCAACAAACTCCAGAGCAGTTTGAGCTGGAGTACAGCAGTTTATTGAGCTGGTTGCTGCTTCTTCTCTGACGCAGGCTCCCAGTGGCAACATCAGGGCTGGCTAGGACAAAGGGTGCTGAAAGTGTACGTGGCTAGGTGGCAGGCAGGAATCTGGCCCCTGGCTGGCTGGGCTGACTGAGCACAATTTACACCTGTAGTCAGCATCTACACATGAGTTTAATCACAGTAGATTACCCTGCTATAAGACAGTACTGTCCCCAACAGGGCTATCTTATGGCAGTGTTAATGAGTTTACTGTAGTCTAACAGCTTCATGTGTAAATGGTGACACTTTACTTTGAAGCCAATTAGTCTACCCTGCAGTAAAGCACATGTGTAGACATAGCCCCTGTGTATAAATGGGTTAGGATCACTGCGCCTTTACTGTGGAACAAAGAACTAGATCTGCAAAGGGACTTAAGCATCCAAATGTCACTTTAGATACCTAAATGCAACATTTAGGAGTCTGTGAAATCCTTAAAGCTGAGGCTCAACTTTCACCTAACTCTGCAGGTACTAGAAGTTCCCTTGGGGTGCCTATACACATGCTCTGACACGATCAAGTTAGACTCAGTTAATCGAGTCTGCTCCACATTCTGCACCACCGCAGTGTCATGTGTATAAGTCCCTGCAGGTTTAAAAATGGTTGCTGGGGCACTCTAACTAACACTCATCAAATTAACTTTAGCTAAAGCATTCCACAGCCATTTTTAAATACATGAGGGCTTCATACATGTGGTGCTGCAGCATTTTAATTAGAGAAACTGTCCAGGAACCACTCTAATTAAAACTCCCTCCCCCTCACCCCAAGCACATATATAGGCACCTTTAGTGCCTCAGTCTGTACTGGTAAAAGTCTCTCTCAGTGCCATCAGTTTCCACCAGTGGGAAGGACAAAACTGCCTAAGTCTTGGCACCAGAGCCCTGGCTCATATAAACCTTCGCTTGATTCTCAAGAGACAGGAAGGGATATAATGCAAGAGACTGATGCTACATCCCACTGGTTAGGGCACTTATGTGGGAGAGTCAGCTTCAAGCCTCTGATCCAGTGAATATGTATGCATTTATACAAAGGAAAATAGCTCCAACAGGAGAGGCAAATATCAGCTCACTTCACAATGCTCAATAGCCTGGGAGCTAAGACACTCTTCTGACTTTGCTGGAGATGTGGAAGGGTGTGGAGGGTGGAGGGGGCCAGAAGAGTTCAAATTTGTGCTTCAAATCTGGCTGAGTGAGGATTTGAAAATATAGTTCCATCTTCTGGTTTAATTGCTACACTGTTGGCTATCACATGCTAGGTAGATGGCCCATTTCTCCCCCTGGATTTAACTGTGGAAGTGGGGGCTCTTCTACCACCAAAAGACAGCTTGTGGCTGAACCTGCCAAGCTAATAGAACGTCCCTATCTTTGAAGGTTAAGACTTCAGCTCTGCCCCTCTCCTTGATATTTCTTTCTGGTTAGTTTAGGTGACTCCCTGCTTACTTGCTGGCTTCTGTGAAAACCCTTTCTGAGGTACCTAATAGGCCTGTGTGAAGCAGCTAGTATTCGCTTCAGATTCAGCCGATTTGGGGGACAGTGATACGATTCAGCAAGTTGAATCACTGTATCAAATTGATTCAGCCAAATCTCTGAATCACCCAGGCCCATCCCCCGCCCACTTTCCCAGCCCGGCAATGACTGCCTGCCTGCCCCAGCTCCCAACACTTTGAAAAAAAAAAGTCCCGACTCACCGGCTGCTGCCGGGCAGGGGGGACAATCCCTGCTGCCCCCACTGCTCCTTGCTGTGTGGGGGGCTCTGCACAAGCCCCCCCCACCCCCTCGCTGCATGGCTGCCCTGCCCAGGCCAGCTCCGGCCCTTTAAAGAGAAAAAAATAAACAAACAAACCCCGAACTTCCCAGTTCCTGTCTGGCAGAGGGGTGATCCCCACTGCCCCCCACCACATGGGGGAGTTTTTCCACGAGCCCCGCAAAGCCCCGAGGCCACTGCAGAAGCTGGTGAGGCTGGGGTTTTTTTCATTTTTTTTTTTAAAGGGCTGGAGCTGGGGGGGCAGCCATGGGGGGGCTGAGACGCCGGGCAAGAAGTCAGGCAGCTCATGCAGACCCATCCCATGCACCATGGAGCAGTGGGGGGCAGCGGGGATCATCCCCCCGCCCCCTCGTTGGGCAGCACCCAGTGAGTCGGGGCTTTTTTTTTTTAAAGCACAGGGAGCTGGGGCAGGCGGGGCAGCCATGCGGGGGCTGGGGGAGCAGGCAGGGGATGGGGCCTGGCAGGGGTCCCCCATGGTCCCCTCCCCCATACCCTACTTACCAGCATAGAGTCTGGGTCCAGCTCCCTGCTGCAGCAGGCAGGGACTGCCTGACTCATCGAAGCTCTCTGAATCTTTTCCAAAGATTCAATTCGGATTTGGAGATTCGGCCACCGAATCGGGCAGAATCTTCTCCAAATCAAATCAGCACCCAAAGCTTCGCACAGGCCTAGTGCCTAACTCTCATCACCCATTGCATGTGGCGTGTGGGTGCCTCTCTCAGGGTGGATTATTCCATTAAGTGGCAGTGTGCCAACAACCTAGGGGCCGCAGTCCTGAGCGCAATACCGGAAACTCTGGATGCATTTCACCCAAGGTGGACACCAAGCGGGAACAGATACCAAAGACTCTGGGCAGTGTGATGACCTTGAAGAGAATTTAGTCACACACTGTATAACTCTGTCAAGCCTCCACCATCAGTCCCTTTTACTAAAGGGTTTGACTCTACCTAAAATTGATTTATAACCACGTATAGCATGTTTGTTTGGGGCTTCTAAAGTAAATGGGGGCAAGCAGTGTTGTTCAGCATGAGGCCCAGTAGTTAGGATCCACTTGACAAACCAGGATGACCCCACAAAAATATCTAGCCTTCTTTGATCTTTCCTTTCCCATTATCCATCAACCTAGTATCAAGCAATTGCAGACAATAACTTCCTGGCATTTTGGAGATGGTATCCATCTGCATCTTACCATTTACCAAATTATATATTATCCACATCCCAGGATCCCCCGCATTTTTATTTTGAATCTCAATTTCACACTTAATTAAGTCACAGGATCAAATCTCAGGCTGGTGACTCACCAGACTAGCAGAAGGAATTGATATTGTATATGAATGATAGGATGAAAAGGAGAAAAAAAGAGAGAGAGCAACAGAAAGGCTGAGAGAGAAAGAAAAAAACCCTGCTTTTATTTCAGGGTTAAAAGCTTAATCTTCTACTAAACTGGTATCACATGAGAGGAAAAGAGTCTCTTATCCATGTGATACTGCTGACCTAGGCTTGATTTAGAGGCTGCAACATCATGCTCTGAGCAAATTCAGTGTCAGCAAGTAACTTTTCTTCAGAGGCAGATAAAAAGAAAAATGGGGGTAGGGAGGAAAGCAATGGATAAAGAAAGGCTGAGCTGTGCTTCATGTGAAGAAACAAACTGACCCTCTGATGGAATCTGTATAACTCGTCATTGGTAACAGGGGAACCCATGGGTGTTCAGTTAGAATAAGTTCCCCACAATTTGGCTGAGTCTCTAAAATTTCTCTGAGTCCCCTGCCTGGTTCTGGAGAATGAGATACCTAAAACTTCAAACCCCTTTTTGAACCTCATGGAAGGTGAAGGTCAAGTCTAGCTAATGAAGAGAAGTTTCAGGTCAGTTCTTATTGTGGACCAAGTGCAAGCTTGGCCTTGGGCCTCAATAAGAGAAGGATCAAATCTTCTCTCTCAGCCATCTTGAATAGTAAGATATCTCTAAATATCTCATAGCCCTTTACAATAACGACTTGGATCCTGGTAATTCAGTTATATGTAGAGAAGCAAAGGAAACAGAATATGAGGCCTGTCAAATATCTTGCACTAGTTTGACCCCTAAATGTCCCTTTGCCCCATACAGACCTTGCATTATTTATCTTTCATTGGCTACATATAACTACGTGAAAAATGCAAAATCACAAATCAGAATCTAACACCAGACTATGCAGACTAGATAAATAAATCCAGTAATGCTTCAAACTTCCTGCTCTTTTCATGTATTTGTTCAACATCATTCATATTATTTACCCTCATTTTGGGTCATCTAGGGACTCGGGACTGTGAAATACACTGATGTAGCTAGAACAATAACTTCTTGGAGGAGATGTAATGCAGCAGTAATAATACAAGCTGGGCAGTGCTGTGATGTGAAATCTGGAGTTTTGATCGGTACTGTAATTATTAGCCATGAATCATTTTTGAAGCAGGCTCGATGTGGACTCTAAGCTAGTAGGTTCTTCTGAAGGCAGAGATGGCCACCCTGACCCTGAACAGGTTTTCCTACAATTTTGAATATAAACCGTGACTAACACCTTAATTATTTTTTTATGCCAGTGAGGATCTTAAAAAAAAAACCCTGAAACCTGTAAATAAATACAAGTATTTGAGACGAATACAAATGCTAGACCCTAAAAATACCGCTTCTTAAACATCAGCTGTTTTTTAATGATTAAACCTTTCACTATTCTGTCTCTTCCTCAGAAAAGAGGACACCTACCAAAATATCAGAAGCGTGAATTCAGATTCCTGTGACATAAAGGAATCGTTAGTTTGACACATGGCCAGAGCACCTCCATGGTCCCCAAGTAAGGCTACGCACTGGTGTGAGCCACCTGTGTAAAAAAACGCTATTAATTAAAAGTAATGAGGTGGATTTGAGCTAGCCACCTGCCCTTGAGCTATAAAGGGGACTTAGTCTTGAGATTTTTGAATTAACAGTTTGAGAAAGAGAAATCAGAACAGAAATAGCAAGTGATAAATCTTCTTTGGCCCATCAAACAGGTCTGCCTGAGCCTGTAGCTGTCAGTCTGATACGTGTGAAGGGGTTAACACTACGCCATCAGCTAGCCCACAACAGCATGCATAGACCATATTGCCAACGTACCATGACCCTGAAATCTGACAATCAACTGTAGCAAGGAGGCGAACCTGATTAAAAACCTCTAAGTGTTGCCAGCCAGTATCTCCAGACTATTCAACCTTACCGTCCAAGACATTTGACAGAGAAAGAGCTGTCCCTTTGTATCAGTCCCAGTCAGAACAAGCGTGGAGGCCGGGTCATCCGCTGGCAAGGGAACTCCACTGATTTGCGCCAGCTGAGGACAGTTGTTTTAATAGTTTTTCTGTGAAAATATGAATGGTAAGAAAAATGCCAAAACCAACCAACCAAAAGCTAAATCAATATTACAGCTGGCAGGGGTCAAATCCTTGCTAGTTTGGACACTTCTGCTTGGGCCTGCAGAGATTTCTGTTGCGTATCCACCACAAAGGACAGAAGTATGTGCAGAAGGACCCGGATGCCAGCACAGCCCGCTACTTCGGTGTCAGAGCAGGATGTTTACAGTTAATCCCCAGGAGAGGTATTATTAGCCCAGCAATGTGCACTATTTACACCGCTACTACAAAATACCACAAGGGATTTCACACAAACCATGTGTTAACAGCATGGTAATTTTACTGGAAACAATGGGGAGAAGTAAGTAATAATTCATATAACAACCACTAGGGCGCTTCCTGAGAACTGCTTGCATACCTCGTGTCACCACTGTGCTAGAGGGAAAATGGCTTTTGATTAGTAAAAAATGGGACAAATCATCCGTGGTGTAGTTTCCCTGAAGTTGCACTTAGAAGGAAGTTGGTCCTCTATGCACTTTCCCTAAGCTGTAGCAGTTTCATAACAGCACTCACATGGACAAGAGCTCTCTGGTTGCAAATGCCTGGGTCTAATTTTTTCTTTTTACTTCCCTGTTTTCAAGGTGGGAGGAGGAACCTCCTTTGTTCGGAGTCTTTTTCTTTCCCTGGAATTTGATTTTTGGGCAAATAATTTGGGGTTGAGCTTTTTGGCTATTTTCTCCATCTCTCCTGCTCCTTTGTCACGTTGGATGCATTTGCAAATTTGCTTGGAGCTAAAGGAATGCATTTTCAAGGGGTTGAAGGGAGTAGTTAGTGCAAAGAGACAGCTGGAGATGGAATGTGCGTGGCGTGTGGCAGCTTTTAATTTTTCCTGCTGTCAGAAAGCAACACAAGTACAGTAGCTCATAATATTTCCTGCATATAAAACCTGAACAGTTGCTTATGTGGTTGGTCTGTCCATTGGCAAAGAGAGATGTTTCCAGTGTGTGGATTGGATTTCAAGATCAGTGCCTGTGAATTCATGTCTCCTCCCACCTGCCAGCCTAGGAATGTTTAACTTTGCCATTATTTCTTTTTATTCCCATTCACAATTCATTCCTCAGAATAAAAAATGCGTTGAAATGTTGCTTATACCCTGAATCACTGTTTTGCCTTTTTCCATTGGTACTTTTATAGCAATTTTAACCTGAGGATAATAAACGTTCATTTAGCATTTACATTTTTAAAGTACTGTACTTCACAATGGTTTTCAAAGCAGGGCCTCTTCATATTGTCGTTTAAATCTAAGTTAATATATACAACCACAAACTGCCTGATTTTCCAAAGGGCTCAGCTCACCCCCTAAATTAGAGGCAAATTTTCACAAGGGCTTAGCACCCCACCCTCCCCAAGAGCAATGGGAGCTGCTGCCTGCTGTGGAAAATGTCACCCCCTCTGATTAATTCTCACCCGCCTTTTGAAGAAGGTGAATATCACTGTCCCCATTTTACAGACAGGCACAGAAATGTAATGGGCCATACAGAAAAAAGGGTTAAGGGGCCAGATCCAATAAAGAACTTCTGTGTCTAAAACTGAGACACTTTTGTGGCTTGGCCCCTGGTGTGACATAGAAAAGCTTGTGTTAGGTGCTTAGGCCTGGGGAGCATTAGGCACTACCGAACAGGATCCAAAACAGCCAGCATCCTGCTCAGGCAGCTCTAAGTCAGCATGCCCTCAGCATGCAGTCACTAAGAGTTAACCAACATGGA
>NW_017728964.1:7636373-7646767 GCF_001723915.1 Gavialis gangeticus
GTGTTAGGTGCTTAGGCCTGGGGAGCATTAGGCACTACCGAACAGGATCCAAAACAGCCAGCATCCTGCTCAGGCAGCTCTAAGTCAGCATGCCCTCAGCATGCAGTCACTAAGAGTTAACCAACATGGAAAAAGCCAAGGATGGGATACGAGTCTTAAATCCCAACACTCACACACATTATATCAGGCGTACAGAGGTCTACCCAGTGCCATAGCAAGGTGGTGGGGGAGCAGAGTGGCCGCCCCGGGCACCGAAACAAAGGGGCACCAACAGGCATTGCCCAGCCAGGGCAAGGCATGGGACAGAGCCACAAGCAGCTCATTAGGGGGGCTGGGGGCATGGGGGAAGGGTAGCTCTTGCCACTGCATGCACTCCCAGGCAAGCATGGGGTGGGAGTGGGGGCGTGTGCCACCTGGATCTGCGTGCATGGCAAGGGTGGGCTGCCACTGCAGGCTTTGCCCCAGCGCCAAACTTCCTTGCCAGGGCACTGGATCTACCTCTTAGAATCCACAGCCTGGAACCGTTTCCTGAATTCTCAGCGGCATCTATGAATTCTCTTCCAAAAACTGAGCAAGGGGTAGTATAATAGTTTGAAAAAGTGATGACAGTGACATCCTTGTCACTTCTCCCCTTTAATGCAATAGCTTAGTTTAGTGATTCTCAGTGAGGGTGCTGGGACATAGAAGTCATAGATTGGATTCCCTTCACTACCAATAGGGATCCAAACCCTTAGTTCCCACCTCCTAGAAAAGTACCATCACTACCAGATTAGGCTGGGTGGAGGGAACCATTCTATTGAAGCTGTGTAAAAAGATTAATACAGCCAGAGAAACAGTAGGACTACAGAATGGTTATGAGCCTTGCCTGGGGATAAGACCAACTCCTGCTCCCAGGGTTGTTCCCTTATTTTACATGAAACAATCTGCGGATGCAATACAGGAGCAGTTCGCCCAAAGAAAGGCCCTAAGCACTACATGAAAAAAGTTATGGACTTCTTTATTATTAGTTGTTTTTTTTTCTCAGAACAGAACAGCTTCAGCGGGAGGAACAGAGCATGCCCAGTCCCAAGGTAATCAATGGCCTGATAATTAGAGCACTGACCAAGGAGATGAGACATTGCTGGTTCAAATTCTTTTTGCTACATGAGAGAGTTAAAACAGTGCTGCCCACCTTCCATGCAGGTGCTGTTGCTATTGAGCTATAAAGAAGTGGGTGCTTCTCCTACAGCTGTATCTTTTTTTTTTTAAAGAGGAACTCCTCGTCAGGGTTTTGAAGGAGAGGCATAGGTACCAAATTTCCCAGAGGTCTCTAAGCCAGGCAGTAGCATCCTCAGTGGTCATGTGTAGTTCCCATGAGGGATGCATGCCCCAATGGCTGGAGGGGCACAGCAGCACTGGCGGTGGTGGGAGTGCAGTAGTGGTAGGCGAGTAGCTCCTGCAGGCAGCTGCAGCGCTGGCAGTGACGGGGGGTAGTGGGGTGGCAGGCACCAGCCGGGGTTTGGCGACCACACACAGACTGCAGCAGCAGCCAGTAGCAATCACTGACCACCTGCAGACGCCACCAGTGGTGTCAGCAGTGGAGGGGCAGAGGGGGCGGTGACCACCCTACGTGTTGCCAATGGCAGTTCCTGTAGTCCACCGCAGAACTTAGCAGGCAGTCATCAACAATATGCAACATGGTGTGTCTTTTGCCACAGCTACATTTTGTGTTGTCACAAAGACTCCAACAGTAGAGGTTGTCTGCACACAGTCTGGGTACATGGGGCTCTAAACTTTGCTGTGGAGGTAAATTAAGTATAGCACTGCCAAACTCACTTCTGGATCTAATCCTAAATAAATTCCCTAAATTCCCCAGAAAAACTAAGGGGGAACCAGAAATAGAGTCCTGAACTCCTGTCTACAGCAGGGCAAAACTTTCTTAATGAATCTGAACAGAATTGAGGTTGGAAATGTGGACAAGAAGAGCTGCAGTCTGAACCTGGCCCTGTGAAGAAAAATGCAAAGACAAATAATGCAAGAAATACTTGCTGGAGTTCATTTATAGTGACCGGGTTGACACATGCAGAAATTTTTGTTGAGCTTAATGGAAGTGGAGGGTTACACAAATTCATTCAGTCTGGCACCCTTTGGGATTCTGTGCCAAGACTGAATATATGGATGCAAGTTATGCTCACAGACTTGGATGTGCATGCAAATGTCCACAAAAGGAATTGCTACCACAAGATTTGAGCATCTACGTTTCCACTGAGCTCTCCGTGGGTATACAACAGTTTGCATCCCTTCAGCTTGTGTAAACTAACCCAATATGTATCCTGTCTAAACCTGAGTGTTTCCTGCCTCATGGACAAATTTTCAACAATTCATCCTGCACTGAGACAAAAAGTCAAAATATTATTTTTCCCCAAGAAACTAAATTCTGAAAAAAATAAGGTGGCTCAATTGAAGCATTTCTTTCTAAACAATTCAAAACATTGAACTTTTTTTTTTTTTTTAAGAAAATGAGTGAATTTTGAAATGAAAAGCCATTTAAAAACACACACACACACACACACACACACACACACCTTTTCATTCTGAAAATGTCAAAACAAATTGTTTTGACCTTTCTAGGAAGGTTTTGTCATTTTTTTCTCTAAACAAAATTTCATTGAGATCTATGATTACATGAACATTTTTATTTTTGACAGAGTGGACTATTCTGACAGAAGACATTTTGACAAAAATGTTACAGCTAGCTTTAAGCATAATATACTTCCAAGTTCTGCATGTCTGCAGTGTTTGATTTAAAGATGATTTGCCACAATGTATTCATACTGTGTGTTGACCTATTTTGAGGGGTGTTTACTTCACTAACATATGAGTTTAAATACAAAGGCGGGAGCAAGGAAAGTTGGGTAGAAAAACAGGTAGGAAGAAAAAAATGGCTCAAGGCAGCCACCTTTCAGTAAATACTTATAAGGAGCAATGACAGAACTACTAGCTTTGATAATTTTGCATATATCTCCAGCCAGACTCTAAAACTGTTTTGGACCCCTGAAAGAAAGGGCCTTTGAATATAGATGAGTGGAAAGAGAGATACCCTCTCAAAAGAGAAATCATAGTTATTTACTGGTGGGGGAAAAACAGATGAAAACACAGTGATCATGTCTGGGAGAGCTAGATGCCAACAAGAAAGTAATACAGACATGCATGTAGACTGTTGCCTTAAATTCCCTTCTCTGTACAGGCTTTGATCTTACTGCTCAATAAACAATAATTTAGCTGTGAAGAGGAACTATGGTAACAAGCTCTGGTTGGAGAGTCCCGGAGGGAAAAACTTCCCATTCCCAAACTCAGTTAGGCCAGCAAAGCAAGAGCGCTGTAACCCAATACTTGGCCTAAGAGAGTGAAAATCATATGACATTCTACAATTGGTTAGGTAAAAGCAAAGGGTCCGGCACATGAAGGGGTGCACTGTGACAAATCAGAAAAAGAAGAGAAGTTCAGCTGGCAGGGTCATGGTACAGTGCACTATAAACTATTTGTCTTTTTAGTCTGTTTCCTTCCTTAGGGCTTGGTGTGGTACATAGCCATTCTCCACTTAGGCTAGGGACAGACATTCAAAAAGCCTGAGCCTGAACTGATTCAATCTTTGCAGGTTAGTCTAACCTGACTAGGCTGAACCAGTTTCCAATCCTACAGACATTTCATCTGGACTGCAAAAATGCAGGCACATGCCTGCAGTGGCTCAGGCTAGAAGCTGGGAAACACTAGAGCAGCCCTCCCCTCCCTTGTACTATGCTGAGCGGGGGGGGAGGTGGGGGCAGGCCCCAGCAGGACATTCTGATTAGGGATAGGTTCCCCTCCTCAGTGCTCCTGACAAGCAAGGGAGCCAGCAGGGAGTTCATAACAGAGCATTTAGCACCCAATCAAGCAAACAAAAACCGCTCTCATTAGTTCAAGCTCTGCTTAAACAACTTTTTCCAAGTAAGGAGGGGAGGGAGATTACCAGCTAACCTACTGATTAGCTTCAAAAAGCCCTGAGTGGACACCGTCCTGTCTCCCTTTGCCCTGTCTGCCTTACACAGACACCTCTCAGTATTAGCTAGCAGACCACATGCTGGCTAGCGTCCATGATGTGGGAGAGGGGAGGGGGAATCCCTGCTTCAACAGGGAGTGGGGGGGGCAAGGGGAAGCCAGGCAGTGGAGCAGAGAGCCCCACCCAGGGCTGTAAAGCACCTGGGATGCTGGAGAACTCTGGTTTAAGTTAAACCAGGAAGGGGTCTGGGCCAGACACTGCATAAACTGGTCTGACCCAAATCAGCTAAGTCTAATACTACACTCAACCAGATTTATCTCAAACTGGTTTCTGCCATTTTCAAACTGGTTTATGTGCACTGAACGTCTGTTTTGTTCCAGGTTTAAACCGGTTTCTGATCACTTAAACCGGTTTATGTATAATGTCCATCCCTAGCCTTAAAGAGGTTTGTACTGTGTCTGAATAACTGACAACAGTAAAACACATTTTATTTTTTCACAGATATTTTGGTCAAAACCCACTGTGGTGGCCGAGGCGCATGAAAGGAGCCGGCGAGGCAAAGCGGACAACCCATACGGGAGTAGACTAGGATTGTGCTAGTAAGGGGGAGGTTTCCCCTAGCTATGTTATAGGGGAGCTAGGCTCCCGTGACCCCTGCCATGAGGAAGCAAGGAGGGGAACTTTCCTAACTCCTAGCAAAGCGACAGAGGCAGTGTCTTGTGTTTTCCGTTATGTGCTTTTCTTTTTTTTCCCCCGAGTGAAGGAGTTGAGAGAGAGAGGGCTAGGGAGCATAGCCCATAGGGCGTCAGGTGACAATTTGAGCCTGAGGGCCGGAGTGCTTGCGGTAAAGGGCAGGTTTCGCGATCAGGACCTCCAACCACAGAAGACCCACGAAAGGGGTAAGCAGAACAGCCTCCAAGAACACTATGCCGGTAAGAAGAAACCCAAGAGGAACCATAACTGTAGGAGCAAGGGGACGTGGCCAGGAACATGGTGGGATCCATCAAGGTAGTGTGAGGCCAGAGTGTAGGGATGGTGGAGCCCCACGAGTGACTGTCGGGCCAATCGCGGACTGCAGAGGGACCCAGGATAGTCAACCCCCACACTGGGAACATTCAAAGTCGTGGCAGGAGAGATAGGGGAAGACGACTCCTGGAGGGAACAGCTACTCTGCCAATCACGGGAGCCGGTAAGACGTATGCCACCCATCACGCAGACTAAAGCCGCACTTGACAGGGTGCTGGAAACTCAGCGGTAACAAACTGGTGCATTGGCCAGGAAAGCACAAGAAAGCCCAGGCCCGGAAGATCGAACCAGGATGCAGCTAGCGACCATGGCCCAGGCCAATTTGCTGGGCCAGAACTTACAAGCACTCACGCAAATAGTAGACTCACAACAGCAGATATTAGAATGCCAACATGACTGGCTACAGCAGGGTCTCTCGGTGTTCAAGATGCCGAAGATGACAAATGACAATGACCCAGAGGCGTACATTGAAGCCTTTGAGCATCACGCGTTAATGACGGGGTTAGAGAAAAGCTACTGGGCCAGCCAACTAGGAACTCTCGTCGTAGGAAAAGCCCAAGCAGCCTATAGGGCCCTCTCGTGGGAGGAAGCACGGGGCTATGAAGGAGTGAAGGCTGCAATTCTCTATCAGCTAGAAATTAACCCTGAGCACTACCGACGCCTCTTCCACGCTAAAAAGGGGGTAGAGGAAAGAAAACCCCGACTTTTGCTTCAACTGCTGAGAGATCTATTTAGCAAGTGGATCAAACTTGCAACATGTAACCGCGATTCCCTCGTGGATAAAATCATACTAGAACAGTTTCTTAACAATTTAGAGGATAGGACCCAGCGCTGGGTACGCCAACACTCACCGGCAACTTGTGAGGAGGCACTAAAATTAGCGGAAGCCTTTCCGGCCTCTGAGGCCCACTACCACAGGTACCACCACTCGTATTCACAGTGGCTAGAGAACTGGAGAGGTGACAACCTTGTTCCAGAGGCCCAGGGAGAGACATAGTCTGCTTCTATTGTGGGAAGATGAGTCACTTTGCTCGAGAATGCCCGAGTCGGGCCTCGGAGAGATGGTGCCCAGACAACCCTCCACGGGTAACAATAGAGGGACACAAAGAGGCGGCACAGATCAAGCCCACGGACTGCAGTTTTGGAGCCAATGGGGAGAGCACTGTACAGTCATATGAGCCTGGGTCAAAGGTGCACAGTCCTTAGTGAAAGCCACCCTAACTGCCAGGCTAAGCCAGTAAGAGTTTCATGCCTCCATGAGGAGACTCAGCAAATACAACGACTATGGGTGAACCAGGTTATGGAACACCGGGGGAAAGTATTGGTCGGCCTTGCTCTTTGCCTGACATGCTGTTGGGGCAGGACTGGACCCCATTGTACAACACTCTGGAAAGAATCCGAGATGTCGAGATAGCACAAAGAAACATGAAGATGAAAGAAGGGTGGCTGGGGGAGCCCAAAGTAGAAGAAGGACCTGGTGAAGAAGCTAAGGCATTGGATCTACAGAACATCTCCAGCAGTCAACAATTTAGATAGGCCCAAGAAGAGGATGCCGGGTTGCAAGAACTACGAACACTGGCGGTAGAAGACTCAACCCTTTGGTGGAACTCTACTACAGCAGCTTCATCCCAATTCGAGGTAAGACAACACCTTTTGTACTGAGTCCAGCCAGGCAAGGCAGGGGAGGAAGGCAGAGCACAGCTTGTAGTACCTTCTTGCTTCTGACAGGCTGTGTGGCAGCTCACCCATTCCAGTCCCACGGGGGGACACATTGGGACGGATAGGACACTTGCCAGAATATCCTGATGGTTTTTTTGGCCAGGCTTAGGAGAGGATGTGGCTCACCAATGCACCAGTTTATGATCGCTGAGTTTCCAGCACCCTGTCACGTGCGGCTTTAGTCCACGTGATGGGTGGCATACGTCTTACCGGCTCCCGTGATTGGCAGAGTAACTGTTCCCTCCAGGAGTCATCTTCCCCTATCTCTCCTGCCACGACTTTGAATGTTCCCAGTGTGGGGGTTGACTATCCTGGGTCCCTCTGCAGTCCGCGGTTGGCCCGACGGTCACTCGCGGGGCTCCACCATCCCTACACCCTGGTCTCACACCACCTTGATGGATCCCACCATGTTCCTGGCCACGTCTCCTTGCTCCTACAGTTATGGTTCCTCTTGGGTTTCTTCTTACTGGTGTACTGTTCTTGGAGCCTGTTCTGCTTACCCCCTTCGTGGGTCTTCTGTGATCGGAGGTCCTGACTGCGAAACCTGCCCTTTACCCCAAGCACTCCAGCCCTCGGGCTCAAATTGTCACCTGACACCCTATGGACCATGCTTCCTAGCCCTCTCTCTCTCAACCCCTTCACTCGGGGGAAAAAAAAGAAAAGCACATAATGGAAAACACAAGACACTGCCTCTGTCGCTTTGCTAGGAGTTAGGAAAGTTCCCCTCCTTGCTTCCTCATGGCAGGGGTCACGGGAGCCTAGCTCCCCTATAACATAGCTAGGGGAAACCTCCCCCTTACTAGCACAATCCTAGTCTACTCCTGTATGGGTTGTCCGCTTCACCTTTCTGGCTCCTTTCGTGAGTCTTGGCCACCACACTTCTCTCCCTCCTGCAGCGTTCCCCCTCCAAGTGTTCCGTCATTCCCCTACGCAGGGTTGGTCACCCTTTTATATGTGCTGGAGGTGCCCTGCTTGTCCAGCACCCTCCCTGGGCTCTTGCAGGGCTTTTTCTGACAGGGTCACCTCCTCCTTCTCCCAACCATGCCCAATACTCCCACCTGCTGTGCTGAAGGTTCTGGCATGTCTTTCTCTCTTGTTTCTGCTGTTGCTGTTGTCGCAGCTTGCAGGGGCTGCTTCTAGCCTGCTTCCCATGCTGGTGGCTTGTCCGCTGCCACAGCTGTTGGCCTTAGGACCAGGAGGCTCTTCTGACTCCTCGTCCAGCCCTCTTCCCATCCTGATGGGTTCCCAGAGTGGGTCCTGAGGCCACACGCTGCTCTGGTCTGTTCCCCCTCTCTCTCCCATTCTTTCCCGGGACACCCACCCACCAGATGACAGCAGGAAATGTTCTGGGGTTTTTGTTTCTAAATATTGAACATTTTATTGGGATTGTTATTTTGACCATTCCTACCCCAAGATCCATGAAAACAGAAGTTTTCTTGCAAACACTTCCAGTTAATCAAAAGGTCATTTTTAATCCCAAAAAAATGCTTGCATGAAAAAAATGTGTGTCCCTAGCCCTGGGTTAACCTGAACATTTTCTCTGTTCTTATTGCCATAAAATATTCAGAAAAGGAATTTTAAGTCTTCAGCTTTGGCTCCAGTCTGCTCCTATTCAGGTCAATGGGAGTAGCACCATTGATTTTAGTAGGAAAAGAGATGAATGCTGAATATGTTAAAAGATCCCAGCCTGAAACTAGGCATTTTCCAATGAAAGATAATGGCAGTTTGGTTATGAATGTGTCTGCCAAACAAGAGATCAGCAAAAAACAAGGAGCTAGGCAAATAATCCAAAAACAAAAGAGGAAAACATCACAGCACGATAGGAAACAACATGAAAATGGTTCCTTTGAGTCTGAGCTGGTTTGTTGGGAATGTGCTGAGCTCATTCCATCTGGTCGGCTTGTGAAACTCTGTGAACAGGCCAGTTCTGACAAGCCACAGGGAGTCCTGAATATTGAGTCTTGCTCAGATAGGCATCTGAATTGTTCAGAGGCATTTCTGAGAGCAGCCCAAACTCAGTAGACTCATGGTATCAGTCTCTCTCTTGAGGTTTGCAATGCGGCTTGATTTTTTTTGTCTTTTGGCTCATTTTTATGCAAGGCCTCTTTCACGTCACTTCTACTTTCACTCCTGATCAAAACCAGGAAAAACAGAGGTACCAACTTGAGTGAACTGTTCTAAAGCAGCTAAAGGGCATTTGAAACATCACTGACATTTTGGGAAAGTTCTTATTTCAGCCAAATTATTTCACCTATTTCTCTTTTATACAACATTGTAATAAATCTGCAGCCACATCTAAAACCACTTGGTTATAAGTAAGCATCCACCATGTCTCTTGGCATACTGAAATCAGTGCGGATCAAAGTTACATCTTCCTTCTTTGAAGGCTCAGAGACTAGGGTTTTAGCTCAAAGGCAGATTCTTTTTCAGAAATATATGGCCCCTGACTCACAATTCAGCAGTTCTGATTTCAGCCAGTAGAGGACACTGAGCACGTGTCTAACAGCCTAGCCTAGGCCCTAGCCCATCCAGGTCAGTCTATTTGAAGGTCTGAGCATATCATTGCCTCTAAATAGAAAGCCATCTCAGGTAAAAGCTTAATATTTAAATACCCCTGAACTTCAATGAGTTCAAAGCCCAGATTCCAATTGTACACTATCCCTCGGTATCCAGATCTGTACCAGAGCCCCAGATAGGGGCCCCTTAAGATGCGACGTGAATTGAAGCCACAATTTTACATCTCTGGCCTGTTTTAAAACCAAAGGGCATTTGAACCAAAACATTCCAGAGAGATGAAGTAATACATTTGTAACAAGTTCCTTCCTTCTTTCCGGTCTTTCTTTCTTCGTTTTTTGGCACCCAGTTAAGAAAAGTGGTTGGGAAACATTTTAATACTAATTTTCTTTTCCCCCCCTCTTCCTGCTATGACTGAACCATTGAATGTATCCATGAAATTACAGAAGATGCAAATCCTTTATCCACAGTTTGCAGTCGTTGACATGCAAGACCCTTAATATGTAAATAAATCAGGATGTATTTATTTTTTTTAAGAAAAAATGCCAAAACTGCATTTCTTGGCAGATAAACAGCAGCATTGTGGTTTGTGTGATGGCCTGAATAATTAGCTTTCTCCGCTGGGGCAGCTTTTGATGCACTTCTTCAAGTTTAGCTGAGAGAAGGAGGAACAGGGAGGGGCTGGTTACAAGAAGGCAACATGGCTGAGAATGAAGCTTGACTTCAAGCCATTTGCCATTTTGGAAAATGATGTCCCTTGATCATGAATTAGTGTCAAGCCAGATGATGAAGGATGAAGTACAGAAAGAATGAGAGAGAGAGCAAGTGAAAGAGAAGAAGAGCGGGGGAGAGATTCTCGGAAGGCTTAAGAAGCACGTCAACGAAGGGACCAAACACAAACCATCTTGTTCTCAAAGTCTGCATTTTGCCAAAAAAAAATAAAAAGAACCTGATCCCTAGAAATGTTCCTGTCTGCTGGCTCCTAGAGATAAGGAAGTGATATTTCACAGTCTGACACTAATCATATTTGGGCGTATTAAGTAAGGACGGTCCAGGGGGTTTTTGCAGCATACATATTCTGAGTTCAAAGCAAGAGCTCGTTACTGTTTTTTAAAAA
>NW_017728964.1:7651767-7669752 GCF_001723915.1 Gavialis gangeticus
TTCTCGGAAGGCTTAAGAAGCACGTCAACGAAGGGACCAAACACAAACCATCTTGTTCTCAAAGTCTGCATTTTGCCAAAAAAAAATAAAAAGAACCTGATCCCTAGAAATGTTCCTGTCTGCTGGCTCCTAGAGATAAGGAAGTGATATTTCACAGTCTGACACTAATCATATTTGGGCGTATTAAGTAAGGACGGTCCAGGGGGTTTTTGCAGCATACATATTCTGAGTTCAAAGCAAGAGCTCGTTACTGTGTTTTAAAAATCCTCTTAACTCGGGAAACACAAGACAAAGGGAGAAGAGAAGAAAGAAAAGGAAGGAGTAAAGGGAGTGGGGGAGGAAAGTGTCATTATCTTTGTTTTGTTCTCCCCATCCAGCCTTGTCAGTGACGTTGACTGGAATATTTTATAAGGAAAACCTTCCCTCCCGGCAGCTTCCCTGAAGATTCAGTAGGAGCATTGCTCATGCAACATTGTATTTGTGCCCCATATCTCCCAAGGCATAGCCCCACTAATGGAGTAAACCACCGAGGTCCAGATTCTCAGCGGAAGTTGGTGAAGTTAGGTGGTTTATGCCAGATAAAGAGCAGGCCCCATGCGGGCAAAGCAGAAGAAAGCTCTCCTGGATGTGATACTCAGGGTTGGGCAGCAGTCACCACCTGGCTCTGTGCGACTGCCCTGTGGGTCTATTCCCAAGCTGCTGCACAGGTGTCAGAAGACGAAAAGCCTTTCCCCTATATCAGGAATCAGGTGTCCTGCACCCTTTAAAAGAACGTGGAGCCTGCAGGGGGGAAAACTGGGGTCTGGAATATAGAGAAAGGAAGACAGGCATATTCCAGTATGCACCAGCTGTCTGTTTTTGTTATAACCAAGCTGTTTCTATAACTGTCCAAGTCCAGCAGGTCCACTACCTGGTGGCTTTGCTTTCCATCTCTGATGGGAACACACAGAAACCTTTCAAAAGACTCTTTAACTGGGTGTTTCTTTAAAGCAAAGCTCTGGGGGGCTTACTACATGTAATTCCATTTTTTTTAAAGATGCTTCTTCAGCCACCTGCTTAGCAGGTCCTGATGTGTTTTGCTGAGATAGGAGAGCGCAATGATCTCTGGTTTTTACCTTTGCAACGTTTTTTCAGGCAGCTTAGTGGGGAAACATGACTTCAAAAGCTTCAACCAAAAAAAAAAAGGAGGGGAAAAAAAAGCGATTGCAGAAAAGGCAAAACACTTCATGTTGATGTTCTTCTTAATTAATTGTATCAGTTCAGAATCTCCATATTTGAAGCATTTCTCATTTGTGCCCTTCCAGCTCTCTCACCTTTATTTTAAACCACATGCTACAACAGCAAATAACACTTCCTCTTCCAAATAGGAAAGGATAAGATCAAATCCTAGTCCTCTCACTTGTACAAGCAGCTCCATATACTTGAATAGGACTACCCCCACACATTCAAGAACTTAAGCAATAGCCAAACTCATATCCTACAAATCTAAGTAAAATGTAGAGAAGTGGGTATCTAACCAGCACTATGATATATGTTGGTGTATGCAGCTAGTATAGGTGCATCATTGAACAAATTGAAATTTTTTGTGCAAAAAAACTTCCCAGTCTTCTGGTTGAGCTCAGAAAAAAGATCACATTGTGACTACACTACAATTCTCCATTTCAACATTTCTGATTCATAGTAAAAGTGGACACTGGCCTGGGTACAGGACACGTGGGAATTGCCTCCATCCCCCATGTAAATATTTCATCAGCCTGAGCAAGTCATTTCCTTTCGTTCTAGCCTTTGCTCATCTTGCCTGTTTAAACTGTAAGCGCTTTGGAGCAGGCACTGGCTCTCTCACCATGTCTCTACAGCACCTAGCACAATGGGATCACAAAGTACTATTGTAATACTGCTTATAATTGGCCCTTAAAAAGCAAGCCCAGCAATAGAATTAGAAGGTTTTTACTGCCTGGCGGGAGGGAGAGGTTCATGTGAAAGTATGATGGGAAAAATGGATGAATCACCAGAAATCTAACTGGAGTAGCTGATGAAAGAGACAGCTGATGTTACAGTTCAGCCTTTGAGAAGGAAGAAGATCCAAATTTGCTAGGAGTAGAAAAAGAGTATAAGAGTGCTTAAAAGAAGGAAAACATTGAAAGGTGACATCTTCCAAGATTATGATATAGACATCCTCTTTCAAATGTCTTCCATACGTTTATTATACGCTGTCCTTCTTAATTAATTTCTGTAAGGATAACATCCTTTATAAATCGCAGGGGACAGAATTTTTTTAAGATAATCTGCGACCATTGTAAATGGATTAGAGCTGGGCCTGTCACACACAACTCTGATATGGATCCAAATCTAATGTCCGAAGGGCGTGCAGACCCATTCCACACACATCAGCTAGTCGGGATGTTCACATAAGGAGCAGAAGCTGTACTTCTCCTAGCTTCATATGGTTTTGCAGTAGCATAACTAGGGTGGGTGAGTAGGGGCACCAGCCCCAGGCACTGACTTAGGGGGGGCACCAGAACTGGACACCCCCAGGGAGTCTGTATCACAGCAGCAGTAGCTAGGTATAGGAATACCACACGGCTGTGGCAGCAAAAACTGGGGATGGCCAGGCTGACGCGCCCTGCCATCCCGTGCTCTCCAGCAGGGTTTGTCTAAGGCACAAAACTTGCTGCGCCTTTCTACGTGGCCCAGGGGGTTTCGTTCTGTTGTGTATATCACCCCAAACAAAGGGCACCTGGTCCGTGGATCAGAGTCTTGAGCACTGCAACACTATGGATTTCACAATTTCAACCTTCCTGTTCGTAGATCTGACCCCTCAGCCACAGTCTTGATGCTCAGTGCTCTGAAAGCTGCCACGGCAATATTTCTTGGCAACAGAAGAGAATTTGAGGACTTTGGTAGCTTCTGTGTTCTGGTCAGCTGGAGGGAAAGGGTCACATTATTTGCAGCGCTGCAACACACCCGGCCTGTCCGACAAGATAGCTACATGGTAGCCAGCAGCCTTTGTCTAATCCCACAGAGCAATGAGGCTGCTGTGTCCTTCTTGTTATTGTACATCTTTAAATTCATCACTGAAACAAGAAAGCCTGAAAATCACCAGCAACCTGATTGAGCAGTATCCTCCCACCCCCCAGCTAAACTGCTGCCCCTCGCATCTCGGGGCCTCCTGCAGTGGGCACCCCAGCGTACATGTTGTGCTCTATAATACTCGCGAATATCTTCCGAGTTCCTTTAAAATTCTGCTCATCGACTAGAAAAATCAGTGTTGCTGAAACTCCTGCCTTACAGCTACTCAGAATGTGAGGAATGAGATTAAAGGGGATTATGTGTTTCTTGCAAGCAATGAGGTTTGATAGCCCAGACAGGCATTGCCTGAACATATTTGCCACTTTGTTCGAATGGTTATTATGCAAACTCTTTTTTCCCCCATTTCTTTGAAAGTGTAGGTCTTTAGGGATGAGCCACATGCCATGCAAGTAGGATTCTACATTTGCATATTGTTCACATAATTTGTGATGGTCCCTTGGATGTTTCTTGGTTTTCTCCATTCTGTACTTTTGCCTAGGAGTGCACACCCAGAGGAAAAGATAAGGGCTGTCTTTAAAACCTGAACAGCCGACCTGGACTTTGATCCGAATGAACAGGATGAAGTCGGGGTATGAATAATCGTGGATCCAAACTTCCCCACAATCCAGAGAAGGGAAACATTTTAAATTTAGGATTTTCCCTGAGCTTGTTATAGAGGATTGGTACTGGCTGCTGGCAAAGTCTAGATCCAGAAGTCATCAATGTCCGAAAGAATTTGTTTCTGGGGGTTCAATTCAGCCCAATTAAGTGCAGTGATTTTAGAATAGCCGTTAACTGCCTCGCAACAGCATCCTTGTGTATTGATCAAACATATCCAATTATACTAAATAAATGCACATGCTTTATAAGACATCAGAAAAATGCAGCTTTTTCAGGGATTTATTTTGGTGATTGCTACAGGAGAGCAGTCTCAAGAAAAACAGAGCGAGAAGCCTACTCACCTGTCACAAGGATAGGTGTATTATTTGCCTGCCTCCAACCAGCTCACATGTACATGATGCAATCAGGCTGGGATCAGACACAAAATACTCAACTAGGACAGCTCCCAGCATTATTGCTTAATTGATCATTGTCTCATTCTTGCAGTATTGCTGAAATAGATTCCTTTTCTTATAGCAGTAGGAAGTAATTTGGTTCCACTTCACAGCTGGAGTATGCCATATCTCCCAAAGACATAATATGTGGATTGCCTAGTACAATGATTTCATTCTTCCCTTGCAGTGTTTCTAGGAATAATACTGGGGAAAACAGCAGCATTGGCTGCCATGCATCTGGAAGTATATTGTGGAATACCTGTGCATTGCTAGATTTGTTAAGTGCCCTGCATGTATCCCCCTCTATTTTTAATCTTCAGCAGGCTAAGACATCAAACCAGCCTGGAGTCTTTTTTTCTTTTTTTCCATCTGAGGAATGCTTGAAAGGCACAATCCTTGCAATGGATGGATTGACACAATCAGAAGTAATTTAATTCATGTTTAATCTTCAGCTAATGACTTTAGGTTCTCTGCGACTCTCAGTCCCATTCCAATTTTTCACTGGTAAATTGCTATGTTTTGCAGTTGAAGCTCTTCACAGTAGATTAGTTAACATTATGTTTTTATTAAAGCCTAAGTTAATATCCTTATTCTATGAATGAGACTAGTGAGGTTGTTGGTATTAATTTTTTCTCATTTCTTTCTTCTGTAAAACCTAATCTGTTCAGTTAGGAACACCAGGATTGCAAATACCTGGCTATCTCTGAAAGGTTGTTGAGCCCCAAATAATTAACTCCATTGTGACTATTATACAAGAATTGCCACCACTGAGCAAAGCAGTGGTCTAATTACTCGGTATCTTGTTTCTGACAGTGACCATAGACTTTGAAACAGGATTCATCATATATTTTCTGTCAAAACTGGTTTCTGACATACAGTTGGGTGTTATTAAAAGAATTTTTTCCAAAAAAAAATTCCCTTTCCTTAGAAAATTTTAGGAAAGAATATTGTTAGTCTGATCTGTTATCTTTTTCCACAACCAACTCCCTAGTTTTAGAGCTGGCTCTGATTTATGGAAAATTCTAAGAATCCCCACAACAGAAATAATCTTCCCACGAAGGAAGGTTTCTTCCAAATGTGATTGTCCTATCCCAAAGAGATAAGGGTTTATATATTTAGTACCTTTTGCAAGGTAATAATGGATATTTTCATCCATATAAACTTCAAATAAGAATGAGAATTCTGCTAAGCTCTTGGACAGCATGATATTTTGTGGCAAATAGAGCTGAAGTTTAGCAAATAACCCTTGTGCTGATTTCCTCTGCACAGGGGAGTATTTCATCTTTTGTCACCAAGAGCCAGTGCAACAAAGGCTACACCAGACACACCAATCTGCCTGTGCTCTCTCTCCAGTCTCACCACTAAATTAGCACAGAGTTCATTGGCAATGTCTCTCATGCTACATGAGGCAAGAGAGACCCCAGCTCCATCATATCATTGCCTGGATGCTACAGGGACAGCACAATTTAAAGCTAACTTTGTCAGTGAGACAAGCATGAAGGACTGTTTCTCCTCTCTCTCTCCATTTCTTCTGCCTTCCTCTAAAACACCTGGCATGGGTAACTTTTTGGGCACAGGGTATCAGACTAGATCAGTGGTTTCCAACCTTTTTTGTACCAGAATCCACTTGTAAACATCAATGGCCAGTCCCGACCCAGTGCTCCCCACCCCAGGCCCCAGCCCCTGGACCTCTGCCAGCCTGCAAGGGAAAAGCCATGGTTTCTCATTTTTTCTTCTTTAAAAGAGAATCCATTTTTTAAATTTGTTGGTGACCCTTTTATATATTCTTTTGACCCCACTTTTCGGTCGTGACCCACAGGTTGAGAAACGCTGGACGAGACCCACATGCCTGACCTGCAGACATGGTCATTCTTCAAGTCTTTTTCTTTTTTTCATCAGAACCTGAAAATCCTTCCACCAGCAGCTGCTGAAAATACAGTTTGAAACACTGTAAAATGCACAGGTTAGGTCCAGGGATGCTGCTTGTGCTAGAAGCACAGGCCAAGGACACAGTCTCCAGTGCAGGCATTCTCTCTTCCAAATACATCTGGATCCCAATCTAACCTTCTCCTCGGTGCAGGACCTCCCAGCCCCTTAGTCGCCTCCCCTGTACCAGTCAATGGCTTAGGTTTTCCACTTGGTGTAATTAAAGCTGCAGGTCTTCTTAAAGCCAGATGAGAGTGCTGCTAGCCAGCCTGTGATAAGGACTAAGAAATATCCTAAAAGATGCTATGGGGCAAATGGAGAATCTCTACTCTTGTACAAAGGCTACAACCTTTCAGGAAAGCCTGTCTGAGGATATGAGTCAGACCTGGAACTTGGCACCTATTTGGCTGTTGCTCTTTGAAGGCACTTGAAGGCAGAGAAGGAAAAAAGCTTTACAGATGGTTATTAGCAGAGTGATAGAAGGCTGGGTTGGGAAGACAGAGGCTTTGCCAACAGAAAAGGGATGGATTATGTCTCTCACACAGGCAGCCTGCTATGAAAACAGCCTCAGACAAGCTTCAGAATAATGAGGGTGGGTTTGTGAGTCTTCAGGGGCTATTGCAGACACACATTAGCTGCTAACCCTCTGCTGCCTCTGTACCACTTTTAGGTCTTTCCTTATTTTTCTTTCTTTTCTACCTATTTTCATAAAAGCAGTACCGAGGTTTCCTACATTCTTTTCTTGAATCCTATGCTACTTATTTCACTGCTCTTGTGTCAACAAAATCAATTAAATGAACCACTCCTTGTAAAATCCCACAATGTATGTAAGGTATTGTGGGTACTCTTGCTGTTTCTTAGAAGGACTTCTTGACTTCTGTCCCCTTTCTTGGTGGCTCTGGACAGATTCCTGATTCTAGTCCTAACTACCAACACCACAATATCCACCCAAGAAGCTGGGTAACTGCTTGGACTGCTAGCCTAAGCCAGTGATTACCAACAAGAGTGCGCATGGCACGCTGGGGTACCTTGAGATCCTTTCAAGAATGCCACAGTGTGCCATGCTTTGTTAGCACTACTAGGTGTGCAAACATGATTCACAAGGTAAACCCACAGATTTCAAACAGGAATCCATAGTGTTAAAACCATTTTGCCCTGTTGTGAGCTTTCTATAGTCAAAAATTGAGCGAAAACCAAAAGGTTGAGAACTACTGGCCTAAGCCAGGGGTTTTCAACCTTTTTTAAGAAGGGCACCCCTTCTGGTGGCGGTGACCAGACACAAAGCCACAGTGCAGAGGTCACCACCACCCACCACCCTGTGCCACTGCTGCCACCCACCACAGACTGCTTTCCCATGACTGGTTACACATGCGACTCCATGGGCTGCTGATGGGCCTCGCACCCAGCCAATTGCTCACTGCCCGTCAGCAGCCAGCAGAGCCGTATGTGCAACCAGCCGTGGGAAAGCAGCACGCAGCGGCGACACAGGGCGGTAGATGGCGGCAGCAGCTGCCACGTGCAAGCTCCCCCCTGCATCCGCCCAGCAGGGTGGTGCCTATGCAGAGGGGTGCCGCTGCCCTTGCCCCCCAGCCCTGCTCCTAGGAGGCGGTGGTGTGGGGTGGTGATGCTCCATCCCCACCCACCTGTGCGTACCCCTAGTACACAGTGAAATTAATAGTCATTTGGAGTTAACCTCCCATTGACAACCTCTGGCCCAAGCAATGAGCTTCTGCACTTACACTGCTGCCAATACCCAAACTAGTTAATTTAACACTTCACAGCAGTGACTGCATCCTACTGTAGGCCAGCCATGTTTCCTAGCCATTCACAAAGGAAAATCAGTGATAATCTGTAATAATATAATAGTCATCTGGCATTGCCACAGCTATCAGGACCCCACTAGACCTCCACCCCTAACCCCTCATTCAGGATGTTTCTGGTTGAAACAGAGAAGGTGTGTTTTATAGAAAGGGGTATGTGCCCACAGCAGGTTCTATCAAGCTGGAAGCACTCCACAACAGGAAGAGCTAGCTACATTACATACATGGAAGAAACTCTTAAAGAGCATACGATATCTATATATTACCTGATGGAGCAAAAGTCCCACTGCCAGCTCATGAAAAGAGTCAAGTTGCAGAGCAATGATGTAATGCTGGTGTTTTACACTGTGCTCTCTCAGCCACAAAAGAGACGCTCTTTTCATAGTGCTTCACTTATGAGCCACACCTTCCCTCACCTCCCAGGATCTCACAAAGACAATGAGGCTGGGATTTTCAAAGCACTTAACAGAGCTACAGTCCCAAATAACTCCCCCAGTCTCCTCTGATTATCCAAATCCCAGCTTTGCCTTACCTCTCCCTCTTTTGAGGTCACTTTGCCTCCTGAGCCTTGTTTTACAGACTGGGGAAATGACTTGCCCAATTTCACATCACAGGTCTCACCCCTCCTGGCTCCAAGGCCTGTGTTTTAACCAGTCGCTTCTGCCTAGCATGTATGTGGGTGACAGCAGGAAACTAAAAGTTATGCAGGTCACTGAGTCACCTCTACATTAATTTGCTGAGTTATCACAAGAAAAGCAAGTTGTAAAGGACCTAGGCCCACTAAAAGCCAAGTGTCCCCAACTCAGCGTTGTCAGCACTGCTCAAGCTCAGCTGAGCTCACGCCGTTGTGTTCTGGTGGTTTCAAACATCTCAGAAGTCAGATGCACGTTTTGTAAATCTTCCTGATACAAAGGACCCCAACATTAGGAGACTGGTTTCAAAATAACAGTCTGGATTATCTTCATTTGTCTTCTGGTTGTTGAGCCTTTCCAGTTCATGGAAAGCTTACCTCTGCAACTGGGAGAACTAGGAAGTAACTAAATGAAAGTTGAAATTCCCAGGTAATCACATCAGTCCAGGAGGTGGAGCTTGAAGAAAAAACCCAATTATGACTCACAACTCAGAATAACTTAAATGAGAATTAGCAGTTCTGGCTCTGGAAAAGAAGGTCTCCCCTGGGTGCCAGGGATGCAGGCTGATTGCTCTGTCTCAGAACAACAATGAATGCCTCCATTTACCAGCGTCTCTCGCCGCTGTTGGCTTGAGCCACACGAAACACTGGTAGGTTTAAGGTTTATGGTCATTTCTAGAACAGCTGGGCAAACCAAAAATATCCCAAAACAAACAATGCTGACTTTCTCCAGCAGAGACCAATCCTGCTCTGAGGGATGTCAGTACAAGGTTTGCCATGCTGCCTTAAACCGGACTAGGACTGGGCCCTGTCTCAGTGCTCTGCCTGCTTCCCACAGACACAGCCTTGTGGGTTACAGGATCATGTTGCACATGTTTCTGCTCAGCACTTCTTATCATATCAAACCGCGAAGGCTTTTACCACATCATATATGAGGCTCCCACAGGAGATCTGCTGCTTGTTACTGCCGCACTGATCTCAAAGCCGGGCACTCAGGGGATCTCTCTTCATTCTTCCTCAGTGTGATGAAAAATAAGCAAAGACAGCGCAGCTACAGGGCAAATGTTCCAGCTGTGAGGTCTCAGATGGGCACACCTGGCCCCCTGGCACAGACTAAAGTAGACAAACAGATGCAGCCACGGCTGAATCTACCCTCACCAGGCTATAGGGCAGGGAAGACATTCTGGTCCTGTGCTGGTGTATGCACCAGAGTTAGATCAGGCAGTAATGTGAACTTGAGCTGGTTTACATCAGAGCTGATGGGTAGTGCTGCATCAAACCATTTTTTTGGTGGAAAACAGCTTTTCAGCCAAATGGAAATATTAGTGAAAAAGTTTGTTCTTGTACAAGATTGCCACACTTTTTTGAAAAACTTAAAACATTTTTTTTCAGTTTTGGCTAAACAAGTCCCCCTCTCCCCCCAACCTATTGGCCTTCCATGCATTACCCTAAACCCAAACTATTTTGGAGGGTGAAAGCTGAAAATATTTCCTTTATTGACAAAAAAACAAAAGATTTTTAATTTAAAAAAAATACAGAAATGGGGGGGGGGGGTTCTTTGCAGTTTTTCACAGGATAAAAGTCCCTTTTCTATCCAGCTCTAAGATGTGATCGAGCCTTGATCCAATGAGATTTTGGTCTGTGCCCCACGTCATCAAGACCTTCTCCTCCTTTTAACCTTGATTTCTTGTTCTTCCTCCTCCAAGCCTCTCAAATTGCTTTCCCATTGTTTCCCCCATCCACCTACCAGCCTTCTTGAGTTACCCCAACCCTTTAGAGCCCAGGTTTCTCCCGGCTGTGGCATGCTCCCCCAGAGCACGGTGGCTCGTTCCCAGAATCCCTTTGGGGAGAAATCACACACAGCGCCAAAGACAGTAGATCCGTTGTAGCTGAGTAAGTGAATAGGAACAACGAATGTCCCATAGCAAACCAAACAACTGGACCCACTGGTGCAGCAGCCTGCTCTTGCCAGCACCTGTGCCTCAGAGAAAAGCAAAAAAGGCTACATAGTACCTACAGTGATACGCTTGAAGAAAAATTCCTTCTTGACCCCTTGGCAATGAGTTCACTCTGTGAAGCAGGAGATGCCGTCATGTTTAGCTCAGTAGGGATAATTGTAAATGTTATTATTGGTCCCCAAGTTATATTGGGCCCCACTCTTAAATCTTACCACAAGCTCCCCAAGCTTTCTCCTTGTACTCCCATTGCAGGGACACCCTAAATTGTCCCATAATATTAATAAACATAGTAGTAGCTGACTAAATTTGTGTTCCTGGACACGGATATAAACACACCTCCCAACGAGACTTTAGTCTGGCATGAGAGAAATACCAATCCACCAACAGTTAGTGCTGACCTAGTGAAGAGGGGTTGGACATATTTAAGTCGGCAGGCCCCAATGATCTTCACCCAAGGGTACTAAAAGAATTGGCCGGTGTCACAGCGAAACCACTGATGCAACTGTTTGAGTGCTCATGGCACTCAGGACAGGTCCCAGAAGACTGGAAAAGGGCCAATGTGGTCCCTATTTTCAAGACGGGGAGGAAGGAGGACCCAAGAAATTATAGGCTGGTTAGCCTCACCTCTATTCTTGGCAAGACCTTAAAAAAAATCATAAAGGATCACATTTGTGAGGGGCCAGCAGGTAATACAATGTTAAGGGGCAACCAGCATGGGTTTATAGCAGGTAGATCCTGCCTGACTAACCTGGTCTCTTTTTATGACCAGGTCACAAAGTGCTTAGTTGCAGGGGTGGAGATAAATGTTATTTACTTGGACTTTAAAAAGGCTTTCAACATAGTGTCGCACCCAAACAAACTGAGTAGCTAACGTGGATTTTTTCACAGTAACGTGGGTGAAAAACTGGCTTATGTGATGCACCCAGAGAGTGGTGATGGATAGGGTGGTTTCTCCCTGGAGAGATGTGGGTAGTGGTGTCCCCGAGGGCTCTGTCCTTGGACCAGTGCTGTTCAATATCTTCATCAGTGATTTGGATGAGGGTGTTGAAAGCACTCTGTCCAAATTCGCAGATGACACCAAACTATGGGGTACAGTAAACACACTGGAAGGCAGGGAGCAAATCTGGGTGGATTTGGATAGACTGAAGAAGTGGGCGGATCAAAATAGGATGCAATTTAACAAGGATAAGTGCAAGGTGCTGCACCTGGGGAGAAAGAATCTCCGATACCCCTATAGACTGGGAAGTACCGTGCTGAGTACCACAGCAATAGAAAGGGATCTTGGAGTCATAGTCGACACAAAAATTAACATGAGTCACCAATGTGACAAGATAATAAGTAAAGCTAACCACACTCTTTCTTGTATTATAGGTGCATCACAAGCAGGTCTAGGGAGGTGATACTTCCCCTCTATGTGGCATTGGTGAGACCACAGCTGGAGTACTGTGTCCAGTTTTGGACGTCGCACTTCAAGAGAGATGTGGATAACCTTGAAAGGGTTCAGAGGAGGGCTATTTGGGCCTGCAGGTAAGATCATATGAAGACAGACTGAGGGACCTGAATCTCTTCAGCCTCCACAAGAGAAGGCTGAGAGGCAATCTTGTGGCTGTCTACAAACTCATCGGGGGGTCAGTGGGGAATAGGGGATACTCTGTTTACCAGGTCACCCCTTGGGGTTACTAGAAATAACAGCCACAAACTGAAGGAGAGTAGATTTCAATTGGACATCAGGAAGAAATTCTTTACAGTGAGGGTTGCCAAAATATGGAATGGGCTTCTGAGGGAGGTGGTGCTCTCCCCTACCTTGGAGGTGTTCAAGAAGAGATTGGACAAGCACCTGCCTGGGGTTACTGGCGCTCTTTCCTGCCTGGGGCAGGGAGTCAGACTCGATGATCTACTAGGTCCCTTCCGACCCTAGAAATCTATGAAAATTTCAGCCCTGCTCCCTGACATTGCCATTTTAAAACAGAAGAGCTCTCCACAGCAAATGCCTTAAGCATAACTCTCGGAAAGTGATGTCGTTCCTCACTATACAGGGTGATGCTAACTTTGCTTTCACCAACTAATCCATTGGCACTCTGCAGTGGTAGCTGCAATATTAATGGTCAGTGCTGCTAACCTACATGACATGATTCACACTCATAATCCCTGAGAACTGTCTGCAGAGATTTGTCAGATTCCAGTTCCTGAGCCATGGAGACCCCAGGAACCTATGAGTTTTGCCATCGTTACACACATTCTCTCCCTCGGAGTCGACACACCACGCTAACCTGAGCACTGGCCAGATCCCTGGACCTGTCTCACTCCATCCAGTTTGACCCACTCACATGCACTATGTTTTTAATTAACCTTGGAACAGCAAAGAATGGTCTTTTTTTTGCCAAATACAGACATATTTTACACAGACGGTGACAAGCTAATTAAGTTAATTCTTATGACACCTCTCTGCAAGATGAGGCTAAGGTTGACTTGTTCTGCAATGCGCAGTATTGGGCTGATTAAAAAATAATTACTACTTCGCCAAGGACAAGAACAAGAAGTTAATTAAAAGAATGAGGTGTAACCTTAATGAAACTCATCCGATTGTATTCACTCAGGCACTCTGCAGCCAAATCCCTCCATTAGAATATAAATCCATGTTGTCTCTTTCTTCACAAGTGTTTGCAAATGCCCTCCTGTTCCTTTTTCCCAGGGAAAGAATATGAATTATTTGACCAGCGTAGAGCAAAAAAAACTTGGCATATTTCCAGGCTGTGAATTTTAAGGTAGTCTAAGCGATCCGTGAGATGAGACATGGGCATCCCATTGTTATCTTTGCAGCGCAATAGGACCTTGAAAAGGCCTCACCCAAGCTCATAGTGCAAACAAGAACACAAATGTAAAGTGAAAGACCATTAGCACTGAGGCAGTTCTTTTATGTGGATAGTTCATTTGATGAAAAATGCAATTTTAGATTGACCAAAACTATTGACATGGATCCAGCAAGTTGATCCATCTGGGAAAACAACTGAAAAGGCTGAGATATTTCTAAACAAAAATTCATTTCAGAATGATGTTTCACTGCAAAGTTGAGCTAACTTGATTTTTAAAATGATTCACTTTCAGTCAAAGGAATGTTTCATTTTAATTGACACAATTTTTCTTTCTTCCCCTGTCCCTCATTTAGATAAGAAAAAAAAAATCATTTGGGGTAAATGGGAGGACTTATTTAGTTCATCCACCAAATAAACAAACAAACAAACAAACAACTTGCACAATTCCCAAGACCTCCCCTGACACAAAGAGCTCGCATTGGAGAGGCACAGAAACTGGAACAGGAAAGAGTTTCAGAGAATGGCAGAGCGGGGAATAAAGTGTAAGTCTACCCAGTCCCAGTGCCTTATCCCCCTGGAGCACACCGCCTCTTGCAAACTGACTAAGCAGCTTTAAAAATCTCAGCCTTAGTTCTTTTCCTCTCATGCACAATAGATTATATAAAGGAGCATAAGTATTTTACATTTGCTGTAATGGGATCATATTCAAGCTGCCATCCCAATAGCTGAGACAGTTGTTTATATCCGCATGTGCCTCATAAAAGGGCTTTCAGCTAGGTTCTTCAGGCCCCATGCAGATGTGCTATATAAGCATCCCTACTAACACACAGTTTTACACTAGTAAGCGGCCTCCGCAGTAAAGGAGGATCCTCCTGCTCGGATGCCTTTGTGCAGCCACAACCCTCTGTTTCAAGAAGGATTGTGATTTACCCGGGAGATTCTTTATCTCCAAGGCTTTCTGGGACTTTCCAAAGAAGGGAGGGCGTCGGTGTTGATCATGAAAAGATGCCACTCACCTCTCCTCTGACAGGTCACCTCCAATAATGGGCCTGACCTCTGAGCTAATGACAGTAGGATAAATATGGGGTGTGGGGGAAGGGAGAAGCACAGAAAGAGCAGCCTCCATGCCACTGGCCCAGCTGTTACCATCACCACCGGCAGCAGGGCTGCAGCTGCCACCCCTGTGTACTGCTGTCACCCAGGGTGCAGAACCACCAGCTACAACTGACTACAGGGCACCTGCTGCACTGTACCAAGTGTTCTCAACTCCTCCTGAAGCCAATAGGAAGTGAAAGATACTCAGCATCTCATCCCTTTGAAGGATCTAAGAACCAATTACTGTCTCTGAACTGATGCCAGAAAGCTGCTAGATGGCGCTGAAGCCATACAGGTGTATGTTGAGGCCATTAAAATACCTCAGAGTGAATTAAAGGTGTATAAGCTGTGACAGATTGTTAGCCTGGGAAATGCAGGTCCTTCGTTTATCTGTGGGCCAGCACTGGAAATGGCACAACAGGTTTCCACCACTATGCTGCAAAAGGAACACAGAAACATCCAGCCTCTTTGCCCCATTAATCAGTCACAGGTTCATAGTTTTGAGGGGCTGGAAGGGACCTTACAGATCATCAGGTCCAGCCCCCCTACATTTGGACAGGAAAGACTGCTGAGGCCAGATGACCCCAGCAAGATGGGCATCAAGACCCTTTTTGAAGATCGCCAGGGTGGGTGACTGTACTAACTCTGGGGGAACCTGTTCCAAACCCTCGGTACTCAACTTGTAAAGAAGTTTTTCCTTCTGTCTAGCCTGAAGCAATCTTCAATCTGTTCGGGGACATTATTTCTAGTCCTCCTCTGGGGGGGCCTTGGTTAATAGATGCTCCCCCAGGCCCTGATGTACTCCCTTGATACACTTATAGGCTGCCACCAAGTCCCCTCTGAGTCTTCTCTTTGCCAAGCTAAACAGTCCCATGTCTTTCAGCCTCTCCACATATGACCTGGTCTCTAGGCCTCTAATCATGCGCATGGCCCTCCTTTGGACTCTCTTGAGCGTCTCGACATCCTTCCTGAAGTGCGGCGCCCAGAACAGTCCTGTGCGTCAAGGCATCAATGTGTGTTGGTGGTTGCTCTGTTCAATAAGAAGGCTTATCTGTCCAGGGCCTGGTCCAGGGCTGTGAATTTAAGGACCATCACAAGCCTCAGCACCTTCCACTCCAAGTGCAAGACTCATCTTCTCTGACAGCTATACATAGCACCCTGAATATTTAAACAACACATGCACAAATAACCCCATACAAGACAAACAAAGCCACTTTGCAGTGTGATTTCTTCCTCATGGGGAGAGGATGAAAGAACAAGCAACACCTGAGAAAACCTGAAAAGAATAGAACAGCACAGACCCAGCACATGCATTACATAAAAGCTGCAGAGCTTGAGTTGCCACAAGATAGTGGAGATGACCATCCTCTTGCTGCTGACCAGGGAAGAGACTATCTGGTTGATGGGGCTGTTGTTTGACTGCATAGTAGTAACTGTTGTGTCTCCTGATACTACTAAGGGCGGCACACTGTGGGGACCTTCTGCCTGTGACACCCAGAAGGTTGAAATCAAGCTGCTGATACAGAAAGGAAGGAAGGGATCCATCTCCTTTCAAACCTAGCTCTCCACACACACATGGATATCATTTGCCAGACAGTTCTTGCTTGGTGTCAAAGCTGATCCTGCAGCAAACAGTTCTGGCTGCTGGCAGGGAGCACAGCAACTGGAATTTATCAAAGTCTTCCCTATTCAGCCTAAGCTCCTTTCCACGCATTCAGGATAAAAAGGATATTATCACCAATCTGCTGTGCCCTCAACAGGGAGCAGGTGCAACTCAGCACAGGCCCCAGCAGGTATCTTTTCTGTCTTTGAGATTCTGCAAGGCGCACATCAGGACCATAGGGAGATCAGATGGGGTTTCTTGCTGTAGATGCTACACAACAATGGCTGAGCTATGCCATTAATTGACCTAATTATAATGGGAAGAGTCTATTTATACTCAAAATTCATCATCATCACTGGAGCTGATGCAGCTAAGGGTCTGTCAGCTGCAAGACTTGTCAAGCGTGGCTTCCAACCAAGAGCAAAATTAGTACAGCTCCTCCCAGCTCACCCAGAAGTGCTGCCAACAGACCACGAGGGTCCTGGCTTGAGTCTCAGCTGCAGCGATGTGAGATGAGCATGCAGCCAGCCTGGTCACCAGACAGGGGACTTAGCTAATTGGAGATGCCTGCAGTGCAACAGCAGATCTGCTCCCCAGATAGCAGACATAGGCCATTCTCCTGCATTTCAGGGCTCTCTTCAGTGTCACTTGGGACTCTGTTTCATCAGACTGAGTTTAGTCTAGACTCACAACAAATACCACCCACTTGGTGTGGCCGGGACTGCAGCCTGGAAGGAGTCTGGCTTTCAGTGGCTCTTCCACAGACTTCAGTAAAAGTATCCCACAAGAGACTGCCGGCATAACCAGAAGTTTAGTGAACCAGCCAGACAGCTGACTTCAAAAAGCCCCACAGTTGAAATATTCACTGTGGTGTTCCTGGTTTCTGTCTGTCCTGAGCTTTCCCCCAAGTGGTGAAATTTCATCCTCAGCAGAGTTGCATCTCCGTTGCAAATGCTTTGTTTCTTACCATTGGCATCTCCATTTAACATCTTTCCCCCCTTGTTTTAAAGCTGTTATCGCCTTGGGAAGAAGTAGCACTGCACACCTACATGCAGAAATATACCTAAAGCCAAGCATACACACAGATGTGCACACTTTCACAGTTATGCACAACAAGTGTGCATGGAAGTGCATGTACAAGCCTGTGCTCACAAGTTTGCCTGCTCCTGTAAAACAGCTCTCTAAATGCAAACCCACCAGCTTCTAACAAACACATTCGACTTAGTTTGGGCATCGCTATTTTGGCTTACATTTCCCTGCTGTTTTTGTTGTTTAGCATTTATCTGTGTACTTAAAGAAGGCCTTTCTCCTCTGGGCTTCTTTTTTCCCTCAGTACAGAGCCAGCATATACCCAAATGCCATCAGCCTGTCTATTCTGGGGCACGTCTACCCACAACCAGGAGCAGAAGAGCCTGAAATCTCAGAAAGGGGAGCGTCTGGCAGACTCAGAAGTAACACCTAGTAGTAATACAGCTGTCTTCATAAATAGCTCTCAAAGGAGGCAAATATCACTTATCCCCATTTTAGAGGTGAGGAAAATGAGGTGCAAAAGTTAAGTGACTAGCCTGAGGTCACCCAGCTGGTTAGTGGTGAAGTCAAGAGCAGTATCCCTGTCTCCTGAGCCAGCTCTGCCATCCACTTCAGGTAAGTTAGATTTGAGGATGTTTACAGTTACTCTATCCTCATCACCTTATCACGCTCTCACCACAGGTCCAGGCTTTCAGTGCTGAATTTACTGTATTCTGCCCTTGCTCATGTCACTGAAAAGTCATATAAAAGCTACAGGCCTCTGAGAGCCTGACATTTATAGTTGTTTTCCACCACTGCCATTCTACAGACTTCAGCAGATTTACCTCTGACTTGTAATAGTGGAGATGAGAACAGAATCGTGCCCTTTGACTGAACCATGGGATCTCAAGCAGGAGGAGCAGCTGTGAGTAATGGATAGTTTCATAGTTTCATAGTAGCTAGGGTCAGGAGGGACCTGATCAGATCATCTAGCCTGACCCCCTGCC
>NW_017728964.1:7670027-7683950 GCF_001723915.1 Gavialis gangeticus
TTCTCCATCAGCTTATTACCATTGTTCCTTGTCACCCCAGGTGGTGCTGGGGAGAAAAGGGCTCTACCTATTTGCTGTTGATCTCCCCTGATGAGTTTGTAGGCAGCCACCAGGTCCCCCTCAGCCTCCTCTTGCTGAGGCTGAACAGGTTCAGGTCCCTCAATCTCTCCTCGTAGGGCCTGCCCTGTTGCCCTCTCACCAAGCGGGTTGCCCTCGTCTGAACCCCCTCCAGGCTGGCCACATCCCTCTTGAAGTGCAGTGCCCAGTACTGGACACAGTACTCCAACTGTGGTCTGACCAAAGTCGCATAGAGGGGGAGTATCACTTCTCTGAACCAGCTTGAGATGCACCTTTGGATGCATGACAAGGTATGGCTGGCCTTGCTGGCTGCGGTCTGGCATTGGTGGCTCATGTTCATCTTAGAGTCAATAATGACTCCAAGATCCCGTTCCGCCTCTGTGCTTTCAAGAGGGGAACTCCCCAGCCTGTCTGTATGCTGTGGACTCCTTCTCCCAAGGTGCAGCACCCTGCATTTGTAGATAGAGCAGGTAACTGGAGTTAGGACACATCAATTCTATGCCTGCTTCTCTTAATGATTTACTATTTGGCCTAGACAGATTAGTTCACCTCTCTGTACCTGTTTTCATCTCTGTGAAACAAACCTAATGATGTTCACCATTGATGAAGTGGTATGAGATATGTGCAGGAAAAGCCTTCCCTGAACATCCTCAGCAGTGATGATGGGCAAAATACTGGCAGGAAAATCTAAACCATTGTGCTTTTTCTTTCTTCCTTACCAAACTGAAAATATGGATCATTCCAAAACAGCATACTGGAAAGACTGCTGCCAAGAGATGGGAGAAAATGTTCTCCTGGTTTCAGGCTGCTCTGGCTTTGGGTTGCAAAATTTCCAATTAAACCATAAGCACAGTATCTTGTAATAATAGGAGGAAAACAATACCCAGGATTCCAAACAGAAGAAATTGCTTCTTATTTGAGTTAAATGTTCCCCTTTTTTACAAGTTCATCACAGCATGAAAATCTCGCTGCGAGGCTAAATCCCATTACACTAGGAGCACTCCCTGTCTGATGGCTACAGCCTTCTCCATATATATTGGGGCCCCTACAAGAAAGGGTTTTTACAAGCTATTCAGAAGAGAAATCAGCTTAAAACCAAACTGGAAAATTTGTAGTTGATGGCTGATGGAAGGACCAGATTCAAAGGGACCCTGTGTCAGAACACCATAGCCCCAAATACCTACCATGATACTCAAAAGTTTTCTGTTCAGGCTCTCTCTGTGCTGAGTTAGTCCATTTATAGATAATTGGTGAGGAAATAGATGTTACATTTGTTCTGTTGGAGAGTTTTGTTTGTTCAGTTTTAAAAACCTAGGGCCACAACCTCAAAGAATTGATCCACAGGTTCGGCCATAGTTTCTGTATGACTTCGGACGACACTTATTTTCCCTCTGCCTCAGTTCCCATCTGTCAACCGGGATATCAGAACTTCATAAGGGGTCAGTCAAGATAATGATGTGAATGGCTCTAAGAAGCTATTCAGATATTATCATGATGGGGATCATAGTTTCTAGGGTCAGAAGGGACCTGAGAAGATCATCTAGTCCAACCCCCTGCCATGGCAGGAAAGAGTACAAACAACCGCAGCAAGGTGTTCATCTAAGATTTTTTTCCCCCCTTTGGATAAGGGAACGTTAGGGTCAAGCATCTTTCTCAAGGACTATCTGATGCCACCAAAGTAGGGAAAGTAATCACTTAGAGCACCTGCACTGGCTGGGAATTGAACCCAGGTCTCCTGCATGGCAAGCAGGAATTCTGCCACTGAACCACCAGTGCTTGACAATCAAGACAGATACATCACTGGAATGTTGTGGGAGGGTTAGAAGCAATATTCCTTCCTTCTCATCTTCCATTCAAGCAGGCTTGACTTACCAAGGCCAAGGTTGCTTGGACCCTTGGGAAAGGTGAGTATGAGTAGAGTCTATGAAGCTATGATGACTTTGGGCAAAGGTTGTATACTGCATCTCAGAAAGGAAGGTCATTTGAGTATCTGCTGCCAAAGTGCTCATTGTTAGAGAGGAGATGCACACACTCATTGCGTTCGCCCACTCAGTCTTAATTTTTGTTCCTTCTTGCTTGAAGCGGTGTTGGAAGATGATTCAGTTGGTTTTTGACCTGAAGAAGGAAGTATTCTTGTTTTATAACTGTGCATATGTTATTGTCCATCCAAATATAAATACTGTTGAACTGTGATTCACTTTACTGTTCATTCATAATTGCACACTAAACACCAAACGGCCACCTACTGTGGAAGAGAAACAGAGCTTTAAAGAGTTAATTCCAAGTGGATGGGGAGGTAAATACTGGAGCATCAAATGAGCCTGGAGTCAACTGAAATATGTGCGTATATGAAAATAATAATCCTTGAATAAGCTGTTGCCAAAGAGGCTAAGCTTCTGCATCCAATTTGTATCACATTCAGACAAGCAATGTTACAGTGCTCGGCCCATATATTATACAATTATGGGAATGTGGCTTTCATTATGTTATTAAAGTGCTAGTTGTTATGACACAGACCATACTATCAACAGATGTTCTGTCACGGCAACTCTGCTGCTGCTGCAGTCTTCCACGCTTTGGGTGCCATGTTGCTTCTGTTAATAGAGGCCAACCGGGGTTAGCAGGAAGTGCTTCCAGGTCCCGCAGCTTGTTACTGGTTGGGCTCAGTTTACATGAGAAATTGGATTCCTGCAAGATACTGCCAGCTAAATGGTCCCCCCCTCCCTGCCCCCGGCCTTTCAAAATGCTCCTCTTCTTGTCGGCAGGAGTAAAGTAAACATAAACCAGATGGTCAAGCAGGGCATTCCCAGCAAGGAAGGAAATACATTTTCCTATAATCCCAATTAAAATATTATGAAAAAAAAATAACATATACAGTGTGTTTTATTTAGCAATTCTGTGTTTCAAGCTTCTGAAAGCCTAGTCCCCCTTTTTTACACTGGGGTAAATCAGATGTGCCTCTACTGAACCCAACCAAGTTTTACAACGCTATGAAACCATTACCCAAAGAGATAAAGACCACGCCTAAAAATATAAATGTTAGGAATAAAAAAAGCAAAAAGTTCAGGAGCTTAGATCACAGCCAGAATTTTCCAAAAATTTGGGATGAAAAGTAATAAAAATCAATTCAAAGAGCGTAGAGAAGTTTCAAAATTGTTTTCATTTTAAAAGCCTCTGAAATGGACCGCATTTTATCTTCAAAATGCTTCACAGTTTTTAATGTGTTACGTTTTTCATAAAACACTGCAAATATCAAAAAGATACCCGCTTCTGGACAATGTGAAGTTTCAATAATTGTGAGCTTTAAAAAAAAAACAAACAAGATTTTGCTGGAAAATGAAAAAATGTTGACAAGTATAAAGCAAAAAAAAATGTTTATTGTAAAAAGTCATTTTTCAATTACAAACATGTTTTTAAAAATAGATCAGTTCTATCTATAAGAAACTAGGTAGGAATATCTGGTTTGAAGCCATCTCAGCACAAAATTGGAAGAGTCTTTATTTCATGCGGTGGAGGAATTGCACTCACTAATCAGCATTGCAATGGTCTCCTGTTAAGCAGAAGCAGAAGCATGTAAGCACATGCTTTGCTTAAGTGTGCTGTTGAATAGAAATGCGGCACTGTGGTAATGGGCTCACCACTAAGTATCACCTTAAGCATCACCTTAACTTATCTTTGCTCTTTTATTAAGTCAATCTATTCTCTCCCTTCATTTTCAACTCTCTTTTTTCCATCCTTTTTCCCCTATATATTTCTTATCACCTCTTCTGCCCTAATGCTTTCTACCCCCTGTTTTATTATCCTTGCTATACCCCTCTCCTGTCCCTTTTCTTTCAATCCCATGGCTTCCTGTATTCCTCAAGTGCCGACATGATAGGGTTCCTCTCCTCTGTAGAGAAGACACATGCTCTTCACAGTCTGTATTTAGTCTGCAAGGCAGCACATCCTCCAGTCCTCATTATGCCTTTTCTTGTCTGCTTGAACATACATCCCTCTTTTGTTGTTGTTTTATTTTTTCAGCATTCATTTAGCAGTCATGTTCAAAATCTATCCAACAGATTCTGCCGGTTTAATTTCCTACATAAATCTGTCAACTACTTGTGAAAGTTCAAAATAACAGCACTTTATATATACTTCATGAGTACTTCATAACACGCCTGTTGGGCATTAATGGGAAAGCTGCGTCTGAACCAAAGGCCCTTATATTTTCCAGAGACATTAGATAGCGTAGAGAATTTACTTTTTAATTAAAAGTTGCCTTAAGGAGGAGAACAGAGTGAGCGAAGTAGGCTTGCTCCACTGGTGGAATGTACCAGGTAGTATATCGTCAGCCCAAACTAATTTGGGATCCAAGTGAAACCTACTGTTCCTGCTGTGCATGATTCGCATAGGCAATGAAACAGTCACGGCTCCCAACTGTAGGACTTACTGCTTTACCTCAAGCTGTAGATGCTCACGTGGTCAGCTCTTCAGGTCCCTGCTTCCATTTCCATTCACAGTCATGATGGTGGTCATTACACAGACACCTCTCAGTTCTGTTCAGGCACAGATCTCATTTTTAAAATGCCACTTTAAATAAATGGCCAGAAGTAGCCCAAGTTCACTGTCTTGCAGGCGAGGCAGCTTTTTCAGATTGACATTCTTGCTTCCAGTCGACACCACAAACTCAGATGAGCCTTGCACCACAGTCATGCAAATGTCATGAATTCATTCACCTGTACTTTGCCATGTTGACAGTGACAAAAAATAATATTTTACTCATCCGGCAAAACATACTCCCCCTCCAAACAAATGAGCAAGCCGCTGAATAAAACTTAGGATGGATCAATTAAACTGTAATAAGTTAGTAGGCACTGAGTTTTCATTGAGCTTTTTTGTATTCAAAGCCTTTTAGAACATACAGGCTTTATTTATAAATGTCTATCCGCACAGATACAACAATAAGCCTGAGAGCATTCAGTTTCTGCAGTCTAATATTTACCAAAGACCAGATACTATTCCAATATTGGCCACCTAAATGGATCTGTAAGCCTGAGTCACAAAAAAAAACAACAAGGAGGAGGAAAAGGACCCATTCTTATTTGGTATTAACGCTTTGAGGGGCTCAAGCAGAATGGACTAGCACTTATTAGATCTACTTACATGCCTAACACACAGAACAGAATCTGGCTCTGATGTTCATGCCTGGGAGTGGCACCCAGAAATCCCAGCTGGTCTCCTCATCTAAGCACTAACCAGGACTGCTTAGCTTCCCCACACAGACAGGATTGCATGCATTCAGTCCAGCACGCCTAATAACACAACATATGTCCATACATGAACCTGTATATTGGTTTGTGTATTTTAAAAGCTCTAGCCGTTTTTAAAAGAAGCCAAACACGAGCATGTACATGAGTCAGTAAGACAGAGAGAAAAATGAAGAAACTTTATGCACTAAACCAGGGGCCGCCAACCTCAAACACAAGTGTCACCTAGCCCGCTTGTGGCATCAGGAAGGAGACAGGCAGCACAGCAGCCAATAGGGCAGGAAGCAGAAAGCAGACCAGAAGATCAGGCAGGGAGTACAGGGTAGGAAGCCAAAAAGAGGAGATCCAATAGGGAGTACGGAGTAGGGAGCAGACAGCGTAGCAATACATCAGGTAAAGAAAGGGGATGAGAGAAGCGTTCAGGGAAGGTGCCAGGCTACTTTGTGGCACACCTGCCAAAAAGGTTGGCCTCCATTGCATTAAATTAAACAGATCTCTGGTGGACTGATCATTGGACTGGATGGCCTTCTGAGAGGCCCCTTCCACACCTACTTTTCTATGATTCTGTAACTAAAAATTATACCATAATGCACATGCCTGGACAACTTCATTCTGGTATTTCCTAAGAAACTGGGTCTGTGTGTGCATGCATGCGTTCACACACGCATGCACATGCATAGTAAATTACAGAAGATCCAAAAGATGGTAAAGAAGTTGAAGATTTAATATCAGGACCCTACATGAAAGATCTTAGGCCAAGATTTTCAAGGGACAGATTATCAGAGGGTGCATTCTCAGCACTTTATCAAGCAGCCCCTTTTACAGTCTCTGAAGGAACTGTAAGGCAACAAATGCAGAAAAAATTATCAAAGAAATACTGTTTTAAGCACATCTCTCATAATTAAATTTCAGAACACATTACCAAAAATAGCTTCTATCTACTTTGGATGCTTCTATTGGCTTCCATTATTCTCATACCTGAGCCCCTCAAAGACTTTGATGCATTTATCCTCTCAACACTCCTGTCAGGTAGGGCAGAGAGAGTAAGGTCCAGATCTTCAGAGGTATGAAAGCTGCTAATTGCCACAGAAATCATTTTGAGAAAGGACATTTCATTTGATCTGAAATCATTTTCACTGTCTCATTGCAGTCAATGGGAGGAAGGAGCTTACTTACCTTTAAGCACCTGGGCCTCAGTCACCTGCCCAAAATCAAAGTCTGTGGTATAGCAAAGAACCAAACTGAGGTCTTTTCCATCTGGTAATGCCTAACCACTAGACGACCTCTCTATTCTAGCACTGGTACCTAATATATGAGAAGGATGAGAACATCCATGGATAAGCACACTCATGATTATATCATCTCTCAACTAACGAGACCTCTTATTTTCACTTTTCCCCCATATGGAGAATGGGGAACAGCCACAGTTCCTAAGCTAGGAATAAATATGGTGCATCTTGGAGAACAGAAAACAATCACTAGCTTAATCTCCATGGACATTTTATTATATAGCTCCCCACTGCAAGTGTTCTTGCACATTCTCTGAAACATGGTTCTGGTCATTGCTAGTAACAGACTACAAGACAAGATGGAAATCTGGTTTAATCAAGCAAGAAAAGTCATATATTCTAGTACATTATCCTTTGGTTCTTGGGATGTTTTAGGTTATAGTTCCAAGAAGCTATCAGGGGAGTGGAAATTCTTTGTTTCAAATAATATTGATTTATTTCTGGCACCATATAATACATTGTTTGGTTGACCCTGCCTATTAAAATACATGCTTATGAAATGTAATATTACTCTATTAAATTGCCATTTTGTTCCATGGAAAGTGGCACTTTTTTCTTCCAGAAAAAGTACAGCCTAGCAATAATGTTTTAAAACATCACAGCTGGTGATCTGAGCAGGGCTAATATTTATGTTTCATCTTGCTAATATTTTTAAAGTCAAAACTGAGATGTTTCTATGAAAGTTTTAATATAAAATAATCTGAGTTAACCAATCTTCTAGCATAGTGGTTGCTGTTATGTTTGTCCAAGGGTATTTAGAAATAAACAACTCCAGGCATAAGTGTAAGAAAGAGTGCTACCAGGCTAGCAAGCGCAGAACATATTGTGAACATAGAGCAGAGTAAAGCTATGCATACATTGCCATTAACAGATTCAACAAAAAGTACCTTAGATTCTCATGTGCATATTCAGCACATTCGTATCTCTTACGGTAGGCAACTTTTCAGAGCCACTGGCTGAAACAAGCCAGCTTGAGCCTGAGGTGGGCTGGTATTCTCTGCCATGTCCATCATCACCACTGCTTTTGCTTGCACCAAGTAACAAGAGCAGGAATTCTTTTAGATTTGGGTAAAATATTGCTTTATGCTCATGGATTTGCCCTTTATTTCTCCAAGATGCAGGTGGCCACCCTGTCTAATGAGGCTACAGGAGGCTCACAGCAGTGAGGGAATCAATGAAACCAAATATGCACAAAGCACTGAAAGTGTACACCAAAACTTTACTCATTTTCCATTTATCAGGCATTATAGTATCTACAAAGGTATCTGCTGGAAAGCTGAGAAACGTATCTCCTGTGAAAACCTTTGAGAATAAAGCTCCACACAGGTAACTACCACTCTCCCACCATGCCTGTATTAAATGGAGTAGAGTAGTCATCTGCAATCTATTTGGACAATGACTCTTCTCTCTGCATGCAGCTGCCACAGGTATCAGAGCTGATGTAAATATGAATCTTTACTGACACCTAGCGGTCACTGCAGAGGATAATTGAGTTTGATTGCAAGCATCTTAGGCCCTTACTGTATATCAATTTAGTGGCATCTCTAACTGCAATAAGTATAGATTTATTAACAAGGAATGTCCTTGTTCTCATATATATCCATCTTACAAATGTCTTGTGTCATGCTAATAATGTTTCTGTGACCTAACTCAGGAAAAGTATAATTGGCTTTCTTGGGTCAATGTAAGATGTTAAATGTACATTTCAAGAGGCTCAAACAGTTCCAACAGAGCTAGTATTATTATTATGCATTCTGGATAAAATCCAGGCTCCATTGAAGACAGTGATAGTTTTGCCACTGATTTTGATGGGTTCACATTTTTATCCTGTAGGCCTATATTTCTCTTGATTACTGTTCTTAAAGGATTTTCTATTTGTAATCACTTAAAAGTGTTTCTGAAACCACATTTTTTTCATGAAGATCTATATGAAAATGTGTGATCTCAGAAATGCTCACAGGAGACAATAGTCCATGGCTTTGCAGCATCCAAATCCAGATGTTTTTGGTGAGAAAGAAATAGATGACCTGGGAATTAAACCCAGGCCCCTTGGCTTCCTTCCAGATGTTCTACCAGCTGCTCACACCAAGTCCCCTCTGGTCAATTACTTTACTTGATGCTTCTAATCAACAATATTATATATGTGATGCTATAAACTTTTGTATTTAATATTAGCTCATAACTCAGCATCCAAAACCAGATGTTTCTGGTGAGAAAGAAATTGATGACTTATCAGAGGATTGAACCCAGGCCCCTTGGCTAACTTCCAGATAGTCTACCAGCTAAGCTGCAAAGCTAACGGGTTACCTCCTGCTCCCTCTGGTCACTTTCTCTTCATGAAAGAAAGAGTAAAAGCATTTCAGATCTCCCAACACAATACACAAAAATATATGAGAAAACTTTTTATAAACCCTTATAAAACAGGAGAACACTGAGTCATGTTAAGGCAGCAGGGTGCATTTTCCTTTGAGAAGATTTTTTTGTCAAATCCCCACTGTGCCTTAAAGCTTGAATAGCCGGACACTCTTGAGGGTCCATACAGAAACATATCCAGACAAGGATCCTGCGGATCCAGGATTTTCAACAGGGGGGTGCAGCATACTGTCCCTCAGACCATGGGAGGAAGGGGGCGAGGTGTGGCTGGTGTCCCCAGGTCAGCAGAGGACACTAGACAGCCAGCCAGGGAGAAAGCACCAAAGAGGGGGCACATGCCTTTGCCAACACCACTGCCATTATCCTCAGCTGACCTGAGGGCGGGGGGCTAGAGCTGTTCCTGCTCTGCTCTAGTCAGGGGCTGGGCAAGCAGTCATGAAGAGAGTTGGACTCAGCTGGGACAGTAGCAGTGGTACACAGGTTCTTCCTTCTAGTGCTTACTCCCCACCAGCAGAGGCCACTTGCAGGGAGAGGAGCAGGCAGGGAACAGGAGCTAGAAGAAGAAACCTGTGCACCACTGCCACTGTCCCTGCCAAGCCTGACATCCTGCACAGCTGTAGCTCACAGCTGTAGCAGGACAGGAGAGGCTCTGGGGCTCCTTCTGCAACTGGATTACCTGGGGACAATGGCAGCAGCAGCACAAAGGAGTACATTCACATTCCTGCACCTGCTGCCCCCTTCCCAAATGCACTCCTGTATTCAGAAGCAGCATGAGGCAAGATGAATTTGCCCCTTAATATGTCACTCTTTCAGCATTTCTACATACTCAATTGGGTACTATGGTATTACACAGCCTCTAAGGCTGTCCTTCAGACAGCACAGTGTTATGTGCGATACAGAACAGCATGTAGGCTAAAAGAATAAAAATGGAAACTGTGAAGCTGGAAAATCAAATGCACTAGCTTTAAATCTAAGGAAGTTTTATAAACCCAGATCCAACAAAGCTCATAAGCTTTTAAGCATATAGAAGTTCTATTGAAAACAATGGACTACTCACATGCTTAGTTAAGCACATTTAGGCTATACAGGGGGAATGCTGCCTGGACTGTTCTTCTAAAACAACTGTACTACTGCTGTTGTTGGATGAATCCCACTTTGTGCAGTATCACAAATACATATATTTGTTCAAAGATACATCAGGGACTTTACATCCATTTATTGGTTGTTTTCAGTCTTTAATGATAGACACAAAAGTTGAGTAAAAGCCTTCCATGCTATAACATCCAGGCTCTATAGTTTTAAAAGCTTTGTTCAGGATTAAAAAGATATCATCCACCTCAAAATTGCTTACATGTCAAAAAAACATTTGTCTGCTATTGAGAAAGGCAAATGTTAAGGGTATTGTAACTGAAATTACAAAAAAGCTCTCTCTTACTTTCAGAACAAGTCTTCTGTGTATTTGAACGCTTTGTCAGGAACCAATTTCACAGCTTCCCCAATTAACTAGAAAGAATACATGCATCTTCCACACAGCAAGTGTAAAGAGAAGAATGTTGTTTAAAACAAGAAAATGTGATTATGAAGCAAAAGAATTAGCTGCGGGAGTCAGGGGCAAATGCACGACCTGAAATGACTTTAAATTCTTTTTGTTTCTTAAATTGGCTGTCTTTCAGGATGATAGTGTCTCCTCAAGATTAGTTGGTATAAACAATAAGGATTACAAATCCAATTTAGCAAACTTTGGGTCCACATACTTCCTTGCAGATTCCACTGCTACCAGTCGAGTGAGCCATCTGAACTGAAAGCAGGACTACAGACAACTGAAAGCAGAATTTTCATCCTACAGAAAATTTTGAGATTTCAACTTTTGGAGGTTTTAGGGGATTTCAACATTTGGGGTTTTCAGTATTTTTCCCCAAATATTGACATTTTTTCACAAAATTAAAAACGTCAAAACATTTCATTTGGACTCATTAGTCAACTCCGTATTGTATTGTAGTTTATTAGTTAAACATGATACAGGCAAAATGAAATACACTGATTTTGTGACAATGAAATAGATAATTAAATTGATATGATCCAATGAAACATTGTAGTTAAGCCAAATCATTATTTAACAACAGAAAAACCTTTCAACAAGACTTTCCCAGGTCCCTCTGACAGTAGCAACCTTAGGGGAGGGCATACACCAGGCAACCGCCTGGGGCCCCACACTTTAGGGGGCCCAAATTTAGGGGGGGGGAAGTTTTGCAAAGAAGTGGCTCTATTTGCATTTTGACACTCGACTATTTATCATCTAAATTCCCCCCCAAAATATTTAAAAGATCCATGATACAACTGTGGTGAGTTAATATTTACCTGAGTACATACCTCTAAGGGGCCCCAAATGACTCTCTTGCCCAGGGCCCCAACAACCCTAAAGCTACCACCACCTCTAAGCTCCTTCAGAGCTGACCTGTTTACTTTGCAGAGAGGTGAGTAGGGTTGTCAACACTCTAGGACTGCCCTGGAGTCTCCAGGAATTAGATATAGATCTCCAGGAGACTGCTAAGAGTCACCAAGGAGATAAATGGTAGGGCATTCATTAAAATAAATATTAAATGTTTAATCCGATTTATACAGCAGTCCAGTATTTATAATAATAGTAATCCAATGTGTACAGTAGTCCAGTGAATATTTATAATATAATAGTTATGTGCATTTGCCTTCCTGATGTAAAGTCTACTCACTGTAATCTGTAATTGATATTGCCCACAGTTGAGACTTTTATTCTGCCACCCGTATGCAGAGATGGATGTGGGCAGTTTAGACCAAAAGACAACCAAGACGAATATTATCAGGAACAGTTGAGGCTGGTGTCTGGATGCAGCATGTTTAATCAGTGTCTCTGGTTGGGGCAGATCACAAAGCAAGAGAAGTTCTGCAGGTTGCAGAGCATCACCCACATTTCATGTGTTAATAGGATATAATATTGTGTGGGGCCTAACCCTGTTTTACAAAGGCATTGAGCACCTAACAAGACTGGATCCATTATGAATACAAACTACTAAATCCCATCTGCTAATGAAAAAGAAGTTGGGGATATAATGGATTTATACTCAATCATGACATTTAATTCCAAGTGCTCAAATTCAAAATCTTAGTCTAACACAACGGCTCTCAGCCTCATTAGACTCAAGGCAACCCCCATCAGATTCAAAGGACCCCTTGGAAAATGCCAGCTCTTACCTGTTATTAATTTTTCACCTATGGAAAAATAATAGAGCAATTATTTTGGTGCAAAGAACTCAGAAAGACCATAACAGGTCAGAATGGTTTTGACACTACTGAGTGCCATTTGAAATCTCTGGGTTAATCTTGTGAAAGGTAGGGCAGATTTGCACTTTATAGATTAAACAATGTAGGTATATATGTATATATCTATGTATAGCACAAGTTTTGATGAGCTGAAGCTCACTTCATCAGATGCTGTGAATGAAAGGATGTGCAGAAAGTAGATTATAAGAAGAGAGAAATTAGAATACAGAAGGCAATGAGGGGGAAGGAAGGGGATGAGTGCTGAGAAAGGCAAACAAGCAATAAGCCCATAGGGACAAAGGAGTCACAAAAGATAATCCAAGAATCTGTAGTCTCTGTTTAAACCATATTTAACACAATTCAGTCTAGGGATGTCTTCTTGTTCTGCAATTGCCTGTTCAAATATGTTTTTAAAAATTTTCTGTCTAAAAACAGCCACCCTCAGGTCAGCAATAGTGTCCACGGAGGTTTAAAAGTCTTCTGCCACAGGCTTGTGAATCGTGTGGGTGTTTGCACACCTAGCAGTGCTGATGTTGTGCAACACTCTCAGAATAACTGGTCTGAGACGCCAGTCGGACTCCATCTGCCCTGTTTTAAACAATAGGGAACGAAAGAAGCCATCAGTAGAGAATTGGCCCTTCAGGTTTTAATGCTATAATTTAACATTGCTCAAATTCTTCTCTTCGGGAAAACAAATGCGATGGATGGAAATCTATCTAGGTTCAGTGTGCACTCAGGATATACCAGAGTCATCTAATCATAGCAGGGAACAAAAACTTTAACGTATTCCTGCCACATACCTATAGTGGATCTCAGCCAACCTCTCTGTTCCTCAGTTTGCCTGTCTCTAGAATGAATATTATTCCTACCTAGCTCTTAGGGAATGAAGAGTCAGGATTAATTTCATGTGTAAAGTTCTTTAGATTCATGTGCACTACAGGATTAATTGAAGTAAACTATCAAGTTATGTCCCTTGCATCAGCCCATGACACAGGACATCAGCCACACTACAGAAGAACAACTGAGCTGCAGCATCCTCATTAGCACAGACCTATTAGCCAGTCCATGAGCAGTGAATAGATACATGGCAAGAAAAGACTCCTGAGAGAAAGAGTTGAGAGGAAATGGTGGGAAGTCATTGGAGGCCAATGGGCCCACAGTTGGCTCACATCACTAGATTGACTCCCCTTACAAAGTAGTTATGCAAACAGCTTACTAAATAGGGGTTGCCTTGACAGATGACCTCTCTCTTAGTCATGCAGGCCAGCTCATGTTACACCACTACTCCATATGACTATGTAAGAACAGAAGCCAAATTAATACAAGCTATAATGCAAGGTAATTTAGTAGCAAAGACGAGTCCTCTGAACTCCTAGACCAGAAAGCAATGCAGAAACAAACAGCTTTGTTCTTATATTCCTAGTCTCTTCCCATCCTGGGATTCCTTCCCCTTGTTAAACGTCTGTATTTCCTTGGGTTTCTCTGGGACGTTAGGGAACAGCAAATAGGTTGAACATTGCAGAAACTATTTACTGAATATATATCTCTATACATCCTGAATACATTACTGAATGTATATCTCTAATGACATCCCTAGACTGTATGCCTCTACACAAATGCTCGTAGTATGGGTAACAAGC
>NW_017728964.1:7683961-7691185 GCF_001723915.1 Gavialis gangeticus
CAGGTCCCTTCCGACCCTAGAAACTATGAAACTCTCTCATCTGCATTAGTCAGGAGTAAAACAGCTAAAACAAAATGAAGTCTTCTTGCTTGAATTGGGGATGTCGCACCTTCTGGCTGATTTGCATTGTGCCCTCACCATTGCTTCCAGCTTAATCTGTTAAAACTGTTGCAAGAGCTAGGAACATGTGGATAGTTCAGTCAACCAGAAATACATCGCCAGAATGAGACAAAGGAAGCATGCTGCTGCTAGCTTCGTTAGCATTCAGAGGGAGAGAGCAACCTGCCCACCCTGCACAAAGGCCTCCATTGAGCTCAGTCACTCAAAACCCATTGACAATATGTTTCATTTTCATTGTCAGAAATACTGCACTTCCCATGGTTGTACTGTCTGCTCTTCAGATCCTCTCTCTGTAGGGAACTTTGCCAAAAAAGGGGCAACAGAGCTGGGGACAAATTCTCTGCTGGATTAACTCCATTCGAGTCGATCTTTTACATAGGCAGAGAATTAGGCTTTGCCTTTAGATTGCTTTGGGCTGTACTCGGTTTTCTTCATACTCTGATGGAGAGGTGTCACCAAGAGTAGTATGAGCCCACCTTTGACCTTAAGTCAAGCAGCTCAGTCTGAAATGGTTTCTCTGGCCTCCAGGCTTGGAGGCCAGGTGATATTGGCCTCCAAGCATGCTAAATTAAAGCTACCTTAGGTATATTTCCAAGTGTTTCAGCTAAACCTCTGGCTGTAGGGTAAATACAGTCTGAGGAGGTAACCTCCAGTTTCCAGGCCAGGTCCAGGAAACACAAGACACAGCCCAAAGTCAGTGGCAATGAATAAGACAAAATATTTCTGAGAAATAGCATCAGAGCCAACATACACTATTTTATGATCAAAATCATGAATGCCAACTAACAGAGTCTTTCTAAATCACTGTGTCTGCAGATTATATTTCCAATATTCCTTGCAATGTTTTGTAAGTTGTAATTGTTTGAATCAGGTTTCTTAAGACAATAAAAGATTATGCCTATTTCTACAGCAGATGGGTCCAGGGATCATGGAGATGAGAACCCTTCCTGCAACGTGGCTGTACCTGATGCTGAAGAAGAAATAAAAAAGAAAATATGTGCTTTGCAATTGGGCAATGCAAGGGGGATATTTCTTCCTGCTTCTCAATACAGGGTCAGCTAATACCCTGAAGACCTGACTCATTGATTTCATGAGAGATCAGCTTTTGACCACCATCAGTTATATCTGTATTTCAGGTAAAATACATGTTTTGATAATTTTCCCATTAACGCTTTGACAAAAGTAATGTGCTTCCACAAAACATTTCAATTTTGTCAAATCAGTTGATAGCCATTTTCAACTTTTTTGAGAGACATATTTTGCATCCTATATTGAAGCACAGTATAAAAATTACAGATTAGGATTGAGTACAATATTCATTAAAACCAAATAAGATAATCAGAGATTTTTTCCTGACATGAACTCATTTCTAAAAGAGAAATAATTCTACAAGATGGAAGGGTTGATCATCTGTGTTTTGTTGATCCAAGAAAAGATGAAGATTATCCGATGCTTTGCAAGCATCAGCTGACTTGACAGGTGCTAGGGGGCGCAAAGGCCAGTACCTTTTCAAATGACTAATTTTCAGAAGCAAATTCCACTGAGATTTGCTGTATATGTACATTTGAAAATGAATAATTATTTTTAACAGATTACAATCTAGCAAGAGCATTTTGTATACAAATCAACAGGACTGTGGCAAGGATTTAGTGCATTAACTGCTAAGACCACAGCAATGAGTTATCCCAGGCTAAAAACAGACTACCAGTTTACTCCAGGACAAGGAATGTTATCCTGGGATCTCTATGTCCCACTTTACATAGCTGTCACATATCCAAATTAGCACTCTGACCCAGTACAATCAGGGCCATTTTGAGGGAACTGCCATTCAAGATGCATGTATAAATGATTGTCCTGTCCTGTTTTGATGGAAGTCAAAACCTGGGACACAGCCCCAGATTAAATGTCAGTTTTTAGCCCCAGAGCCTAACCAGGTAAACCAGTTCACCAGACTTCGCTGTATTTAGAAATATTCCACTTCAGCAGAAATAATATTGGAAATAACCAAGGTAAAATGTGAACTATTCCAGGCAGAGAAATCAGGAACATGAGGGACTGAGCAGGCAGTAGAATGAGCTGGCGGGGTGGCAGGGAGGAGTGGGGGGTAAATACTGCAACACAAATGCAGAAGCCGTATGCTCAGGGTGCAGCATATAGCCCATGCTACGCGTGGTCAGGGGACACTTGTACATGTCACAGAAATTGTCCATTTTTGTGGTTCAATTGCATCATGCTGTACATATATGGGGGGGTTACTATTTAAATGAGTTTGTTACGTTGTAAACTAAACCACATCTGCACGTAGTTTAATTTGCAGTGTAGCTATTTGTAACGTTGCAGCCTTTTGGCAACCTCCCCCACCCCAACCGCAGGAGAGATGGGCTGAAGGCAGAAGCGGTGAGGGGCCCAATGCTTTTTTTTTTTCCTTTTTTTTTTGCACGGAGCCTGCCCATCTCCCCCACAGCTAGGGGGTAAGCTGCTGGCAGGCTGCACGGCCACTGAGCTGTCGGGGCCCTGGTCCTTCCCTCCACAGTGACAGCATCCCCTGGGGCCACCTGGGTAGGCTGCTACCCGGCTGGATGCTGCCACAGCTCAGGGAACAGTTGGGTTGGGCTGGGTGATGCCTCTGAACTGGGGCAGCGCCTGTCCGCTAGCCACCCATCCAGGCAGCCCCTGGGGGTGCTGCTGCCACAGAGGGAAGAACTGGGGTCCACCACAGCTCACGGCCCACTGACAGCTCACCCCCCAGCTGCAGGAGGGATAGGCAGGCTCTGCAAGGAAAAAAAAAAAGGATAGGGCCCCTCACCACTTTTTTTTTCCCCCCCAACAGAGCCTGCCCACACAAGCTGCCAGCAGGCTGCACAGCCCCTCAGCTGCAGGGGCCCCAATCCTGCCCTCCACGGCAGCAGCACTCCCCACCCCCCGGGGCCACCCGGGAGGGGAGCTAGCAGGCCGAGGGCTCGGAGACAGCACCCCACTGGATCCAAGTCTTCCCAGAGCCCTCCTGGGGAGCAGTATCCTGAGCTGCGGGGGCCCTGGTTCTTCCCTCCATGATAGCAGCACCCCGTATTGCTGCCCAAGTGGGTGGATAGCTGATGGGTGCTGCCCCAGCTCAGAGAAAGCACCTAGCCTGATCCAACTAGTCCCCAAGCCTGAGCAGCATCCAGCTTGCTAACAGCCCACCCGGGCAGCCCTGGGAGGGCCTCCCACTGCCACAGAGGGAAGGACTGGGGTCCCCCACAGCTCAGGATCCACTCAACCCACCAGCAGCTCATCTCCTGGCTGCAGGAGATGCGGGCAGGCTCTGCGAAAAAAAAAAAAGAAAGAAAGGATTGGGTCCCCTGCCGTAACAGTGATGGAGGCCGCTAAATTGAAACAGTGGGTTTTTAATAGTCGCAATTAAAAACCCACCATTTCAACTGAGGGGACTAAACCCCCATCATGTGTACAAGCACCCAGGGTCTGTCCACTATAGTGAAGGGGCTCCACAACTCTCCTGGGGTTACCAGATTTCCTTGAGGATTCAACCAGCCCAAGTGTATGGCTACTGAGCACACTAGGTTAGTAGATATGATGACAGAGGCGAGATGAGCTCAGTGCCTTGAAATCCAGACCTGGTCCCAAGTCAACTGTAAAGACCCCCTTTGACTCGGTGGGGTTTAGATTAGAACCTGTACCTGGCAAAATGAGTGGAGGAAGCAGTTGTGGCTCTGGTGTCAGCCACAGAAAAACTGCTAAGCACTGTCCAGCAGCTGGCAAAGTTTGTTAAGGAGATGATTCAGCAAGGGCTGGTTGCTGAGCTCATTAGTGGGTTTCCTCTCCCTCCATTAATGACACTCACACAGTGTGGGCATGCAGCATGGGTGGGATCCACCATATGGAGCCGATGATCATTCCACACCACACACAGAGGCTACAGATCCTAACCACAGCTGTCTGGGCATGTGCTTGCTGCTGCTTCTGGTTGGCCTAACCTAATTTCCTTGAGCTAGTGTCTTTAATGGCAGTTGCTGATTTGTGGATTGGTAGGAGTATTTCCAGGGAGCTGGAACAGAAATTCTCGGGACAACACAGACTCTACATCTCTTTCTCCTTCTCCTTCCTCTCTCCACTTCTTTCATGAATGGTCTCCTGCTCCTGCATGGTGCAGCTGCTTTCTCCTCAGTGTTGCCCCCTGTCCTGTCCTAGTGTCAGCTGTTCTCTTCAGACTGATATTTGCACTCCCTTCCCCAGGTGCAACACCACCAGCACCAATGTAACAAGAATACCAGAGGTCTGGCCCAGGCACACCTATATAAATAGTCGAGCTTTGGCCTTTTACAGTGAGTTCATATCTTGGGAATCTGCTCTGAGGGAGGGATGGCATGTTACTGGATTGTACGGGAAGCAGAGGAGAGAATGAGCTAGGTGGGTGATTCAATGCAGTCCCTTCTCATCTCCCACCTAAACCAAGGCTATTCCCAGCCCTCTCCACCCTCTTTCTTGTAGTAGACAAGTAGAGCGACAGCTAAGATCACAATGTCAGCAGAGAAGACCTTGTTGTCTTGCGCATTTAAGAAGAGGGCTGTGACAATCCAGCTGATTGCATCTTTCCATATGCTGATTGCAGAGATGTTGGCAAACAATTATTTGATCTTCACGAAGGCCCCTGTGAGATTGGGCAGTGATTCTATGCACATTTTCAAGCCAGCAAAGCTGGGGAAAGAAGAGACCACACAGCAAATCACCAGCAGAGCAGGAGCAGAGCCCAGTCCTCTGCTCTAACCACAGCTCCAGGGGCCCTCCTTGGGTTTAGGGAGACTTGCAGTCTTACAAAATACCACATGCCCTTACTAAAATACACGAAAATACTTTCCTTGGATGAAGATAAGAGCCTAATAAAAGTTGCAAAGCTGGCTTCATCCTAACCAGAAGTAGCCACAGCTCCTCGATGCAAAATTGAGGGCACATTATATATATAGGCAACCAATCCTCCGGATCATGGTGTACGCATCAGAGGTCTAGTCAAGTGCCTGATCAATCCACTTGTGCCTGACAAGCCCAATTCAAGAGTGACACGGTTTTTTACAAGTTTCAAAAATATCATACCTACCCAAAGAACCATGCCTACCTGTGTCCTAAGACCAACACGACTACAACCAAAAACCCTGCAAAGATCCGTGTGTTGTCTGAGTTGGAGTCCAAGTTTACAGCATGCTGCTTTCTTCTTTATCACTTTGTTTCCATCCTCTGGGTCAAAGCAATTCATGTTGTACTGCACCCAGTGCCAGATGTCCCCTCCAGATTGGGTGCATCTACACGAGGTGATTTACTCAAGAGTAGCACAAATTACTGTGCAGTAAGCATCACCATCTACACGTGCAGACACTTATTGCACAGTAATTTGCTCTAATCGCAAGTAAATTTGCTACCTGTAAATACAACTAGCAAATTTACTTGCAAGTAGTTACTGCGCAGTAATGCACATATAGTCACTGACCGGGAGCAGATTTGCTCCTGGTCAGCCCCACCATCAGGGAGCCACCTGGATCCCAGCCCCAGAGCTAGGAGTTTCTCCACCCCCAGGGCTGGGGCAGCTCTATGCCTGCCTCAGCTCCTGGCACTTAAAAGCCTGCTGGGATGCTGGGGCCCTAGGCCACCTGCAGCCAGCCTCTGGTCACTGCATGGTGAGGATGTGCCTCACCATGCAGCTGCCAGGCCCATGCCATGACCCTGTTCTGGGAGCTGCAGGCACTTGCCAGGCCCCGCAGCACCTAGACTGTCATGCAGAGGCCCAGCAAGCCATCAAGGGAGCCATGCTGGCGTCCTTCCCAATGGCAAATGCTGCCTTCCAGGGCCACAGCTGGTCCCAGGAGGAGATCATGGACCTCACTGCACTGTGGGGAGAGGCCAAGGTCCCCAGTTTCTGCAGAGCAGTTGTTGCAAAGCATTTATCTATGAGGGCCTGTCAGGCCACATGTGGGAACACAGGCATGACCATTCAGAATGCCAGTGCTGCACAAATGTCAAGGCCTTGTGGGCACAGTGTGTTACCATCGCTGACCACAACCACCAATGGGGGCTGCCCATAAGTCCATGCCCTTTTATGCAGCTGCTGAACTATTTCCTCGTGCAAAGGGATGCAAGGGTCCTAGCTACACGAGACTGTTTTAGGAACCCATGTATGAATACAACACAGCCCCAAAGCAGGGTTGCAGCTTGGGCAGATATTCCCAAGATAACTTTAAAATAACAGCAGTGTGGCTGTGGAGACGTGGGCTTCAACTAGTATGTCTTCACCCAGGGCCCCAAACAGGCTTCTCAGCTGAATATGATGCCTCATGCTGTCATCAATACTCAAGCTGGCTAGTTTCATATTTCAAAATTTTACCCATTCTGACCTGTAACTATGACTTCGACTTCATCTTTATTTGAGCTGGTAAGAAAAGACAGCAAAGAGAACAACACAAAGTTTGACAAGACCTGTCATTCATAAAATCCTAGTTCTTAGCAAACAAATGGAGCCTCCTGATGACACAAAGAAATCAAAGCAGAGGCACATGTGCCCCTGTTGGATTTCATCTGACCCCGACCATGCTGTCTGCTCTGTAAGAGAAGAGCTCAGACTGAATGAATGAACTGCTTTTTTATGACATCAAGATCCTGGGGTGATAAAGAACCCAATTGCCGAGAGAGAGAATGAAGGTGCTCAGCCCGCATGCAGGGGGATTTTTGAGCCCTGGCATATGCAAAGATCAACCAAGTTAAACAGCAGCTCCCCACAGCCCACACTGGGAAGTGGGAAAAACTGATATCACCCCTGTTTCCCAGCTAACCTTCCCAGGTAGCCTCACACCTAGCCATTTGTAGATTAATGTCAACATTTTGACTCGTATCTAGAAGTGAAAAAGCAAATGCCTGCAGTTGCAAAAGGACAGTTATAATCTGCTCCTGGTGATGAATTGATCATCATCATCACGAATTATTTATAGTTACCTCAGTGCCCAAGTTGCCTGTGCCCAAGTGCTGTACAAACATAACCCATTTCTCTACCTTCTCTTGACACCTTTGAAGTTTGCTCATAAAAGTATTTTCTCTTAAAGGACCCCAGTTTGTTTTCTGTGG
>NW_017728964.1:7696185-7700971 GCF_001723915.1 Gavialis gangeticus
TTATTTATAGTTACCTCAGTGCCCAAGTTGCCTGTGCCCAAGTGCTGTACAAACATAACCCATTTCTCTACCTTCTCTTGACACCTTTGAAGTTTGCTCATAAAAGTATTTTCTCTTAAAGGACCCCAGTTTGTTTTCTGTGGATAAAGCATAGATGAAATGATAAAATCTGCTTGATGGTTTATAGTCCCCTTTTTTAATCATTCACAGGAAGGATATTGTCCATGGAAGAACAGCTGGAGACACAGCTGCAACGGTTTTGCTAATGTGACTCCGCATAATCATACTTGATATCAGAAGTATTCTTTGGAGAAAGAAATCATTTGGGGCAATGTGTCTTAATCAAGCAGGGCTCTGTGCTTCCCAATTTCTAACTTTTACTTAGAGTTTCGTCTTCTCCATGATTTTTTTCCTCTTTGGTTTCCTGGTTTTTTTGGTGAGTTACTCATAACACCCAAAGCATGTTCTACCAGTCAGATTAATACAGTAAACTGATGATAGGACCCTTCAAAAAAAAAAACCCAACAAAAAACCTAGCATCCAGGAAGTCCAGGCATTGAAATACCATATTTGCCACCAATGCATGTGTGTAATTGGTGACAAAGTGCAATTTTTTTAACCATTTATACCAGCAAAGAAATTGGTCCACTGTGATGGTAGAATAACACCATTTCAAAAGCAACAACCAATGAAATTGAAACACTGGTTTCAGAGAAAGTACATGTTCAAACTTTGCAGCCTCAGACCCCTGCTGAAAACTTCCACAGAGCCAGAGAGAAATGTTTTTGTAAACTGTAGGTTTTTCCAGAAATAAAAGGCATGCAGAAATTTGGTTTGCTTGCACTGAATCTTTGTGGGATATAAATTGTACATTGTTTGAGTTGATCAGCAACAAATAAAAACATGCCTTTAATAAACTTTGTTCCTATTCTGCACTTACATGTGTAAGTGCCGGAAAATCTGTAGGCTGCATCTCAGAACGCAGCTTTGGTAGTCGTCTCATGCAGGCCAGGGAAGAGCCACTACCCTAGACTCTCCCAGGTGCTTTCATCAGGCAGAGTTTAATACAACATGAAGCAATTCCCCTCAGATGCTAAGAATATGCTTCCTCTTGAAACTCTACTTCCAAGGCAAAAGACACATCCCTTTAAACTTCTGACAAAATCAGGGAACAGCTAGGACAGTATTAACCCTTCACACAGCTACTATCATTCTAAAATAAGTAAATTAAGTAACTCAGACTACAAAATTTAGATCCAGATCAGAACTTTCCCAAAGCCTGGGTATCACAGATTATGCAAACGTGTGCACAGGATTAATCTAAACATGGATTTTGATATTACTGGTATATAGAGGTAAGCTGTATTTGTATGCTTATTTGAAATAAAAGTCAAGGGTGCCAGAGGAAAGAATTCACTCAAATATGATATCAATAATGACCCTGTGACAATGAGCTGACTGTTTCTTACTGAGAACTGAAGAGTGTTTGGTATTCTGTTCAGCACAAAAGAAAAGGGATGTGAAGCTGGGATAGCAATTAGACCATTCACCTAATCCAGACTACAAGCAGAAGCCAAGCAGGGATATAAAACAATGGCACTAGAGGCAAAAGAAAGCAGATTAATCATGGGGACAAAATAACAAGTCTTAGAAGGAAGCCTCTGCTGTAACTCTCCATTTGAGAGAGCAAATGCCATTGAGATTACCAGTATTGGCAGCCTGGAGAGACCAGGAAAGCCCAGCTGGAGGTTAACCCTATGTAGAAACTCAGCACTCCTGTGACAGCCAGTTTTGAGAACTGAAATGGGAGTAGAAATAAAGGTTTAACAGATCAAAGAAAAAAAATCAGCTGAACCCATCTTTTCTGCACATTAAGGAGTAGCAGTTGGACAGACTATGAGACTGCACTGGGCACATCCAACCTCCCAGGAAGATCATCCGCTTCCTACATCCTGAATGGGATGTTTTTCTAACAAAAGGTCCCTACGTTAATCAGCCTCGCTGAGTACCTCTTACTCTTTAAGTATCTATATTCACAGCACCACTGTGAGGTAATGTAGTGCTGTTACCCTCAAACATTGCAGAGCCAGAGAGAAACTAAATAAATAATTTGCCTGGCAGAAAGCCTATGTCAAAACAAGAAATTCAACCAAGTTCCCTAGTCCCCAGGCATGTACCATAGCTTATGCACTATCTTTCTTCCCTGTTTGATGGTACTAATATTTGTTTTAGGTCATTGATAGTTGACCTGAAGAGCGAAACAAACCCAACACCACCTAGGGATCACCTTTGGATCAAGGCTTTAAGCCATCCTGCCTAATCATCTTTGAGTGACTGAGAGAATATGCTAGTTTTATAGATGTCCTAGATGCAGGTGAACTTTTTTTGAGAGGGAGGGGACAGAGGTATTGGATACCATAGTACTCAAGCAATTTATTAGTGATCTAGATGACAGCACTCAACAATGGGCCCAGAGGCATCAGTCACAGTCCTCTCTCTGAAGAGGCCCTAAAGATCTCAGAAGCCTTTACTGAAGCAGAGAGCACAATCAGTAAAGAGAAAAAAATTGAAAATGTGGTTGCCTATAGGCTGAGGAGTTAGAGAGGCAGCAGCAGAAGCCCATGAGGTCTGGTCCAGGGGGCTGCAGAGAGATGACCAATGTTACAACCAGCTGGGAACCCAGGCATAGGGCCTGAGCATGCCCTCAAGCCCAAGATGACCGCATATGAGAAAAATCCATTGTAGAGACAGAAGAGATAACAAAATGAGAACCAATGGATTGTAGCTTTGACTCCATGGCTGGGTGACACCTACCCCACCCAACGATTGCTGTGATTATCAACAGTCGGGAGTACCAGACCACAGTTGACACTGGTTGCACACAGATGCAGGTCAGGGCCACAACAATCACCAGGGGGGAAGGATCACCAAGTTCCCCAACTTCGATGATATGCATACATGGGGACAACCAAGTATATCAGTGAAGAAAGCTAAAATTGATGGTGTTAGGGAGAACACATTAATTGGCCAGACCTTAACATCATCCTACAAAAGGCAACTATGACGGATAATATGCCATCCATTGGGCTGGAGTGGCCCAAAGATGCAGAGGGGATAGTGGTGATGACAGCATGGACCTAGACTGGCTGCTGGTGTCCGGCCAATCCGGAAGAGACAAGACAGAGGAAGAAACGTTCCCACTGGATTAAGGAAATCTTATGGCCTGAAATGATGGCCCACCAACCCCAGTTTGAGATAAGAGGAGACCTCTTACATTGGGTTGAAAAAAGGGGTAGAAGGCAGAGATGAACAGGTTTAACTTTTGGCACCACAGAAATGCAGGAGGGACCTGATACAGATTGGCCTCCTGTGGGTAGGGAGTGGGATTTTAGGCTGCAACAAAACCAAGATGTGGCTGACAAAGTGGTTTTTCTGGCAATTTATAAAGAGGTGGAGAAGTTCTGTGAAACATGTTCAGTCTGCCAGAAGGCTTCCCTGATTTCACCTAAGCCAGCCCCTCAAAATCTGATGCTCATGTTAAAGGGACCATTTTGCTGGATTGCACTAGTCTTCAGTGGGCCATTCCCAAAGTGTGGCGCTGGATACCAATACATACCAGCCTCAGAGGTGGTACCTTTATGCTCCATGACAGCCCCCAAGATTGTCACAGAGTTAGTGAAGTGAGTAGTCTGAGTAGGTCTACCTAAAGAAATTGTGATGGATCACTCCCTTACCTTGGGGTGCTCTCCCCTACCTTGGGGGGTTTTAAGAGGAGACCGGACAAGCACCTGGCTGGGGTCATTTGACTCCAGCGCTCTTTCCTGCCCAAGGCAGGGGGTCGGACTCGATGATCTGCTGAGGTTTCTTCTGACCCTAATATCTATGAATCTATAAGGCACCAACCTCATGCTTGGGATCCTGAGGTGTCTGTGTGAACCCGTATGCAAATACCTACGCATCACTATCTACCACCCACAGACAGATGGCTTGGTAGAAAAGTTAAATAAAATGCTGAAAGGGGTGTTGAGGATTGCCATGCGGGAGGATCCCCAAGAGTGGGACTGACTCCTCCCTCTGCTCCTGTTTGTTCTTTGTGAGGCACCAGGCCCCCTGGTCCTCAATCAGGATGGTGTCCATTGGTAGAGGAGACTGGGCCACCCCTTGCGAGCTAACATGCTCAAAGGGAGAGGATACGTCAATGTCAGACTGGTCACTGTAAAGACAGCAATGCCATGCTTATATGGCAGTGGTGGCTATATGTGTTAAAGTGGACCAGGTTGGCTGCGACTACCACCCTGGCAGAGCAAGAGAGCCCCAGCGAAAGAATTATACAATTTGACATCAAGTCATGGCAGGCTGGAACTTCCTGCCAGGGTTCACTAACAGGCTACAAACAGACCTAGACAGGTTACAGGGGTGGGCAGGCGAGAATAGGATAGGATTCAACACCGACAAATGCAAGGTGATGCACCTGGGGAGGAAGAACCAGCACCATACGTACAGGCTGGGGAACTCCCTTCTTGTCAGTACAGAGGCAGAAAAGGATCGTGGAGTCATCATTGATGCCAAGATGAACATGGGCTGGCAGTGTGGGGATGCAGTCAGGAAGGCCAACCGTACCTTGTCCTGCATCCACAGATGCATCTCCAGCAGTTCCAGGGAGGTGATCCTCCCCCTCTATGCGGCACTGGTCAGGCTGCAGCTGGAGTACTGTGTCCAGTTCTGGGCACCGCACTTCAAGAGGGATGTGGACAACATGGAGAGGGTCCAGAGGAGGCCACTCGCA
>NW_017728964.1:7706233-7712814 GCF_001723915.1 Gavialis gangeticus
TGGCTCCTACCCTGGGGGTCTTTAAGAGGAGGCTGGATGTACACCTTGCTGGGGTCGTTTGACCCCAGTACTCTTTCCTGCCATGGCAGGGAGTCAGACTCAATCTGCTCAGGTCCCTTCCGACCCTAGAAACTATGAAACAGATAATCAGCTGCACACAGCCATAACCTGTTACAGTGCTGTTTCATTAAATCTGTAGGAAGGTACTAGGGAGCTAGGGAAAGTCCTATAGAGAAGCTGTACAACAAGGCAAAGAATGATATAAGAGCTTTACGGAGAAAAATAATGAATAAACAGCTTTCCATAAAGTAATAAATTTCCTTGGTTAGCATTGGAAGTAGCTTTTCATGATTCTCTACTACTGCCACATCTCAAACAGGGTCAAAAAATGGGTTGACAAAATTCAACCTATGGGAGTTTCCTGCTTGAATACTCTCCTAACAGGGATGCTCTTGGCAGTGAAACAGTTGGGGGAAATCCTTAGTTAGACTTGGTCCAGGCAAACAGCACATTTTGGTTCCTCTGTACTCCTTATCATCAGCCTGGTACACTGATGAAAGAGCTCCTTGTTCTTTGCCATTGCCTTTTTTTTTTAATTGTTTAAAAACACAGTTATGCCTCAGAAGCCTCTGAACATCAGATGGAACTAATTAAGACTAGGTGGGCTCCAGAGGGCTTGGGGAGAAGAAATCTAATTTGGTTTCCAACTGCAGAGTCATTTAGTAAAGTAAAATAGCCCAAAATCTCAAATACAAGTGTGTGTCCATTGAGAGCGGCAATGGAGGGGACACTTACCAGTCTGAAGTGCCCACTTTCTTCTCCCACTTTATTCGCCTGACTCAAAGGAGCTGTGTTTGGATCCTGTGCCAGCTGATTAGTCAATGCAATGGGGATTAATTGTAATAATTCTCCATGATTCCTCACACCGATTATCTAAGGCATCACTGACATGTAGCATCTGGTGAGGCATCAGCATCAGATCCCTGTTGGCACCTGTATTATACATGCACACAGTATCTGCAAACCACCCCTCAAGTCTGCCATTCTTTCATTCCAGGCTGAGCTGTCAAGTTAAAACGCAATATGATAAGACAACAGCAGCCCATCAAAGTAATTTAGGAACTCACAGTTAACATGCTTAGGTGGTGACAACCAGTTCAACAAGCATCACAAAGCAGGAACATCACTCCTCAGCCCCCTGTGCTCTTAGACCCAACAGCTGAAATGATATGGAGGTGTTATATGCCAGGCAGTGAATTTTACTCTGTGCCAAAATACCTAGTACAGGAGTCTGTTACAGTCCCAGCTAACGAGCCTGGCTTGGTAGCTCATAATGTTGCAACCTATGGTAGTAAAGGATCATCCAGGATAGTCCTGCCATCCAGCCCAGTTTAAATCACTAATCAAAGTCATAAACCCTGATTGGCAAATTTGGGAAAAAGATTAGTTTCTTTCAAGCTAGGATTTTAATGGGCCAGATGCTGCCATGCTTTTCAGTTGATGTTACATTTTAAGAGCCACATGGAAAGTAACACATTCAGCCAACATGCATGGGGAGTCAGCCTCTGATTAGCAGTGCTTACAACCAAAGCAGCACAGGACATTTGAACATAAGGGCAGGGGTCCACGTCTGCATGTTTAGAGGCATCAGAGTCGTTATAAGCTGATTTTCTCCCCTCCCCTGCAGCACCTGTTGCTGCCATCCTCACAGAGCCTCTGGTCCATGTCACCATGCATCTGTAGTTACACGTAGTCCATGCACTCTGACTGGTCCATAGAGAGATGTGAGCCTAAATGTATAATAAGCTGTGGGCACAAATATATGGGTGCCACAGTCAGAACTAGGGCTTGTGCCCTGTAGCTCCAGTACTGAAGGCATGAAGCCCAAGATCTTAAACCAAAGGCATAATTTGAGTAGCAAGGGATAAGGAGAAAGGCATAATATATCTGGGATCTGATCCCACAAGGCATGCTCATAGGCACTAAGTCAACAGATTACATGATACATTCAGTAAGCTCCCCTTGGACAAACAGGTCACAATGGTTCCTGCTGTCATTCCACCAGGAACAACAGGGTTACTCCAGAGATGAAATTGTCCCATTATTAACTTCTCAATAGCACCTATAGACCTTGAGCAGAATTGGGACACCTTTATGATATGTGGTACAAATGGTCAGAAGTAGCTCCTGTTTCAAACAGCTTATAACCTTACACAAGGACCAGTGAAGGATAATGAGGCATAGGGCCTAAGTCACAGAGTTGAGCTAAGAATAGATAGGAGGGGTCCTCTCTTCCAGGGCCAGTCCCTCTCCCCTTAAGCATGCAAATAAAACCAGTAGTGTAACTAGGGTTGGGCAACATAGGCAGAAGCGTCAGCTACTGGCTTGGGGAGGGAAAGGAGAATAAAAACAGCACAACATCAATAGAAGTTGTCATTGCCTCCATTTATCACAGCTGCCCCAGGTGCCCAGCTGACCTGTTACACCTCTACATAAAACCACACCTAACTCCATGATACATCCAGTCCCTACCAGGCTGGACCTCTCATGAATTCCTGAGATGTGTCTTGAGCCTACCTGTTCTTCATTACCTGTTATCCCATGACAATACCCACCACTAATCAGTCCATTTAATCAGGGGTGCTTGAAGCCTTTTTCCAATTATTCTGCCAACAGAGCTGTATTAACATTCTCAGAGACAATTTCCTTTTTAATTTTGGGAGGAACAGAGACCCTTTATTCTATAAATAAATCCAGTGCTTTCTGTTCAGACTAACGTCTGAGAGGAAAACAGACAAGACAGCCAAATACCACTGATGAGTCTGAGGGGCAGGGGGAGGCTGAGACAGAATATACAGTTCAAATGAAATAACTCTGAATGTTTCAAGGAAAATGCGTTTCCTCCTCTAACTGTCCTTGGTGAGCAAGGGCAGGACTCCAATTACAAAATGCCTTTGAAGGATACAGAGTATTAAAAGAAATCCAATAAAATCTAAGATGTAATCAGAAGTAATTTTCCTCCTAAGAAAAAAACTTGCACAAGACTAGACGTGAAGGTACAGGATTGGAGAGCAGAACGTGGGCTCAGCCATCTCTCTGCTTTATTCTGAATCAGACATTCAAAAGCATTGGTTGTACTCTGAGATTCAAGCCTCTGGAAATGGAGACATCTACAGGTCAAGATATTGAGGAGTGTTAATGGGCTGCATGGAAGAAGTTTTCCCAGCTTCTGCCCATATTATTCCTGACTGTAGTTAGCACTATCAAACTCATCTCCAGGAATACCGAGTCCATCCATCCCATCACAGCAGAAAGGTGCATAGGCACATTTTGTTCAGGGGATACTAAAAATAACAGTGTCAAAGAATAAAGCTGCCAAGAGAATGCTGCATACACATAAAAGTTGTGATGATGTCTTGCATTCCCAGGGAAAATGTAGGTAGAGCTCATCTATTTCCAGCACTGAATCTCGCCATGGTACAAATCCTCCCAGTACCTGTTACTTTTCTGCATATCCTTGTGTTTCTTCCCTCTGTTCGCAAATGGCCCTTTACTATTCATGCACATTTCTATAGTCAACTGCCAACTCCTAGACCATATAGCCCAACTGCCCATGGCACAAACAGAGCATGTAGGTAAATAGTGTAGATTAATTAATGCCAGCTTTTTATAAAGATTCTGTATAAACATCATGAGTTTTGAAAGCAATTAGTGTGGTAGAGCCCAGACCACAATTCATTGACCATTTGGAATCCATCAAGTCCTTCTGGGAGGTTATAAGACCCCACCAGAACAGAGCAATAATGCATTGTAGGGAGGGAAGGGGATTAAGAAACAGGGAGCTGGCAATGAAGCAGTTGTCTACAAAACTGAATGGAAGAACTACAAATTTGTGTCGTAGCCCAGATGCCAAGATAGCCACCGTGGACTGGGAGCCTTCCATTCCTGAATTCAGGACAATCTGAAAGCAAGTAGCTGTATGCATGATTACAGTCAGGGATAACCACTTGTTCCAGAACCATTTTGCTTCAGTGATCCTCAGTGGCCTCTTAGCTTCTTAACACAGACCCCTATTTTCCTCCATTATACATCCCTCTCCCAAGCAAGGCCTGTCAGCATACCTACCTTGCTCTTTAGAGAAGGGGAACTGAAGTACACAGAGTTGTGCAAGGACTGGATCAGACTTCTTCTGGAGGAGGACAGAGCATTTCCTCAGTTAGACATAAGGGGTTCTCCACCTCCACCTGCTTTGTAGAAACCCTCTGGGCTAAACTGCAGCACTGCTCATATCTCTGTTCTCTACCGTGGATGCTGTGGGAGCTCCTAGAAAAACAGACACATCTTACACACAGTAGCTAAGCAGGAAGAGGAGGGAAAAGACAGGAACTAAAGATGTACATATGTTAGTAACTTTTCTCATTTTTCTCCACTGGTTCTGCACAATATAATCTGCAGTTGCTGCATGAGCAAAAATTGCAAGTGCAGGACCTCACCAGCATATAGAAAGCCAGCTCTAATAAAAAGTGATTTGCTAGGATGGTTACAGGTGCTTTTATTACTAATTGGATACAGAGCACATTAGGACCTTGCATACTTAATGACTTTTTTTTGTTACATATTCAGGAAACAGAAGCCCAGACTGAAACCTGAAAACCTGCTGGACTTGCCATAGAGTTGCTGCCTCATGATGAATGGGTGGAGGAGCGATGTGCAACAGCACGGGCAGCCAAGGTATTGGGACCAACCTGAGGGTTTCAGTGATGCACCTCATTGCAAATTTTAGTTGGCTGTCAACAAGTCAAGTGTGACTGTTTCTGGTCCATATTGGTGTACAGTACTCAGCTACAGGGTATACACGAAAACTGCACATGTACCATGAAAACTGTGCAGTGCAACAAGAAGCTGCACCTTCCACCACTCTCCGCACTGGCTACAGACAAGTAACAAAATGAGCTTTGATGATCATTTACATCAATCAGTTGGCCTCTGAGCAATGTGCCCCAGAGCTGGAGAGGCCCGCACTTCCAAACTGGGGTACCTAATGCTGGGCACCTGTATTTCAGCATCTGTATGTGTCCCGATTCTTATGAAGGGTGCTGAGAACACCCTGTTCCAACTGAAAGTCCCAACTTCCGGCAAATGCAGGAAAACGCTGTGGTAGAGGAGAGGCCCTAATGCGGTGCAGGGCTCAGCGCCAGGTCAGGAACCCAGGGCATTCTGATTTCTATGCTCTGGCGTTTTAAGAAAGGATGCCATTCACACACTCTCCCATGTACTGAGGAGTGTGGGGAAAGAGCTCCCACTAATAAAACCACGGAAGTGACCTGCTCCTGTGCCTCACCCTGTGGCAAGGCACCAGCTCATTCCCACTCTCAGGCCATGTGTGGTGTTTGCCCCTTTAGGAAGCCCCGTCCTTCCCCAAACTAAGATGCCAGGGCACTTCCAGCTGAGCTGAGCCACAGGTAGTGACACAGCTGGAAATGACTTTTTCCCCCATGAAAATTTTCAAATTAAAAAGACTCTTTTTTTCCTTTTCTGTCAACATTTTGCCGAACAATTTAGTAACAAGAAAATGGAATTTGGGATTTAAATGGATAGTTGAAAGAAATGCTCTTGTTTTACAACTGTGCAGTGCCGCAACAATTATTTTTCTCTCAGTGATCCATTATTTCAAACACTGCCGCCATATCTTTAATAGACTCTACCTGCCCCTTTAAATCTACCCCCCCACCCTCGCTTTCCAATCAGTTGACATTTCTAAATACAGCACATTGTTCTGGTAACTTAATCTACCCCAGCAAAAACAACTTTTCTTTTTTTTAATTTATGGAGGGTCAGGCTTGTAATTGTGCTCCCTTTTTTATCCCTTCCTACATATAAATCATGTATGCGACAGTTTAGCAGCATGCTGGCAAATTGGACATGACATTCTTATCACCAGTTTAATAATTTAACTGAAAGGGGCTTTACTGTGGTGCATGGTGGGAGTTACAGGAAGCAAAATCAGGGCATCCCTTTCCGACAGAGTGGTTCAGAATAGGCCAAGCACGTTGCAGAGCAAGCCTTGCATTCCTCTTCTGTTTTTCTTTCATTTAAATTTTAATTTGGCTCATGAACATGCCAGATCTATACCCCAAAAGGTGAAAAGCCTGGTGAGCCAAAGACAGGATTTAATGCAAGCTCAGGCTGTCCAAATGTAGGCCCAGATCCAGATCCACTGAAGGCAATGGAAAGGCCTCACTGACATCAACAGGGCTCTATGAGGGAGCCAGATATATCTACACAAAACTCACAGCCTAATGCTACAGTGCTCCTCCCACCCCAATGTGTTGCAACCTGACGCTGGAGGGACCTCATGAAGACAGTGAAATGAAAGTACTCAGGGTTATGCCTGCTGTCACAACTTAATGGCTGTCGCATTGCCTGAGATAAACTGTTGGTCACAGACTGACCAGCACACCCTCCATGGTTGCCATCAACTTGCGCTTCCAAAAGCTCAGCTGGGAAAGAGACTCATTGCTCAGGCAGAAGGGAGTGGTCCTGGGCCAGGTAAGTCACAGCATGCCATGCTCACACTCTGT
>NW_017728964.1:7717814-7756854 GCF_001723915.1 Gavialis gangeticus
GGGAAAGAGACTCATTGCTCAGGCAGAAGGGAGTGGTCCTGGGCCAGGTAAGTCACAGCATGCCATGCTCACACGCTGTGAAATCAGCAGAGATCACGTTCCCAGGTTCTCCCCCTGGCACCTGTGTCAGCACTGAGCTCCTTTATTGAAAAAGGTGAAAGCAAAATGTTTCAGAAGTTGCTTTGAGGTGCACCTTCTCCATTCAATCTATCAGAGGCTAGTCACCAGGGTTGGAAAAGCCTTTCCAAGCACTTCTTGGAGCTTCCACAAAGGTCAGTGCCTATATCCTAGAGGAGGGAGGGGAAATCTTCACCATCTGGTATCAGCTTTTCAGTCCAGGGATGCTGGTGGTAGAATGGCCTTGACCTCCTGAAGAGGCAGGATGTGCACAGCTGGGTAGCTCCTTGTGCTGGGCAAGTGCAGAAGGATCTGCCCATCCCTGCCTGATGAAATCCAAGAGGTCCCTGATACAAGTGGTGCCAGCCAGAACCTTTTTCCAGGGCACCAAAAATAGTCCACGGTAGTCCAGTGACATGGGGACTCAATCTGCATTTCAGCCCAGAGTTAAGCTGTTTACCAAGTCAAACATCTGCCTTAGCCCACTGGCTCAGGTTAGCACATTTACGACCTGCCCGTTTCTGCAGCCAATGGCATATAAAGGAAGGATGTGGCTGGCATCATTCACAGCCCCCTTTGGCTCCCTAGCCAGAGTGACCAAGCTCCTATTCATTGCTGGGTCAGTTGAGGCACTATTCTGAAGCTCAAACTTATATCTCAGGAGATACTACAAGCCATCCTGCTCTGCCACCACTTCCTGGATGAGCTGATTATACCACTTGCAATACATTATCTTTTCTTTCCGTTTCTCTTCTTTTCTCTTCATAAACCAGTTAGAAAGAAAAATGCTCTCTGCCTCCCTGCAAGCGTAAGGACAAGAAGAACATTATTGGTCATGGGACAGCTGGAGGTCAGATCTGACACACAGCTCACTGCATCTCTTTATTTTCACACTGAGAAATGCCCACACAGTCCTTGGTGGTGGCACATCATCTCCCAATAGGAGGCACCTTGGCAGGCGGTAGAAGGTTAGTCAGATGTCAGGAGACAAATCAGAAGAAAATACCAAAAGCAGTTTCCTGCAAATAGGTGAAAATTACCCATCTGTGCATCTCTCTCTGAGCTCTCTCTTTGTGTATTATGTCCCCGAGCACAGATCCAATTAGCTGTAAAAAGCATTTGTTTCAAGTGAGAGATTTTGGGAGAGGAAATGTAGAGAAGAGTCTAAAAAGAGATTAAAAAGAGCTCAGGAATTCAAAAGGGGAAAAAATGTGGTGTGAAAATGCATGTGCTTATATCTGGACAAAAGGGGATGTGCAGACATGCACAGTTTGCCTGTATTTGTCACTGTGACATGTCCTTTGAGGAAAGCAAGTTCATCTTTAAACAACCAAACAATTATTCAGGTTACTCTGCAGAGCACCCAAAATTATAACGTGCGAGTGGGAAGCCCTTTCAGGCAACCCCTGTGCACTGGGCAGCAGGTATCTGTCCTGCAGCAGAGCCTTCTGCTTGACAGTCCTATGAACAGGGTAGCTGTTTGGCTAAGATGCCAGCAAGCAATGGATATAAACCCTACTTTGTTAAACAGGGGCCAAGGGAATTGGAGAACTGAGCAGTTCAAAAATGGCACCAGTCCAATAGACTTTGCTGTTCTCACTGTGGAGCACAGAAGGCCCCAAAGTTCAACACTCTCCAAAGAGCAGAAGCCAGGGTCTGGAGAGTTTGAGATATGGAAAAAAAGACCCAGTTGCCTGTGGGATGTGCACAATAAGTGAGAGGCAGTTCGAGCTCTGGCCTATCAGCAAGTGGCCACAGACAAACAACATCCTGCATGTGAAGCTTCAAAGGATTCCTCACCACAGTGAATGTCTTCAAAAAGCCTTGACAAGACCTCCCAAGAGCTTACCCTTTGCTACCCTTAGGATATAGTATAAAGCAATCAGTATACATGAGCACGTGGATATGTACTGTATATATTACATACACCACATTTTATGTCAAACACTCAAAAGTTAGGAAATGTCCAAATTAATGTAGCCTGGGCCATCTTAACCCAGCCTTCTTGTGCATATGCATTACTATATCATCTTTAGTTACATGATTACATATGATTTTTTTTTCATGGGCTCCCTCAGCTAGTCATTTAGGGAGCACAAAGTGTTCTGAGCACTGGAGGAGCCATTTAATATTTTGCTTTTTCCTTGTTGTGCCGTGAGTGGTCTGGGCCTTATTTACTGCAAATGCTCAAACCCAGTACTGAAGGTGGAAGTATTCATTGCTCCACAGGCTTCCCTCCTACTTGAGCACTTCAGGAATATTCATAAATTTGTTTTTACAACCGTCATCCCATGCATGTGAGTGGATAGTTGGTCTGTTTTGTGGATGAAAGACCTGAGACACAGAGAGGTTAAGATCAAAAGAATACACTAGTTTTGAGTGCCCAATCCAAGATGTCTATGGCCAGTTTTTTCAAAGTTTTTAGCATTATGTAGCATGTTTGGCTCAAAGCACTATTCCTACAACTTCAGTTGCAACTGTGTTTGCTCTGCACTCATTGGATACCACGGGTCTCACAATAGAAACACAGGAAATAAGGAACAATACCTTTCAAAAGGCTGGCTTAAGTGACCTACCCAGCATCATCTAAGACCTCTGCGGCAGAATCAGGGATAGACTCTAGTTCTTCAGGACACCATTTAAAGGGATGTAACCATGAAGTTAAGGTATTTGTCTCCAACAAATGAGGTGAGGCAGATCACACTGCCCCACTTTGCTACACAACCTCAATTCATGATCAGAGCACCACCCATTCTACACACTGAACTTCTATATACACTCACTTACCCATGAGTGCAGGGAAGATGTGGATTTCAAACCCAAATTCAGACCTTGGTGTCCCAATTTTACAATGAATGAGCCAAAGGGACACCTCAGATGGAAGCATCACCCAGGCTGCCTGGGCACTGGACAAGAAACCAAACAGAGCTGACAGAGAAAAAATGATCTAGAATAGTTCAGAAAAGTCTGTGAAATAATTGCTATTGTGTTCTTTTATTTAACATTTTCTGTGATTTTAATCTTGCAACAATAAACAAGTATCATATCTTTTCTAAATATTTTAATTCCATGAGAAAAATGGTGTTTTCTGTCACTTTGTTTGTTTCTACACAGTACCCCATTTTGCCAAAGTAGAAAAGTGAAAAAAAGTGAAAGAAATGTTGCATGGAGGAGTTCCCAACAACATTTTCATTGGAAAAAAAAAAAAGATTTTGGTCAAAAAAAGATGAATGGTTCTACTTGAAAAAAAATTTCTATCTATATTTGATCAACTCAAAAATTAAGAGACCTGGACTCTATTCCTGATTCTGCCGCATATCTCTTTGTCACGTCTCCACTGCTTCTACAAGCTTCCTAGCTTGTATAGCTCAGATACCCCTGGTAACTCCAGTGTAACAGTTTCTGTGCCCATGTCTCCTGCTTTGCTTGCCCATTTAGGTTGTAAACTCTTAAGGATAGGGACAGTCTCTACCCCATGTTTATAGTTTCTTGCACAGTTGCCCAGGCTCTGGTCTCATCAGGGACCATTGGATACTACAGTAATATAAACAACGATGTCAAGATGTCTACGGTCCACTCTGACTTTTATACCTCAGACAGTGCTCAAGTTTGTTTAAGATCTGAGATTATACTGGAGTAAAATTAGCCCTCTTCATGGGTGTTTGTACGGACTTGCTCTTTGGCCTCCTCATTCCTGATGCAGTTGAGTCCTGCCAGTCCCCTGGCATAAAAATGCACCTTGCCCATATGTTATTGCTGATATGTCCCAATGTGCAAACGACATGTCAGGAGAGAGACATGCATTAAAAATGAGGTGAAAAAGAAACCAAAGAGTCTTTCACTGGAGTCCTGTAGCCCTCTACTAATTAGGTGAGACATGGTAAGACGAACCCCTCCTATCAGCAGCGGGAAAGGAATGTAAATACTTGCAGGTCTAGGTCACTGGATCATTATTTACCGTGCAGCCCTATGCCCTGGGAAGCCTTGCTATGCTCTGAGCCTTGCCTGATTTCTTGCCAGTTAGGTAACTGCAAAAGGGAAGGCAGTGCTTGAAATATCCCACACATGCAAAATAATGATGCTACTCTGAACTTTACCCATTAATTACAGTTTACTGGGCAACATGAGGTGTTGGGTGTTATGAGCCAGGAAAAAGTGGGGAGTGCTTGTTGACCTCCTGTCCACCAGGCACGCACCTCCTTCCCATGGCAGGGCTGCAAAGGAGCTAAATATTCACGACCACACAGTCTAGTTGAATTTCCTTTGCCTGCCAGTAAAAATGTAGATGACAGTAACAATGCTTTCTATTGGCAGGCCCAGATAGTCTCCACCAGAGGCTCAGGTCTGGGAACCACAAGCCATCTGTGACCTGTTTTCTGTAGGGCCCTACTAATATTCAGACATAGGGATATATAGTTTCACCTGAAGTAACTGCAAGCACCATGGCAGCTGGGCTCTGATTAATATCTAGAATGGGGCGGGGCAGGGACTTTCTTTGATTTCTAAATTCAACAGGCTTTTGAGCAGGTGCTAGTGATTAGGAACCCAGGTCCCTTGCTACCTAAGCTAGGCCAAAAGGTCCCAAGGATGGGCTCCAACAGTTAGTTTGACCTGCTGAGAGTGAAATGAGGTCATTCAAGATACTGACTTGGCAGCTCTAGCTAGGGCAGTGGGGGCATACTGAACTTATTTAGAAAAAGTTTCTAAACATTCAGCCTGAAGATGTAACCATACTGGGCATGCAAACAGATTCAGCATTTCTACAGGGTGAAAGCTTTTTGTCCTGGGATCCTACAGATGTTCCAGCCCATTGTCCATCTTTAAGCACAAGTGAAGTATACAAGATAAAATGTACTAACCCTTTTTTGCCCCCAAGACAATGTTGTGTAGATCTGTAAATTAGTCCATGCTCATCCGTTGCCAATCTTTCCAGGGCCAAGCCTCTCAGGCTGTCTGCTCTCCCTACTGGCAGAGCAGCAGCAGTGCAGCTTGGAAGGGCTATACGTGTAAAGCACTGTGCCACTCCTCTTCTGCCCCAAGTGTCGTCTCAAAGCAATCAGGACAGCCTCAAATGAGATGTCTGTTTGCAGCCTTTAAACAGTCTTCTCTGATGCCCCGTCCAGTGTGCAGAGCCTCCTGCCAGTCAGCATAATACTGCCAGGAGGGTGCATTTGCAAAGGTACGGCTTAAATATAAACATTATGAGGGACTTATTTCCTCTCTCCCCAATAATCTGTATTTCGTGCATTGTGTGTATTACAATCCTATTTGGATGCAGACTTCATCCACTAAACATTTAAATCTCTCTTCCCTGCTGCTGCCTAGATCATAAAAAGAAAATAACTTTCCAAAACTGCAAAGCGATTAGGCATGCTTGAAGTCCTACTCTCTGCTATTCCCCGTCTGCGTCAGACTGCCTCTTTAGATATTACGTCAATCAAAAAATACCACAGCTTTGCAGCTTGGCATTGTGAGGAGGTTTAGCTTCCTATTGCTAATACTGAGTCTGTGTAACCAAGTCCAGGTTGGGAGTTTCTAACTGGAAATGGAAGAGGAGGTTTTCTCCTACAAGAAATTTCTGCACAAACTACTCATGTTTTATTGACATTTTTCAACTTTTCAACCAAAATTCTGAAAATACGTGTCTTTTTGTTTCATGGAAAAATAGGCAATGCTGGTGGGACACAGACATTTTCTATGAAAACTTTTGTTTCATGGAATATATAGAGCTTTCTGCTGAAAAAGAATTTGGATGGCAAATCCTCCCCAGTCCTTCCAGTGTTCATGCAATCTCTATATGAGAGTCTTATTTCACTCTGCAGAGATCAGATTCTGCTACAATTGAAATCAATGTCCAAATCTCCCATTGGGTTTTGTGCCATGACTGAGGCCTCAGAAATAAAAACAAAAGGAAAAATTAAAAGAAGGAAACACTACCAGACAATTAGTAGGCAGGGGAAAGAGGAGAAGCCAGGTGCAAAGGCTGGAGGAGAAAGCCAGACCAGAAACCTAAAAGCAGGGCCAGGCAGAATGATGGGGGCACGAGTATGGTAGGAGGGCATTACTTCAGCAATTTTCTGAGACACAAAAGCAGAACTCATCAAACATTTTCAACATATAACAGGATTTTCCACCCAAAATTGCTTTTTCCACTACCCCCTCCCCATTTTTCTTTTTAAAAAAAAGTAGTACATGAAGATAATTAACATTTTTTCAGAAAGTTAACTTTGTAATGAAAAATACCATGCTTCAAAGTGCTTATTGAAAATATTCTGTAACCATTTCAACAACTTACTGATGAAATATTTACACAAAACCTAAAATCTGATCCATTACAAGTACTCCGAAGTGGGAAGGTCTTAAACATATAGAAAACTTCACTTTAAAACAATGTCCATTTTTAGTAACAAACAGACAGCCAATGATGTTGATCATCTCACATGCTCTGACACATGCTATTAGGTTTGTGCTGTCACTTTTAACATGCCTAATTATTAATTGAAGCCTTAGAGGCATTGTGTCTTATTGCAAGATATTGCTGAAAACTGTGGCCAGATGGCTTGAAGATTAGTGAAAGTATAGGAACAAGTGTTGAATGCTGTTATGAAGCACAAAACTGTCATTGCTACCTAGGGCTAAATTTAAAGATGCCTTTGGTAGGGGATATAGTTTGCATTCCCTCTTTTATACCTCTTTCTTTTGTTCCTTTTTTCCTACTGGCTTCTCAGCTACAAGTACACAGGGGTGCCCCATTCCTGATATTTATAGCTCAGCATTGCAATGGTATCCAAATACCTGGCTTATTCTGTCTTGTAGATGCTGCCATCAGATTAATATAGCATTTTGTAGCAAAGTGCAAGAATATGGTCTCATCACTCCATTTAGTGCCCATCTACTGTCTTGTGCTTAATGGCCTTCAAATGCTGCTTACCTAGCCCAGCAGCAAGTGTTTTGCCTTGGACACTGCTCTTATGTGGACCCAATGTTAGTGTACACAAGTCCATCAATCAGTTTCCCTGAATCCACCACCTTCAGATTGGTGTCCTCCAGCTATTGCTCAAATCCTTTTCTCTCTGATCCTTTGTCTCACCCGCTGCCACAGAAACTCCTTTACTGTACATCACGTTGCCACATAGCTAAGTAGTGTCACCCTGAGGCACTTTTGCAAATTCCTCCTGTAGCAGGGGCAATGTTTTGTGGAAGGAGCTATGGACAGCAAGAAAACCAGCTTCTATTTAAATTAATAATTCAGGCTCCTTTAGCTGATGGTGTAGCTCTGTGCAAAGGCTAGTCATAATCCCAAAGCTTCTTCCTAAGGAAGTGGGGTGACTTTTCTCTCCATGAACCACCAGAGGCATATATTACCCAAAACACAACTAAAAGAGGAAATGAAGAAAGGACAGGGTCACTGGCCCCATAAATAGGACTGGTATTATCTGCCTGGTGAGCATACATGTGTGCAACAGGGCTCCACTGCTTTTGAAACACTGAGCAAGCAGACAGTTTATTGCTAAGTGGTGGGATTTTAAAAACCACTATGAAATCACTGAAAAAAATATCTGAATCAATAGAAGCACAGTTAGGCCGACACTGATTGCTTTTGCAAATCCAAATCCAAGCCTCAATGTTTTATGGGCCAGGTTGTTTTCAACACCTGACCTCTCTTCTTCTTGACACCTTGAGCTTGATGTAAGCAGATTGAGCTGGAACGTGAGGAGGCGGAAAACCTGAGTTACCTTGACGCTACCTTGGTCTAGAGTAGGAAAAAGATGGTTTAGCACAAATGCTTTAAGACCTGAGTTCAGACAGGGCAAATTGTATTTTAATTCAAGTTGGCTGGCTGAACGTTCTCTGTTAGATTTTTCAGACTTTCTGTAAAACATTTTAGTTGACACTTTTTAAAAAAATACCATTTTATCTTAGTCTAGACAAGCCTGCTATGAAAAAGTAGAGAAGGTTAGGTCGGGCTTACCTAGCTTATATTAATCTATGTTGATTGCTTGTGCATTTAGGTCTGAAACATCTGCCCCACAGATCTGCCTCCGATTTCTGGTTATGCCAGAACCTGTATGATTTTGAACTAGTCACCTAGGTTGTGCCTTGATTTCTACATTCATTAGTGTTGCCAAAAGCATTAAGATCATCATTTGGAAGATTAGAAATAGTCTAACTATTCTGAATTAACTAAGAAACCTAAAAACTCTGAGAAACCTAAACTTAACATTTTTTCCCACCTAAGCAAACCCAGTGCCATCTAAGGACTTGTCTAATCAGCATGACTACGTGTAATTATATTGCTGTATGTATACCAAAATAGCCATCTGTGTGGATACTCTTAGTCTGGAATAAGTGTGTCCACAAAGTACCAATACCTCAGTGTTATTACATTAGTGAGTTTCTGCGTCACCCAGCCTACAGTAGAGTAGCTAAGTGCATCCTCAAGTTAGGTATTTCAACATGGAAATGGCCCATATTGTGGATGACAATACCTGCAGGCCCAAACTACACCTGGAGTTCTGCAGATGTATAAAAGGAGATTTGGCTATGGTCAGTCTAAAATTCAGCCTCTAAACATTCACTAATACTTTTAAAACACTTTAAAGACACAGAGCACTATCCAAGTGTTAAGTATCGCTGGAGTCTGGCAAATTCTACATTGTTTGAAGTTATTTTTGGGAAACAACTAAGCACATGCACAAGGATCAGTACCAGATACCATAGTAATGAGCCGTTAGCGTAGGGATGGAGGCTTGCATGTGTGCAAATGTGCACTTAACGGAAACCCACCATCCCCTGATGGATGAAATAAGAACTGCTCAGCTCCAGTCAAATGCCTGAAACATAGGTAACAGCTTTGCTGATTTGCCTTTCAGTCAAGGATAAAAGACCTGTGTTTTCAGGGTCTGGGAAAAACGGGGTGGGGCTGAGCATGGGGATGTGGTATAACAGCAGACAAGGTGGAGCCAGGGGACCTTTGAGGTGTGACTATATAAAATGGCAGTGAGGGGCACTTTGAGGCCATGATGGAGTGTCTGGCGGACTTGTGTGGGGGTGCAGTTCTGTCCATGGCCAGACTAAGTAACAGCTGTACCCCTCATGGCACCCTCTGGAGCTAGCGTGCACACACACACACACACACACACACACCCTTATAGCTGTTTTTGCTTGGATCCTAAAATGAATAATGTAGGCCTCAGCCCCTAGCCTATTAGTAAAGCTTCTAGTTTATTTTTAATTGGAGAAAAATATGCATTGTGTTACAGGATGATGAAAGACACAACCTGCATCGCCTTTTCAAAATAATTGCAACCATGTAGCATAAGAGGCCACAGCATGTAGCTGAGTAGGAACTGGCAGGTCTGGAGTAACCAAGGGATACATTGAAGTACTCTTCTCTCAAAAATGCATGCAAGAGGGGGCAGGGGGCAGGAACTCTGGAGGCCAGTTTACCCATGACCATGCACCTCCTGCTTTAATTCATTAGGAAAGACATTACTTTGGGGGTAGATTGGCATTAAGATCCCCCAGCTGGAATCTGTGGGGAATTACACAGGGACTTAATTCGTTTGAAAGCCTGTGGTGTGCAAATACAAATGGGATGCACCAAATTAACCCAAGTTAAAATTTTTAAACCTCTTTAAACTAATGAGGATTAAACACTGTGGCGTGTACAAGTGCCCTATAGAGCCAGACCTCAATATAGGTGATACAGGCAGCTGTAACCTGTGATATTTTACTCGGACTAAAAGCTCAGAAAAGCAAAATGCTTCATTATTAAGCATTTAAGAGTGAAAATGAATCTCTTAAGACACCATGCACTCAGCCAGGGAAACTGCTGTACCCCAGCCCTCCCAAAGGGTAGCGTAGGTCCTGGTGGTGTTTGTTCCCATAAGCCAGCCATAGTGGCAGTAGTCGGCACTGCACCATCACAGTGAAGAATACGGCTATACGGCAAGACTATCAGTTGGGCACAGATGAATATGGTTGTAATGAAGTCAGTGGAGTCACGCAGATGAGGATCTGGCCCCCTGCAAAACATGTGGAACCCCGAGCGATACCATTCAAATAGGAGCTAAACAACTAGAAATGAATTAATCATCCTTGGAAACATGCTCCTGTAGCAGCTGTCTCGCACCTCAGTCACGAGGACTGACAGTTTCTGTATAAACCTGTCAAAAAGGACATTTTACTGTAACTTTGAGAGATTAGGGCATGAAAGGAAACTGCGTCTGAACACATGCAAAATTAGGATGTCTCAGGTGAAGCAATAGCCAGTGCAAACAGAGTAGGGGGCCAAAGGGTTCTGTGGAGCACAGGGAGACAAAGGGACCTCAGGCAACAATGGGGTAAGCAAAGAACTAGGCGTTCATCCCAGGCTCACTTGAATGGGCTATGCCTTGGAATCAGCTGGAGGACTGTAGGAGTGAAAGGCTGGACTTTTACTCAGAGACTGATTAGGCCTCAAGAAATCTGGGTTTAAATTCTAACTGTTTGACACTCTCTACACTACCATCTCTGAATCACTTATTGTCTTCCTACTTCTGTTCTTAAAATATAACCAAGATGTCTTGTAAACCAGTGGGTAGAATTCAAGCTTTGGGCTCAAGAGAGCTGAATCCATTCCTTTTTGCGTTATTAGTTAGCCTGCTTTGTGGTCATGGCCGAGTCATGTTACCATCTTGTGCCTCAGTTTCTTCATCTGTAAAATGAAGGTGATGGTCACAGACTTCTTCCTACATTTGAGTTCTGTGTAAAGAAGAGGATTCATGAGACAGGAAGAAGGAGAAGGAAAAACTGAGACCATGCATATGTGGTTCTGGTAACACTTTGGCTTTTCATAGCCTGGGTCTGACTGTGCTGGAAACAGAGCATGACGTTTGGCTTCCCTTCTCCTAAAATGGTTACAAAAATCAGAAGCAAGAGCAACTGAAAACAAGCATCTGGAAACGCATGCAGCTGGGAAAGCACAGCAGGTAAAGGAAAAGAGACTTTGAGGGAGTTTAATTTATACTGTCTGGGAACAAGAAGATTAAATGGGCAGCATGATAATGCTATAAATACCTTCAAGGAAACACTATCAAAGAAAGGGATTATTCAAATGATGTGGAAGTGGTAAAACAAGGAGAGCTGGAGTCTGGAGCTCTAAAGGGGAAATTTCAGGCAAGACATGAAGAAAAAAAATATATGTCTTAGCACCAAGAATGATTAGGTGCCAAAAACAGGCAACATGGGTGTGAATTAGGGGCTTTTCAGTCAAGATATTTGAGAAAGGCATTGGCATTAGAGAAGAGGATGTGGGGAAATGACTATATAAATCACAACGACAAATGTGACAAGTGACCAAAAAAAAGGGCTTCTGTTCTCCTGACATCCATGATTCCATGTTTTTTCTCTGATACATAAAGGCCAGTCATATCTTTTTAAAAACTACTGCAGGGCTACTAACTGAATACGGTTGTTTAAATTTCATGTTTTTTTAATTACTAAATCATTTGAGAGCTAAGTGGTCACCTCATATTTTACAATACTGAAGAGCAGCAATATCATCCAGGGATCTGAGAGAAGACCAAGGAAATGCTGAATCCTAAACCCACTCTGCTACTCAGTCCATATGTCAACCCTTGATCACATCACTCAAGGTCTTTGGTCCTCTCTTTTTCTGTTTTAGAAAGAGAATAATAATCTATTCATAATCCATAGCCTGTGATGATAACTGATTTGCTCTTTACACAGGCTATGGACAGAAGTTACACATAACCCAGTTTAAGTAATCAGAAACTGTTTTAAACCTGTAACAGAACAGAAGCTTAGTGCACATAAACCAGTTTCAAAATGGCTGAAACTGGTTTAAGATAAACCTGCTTGAATGCAGTATCAGATGTAACTGATTTGAGTCAAACCTGTTTACAAAACTTCTTAAACCCAGACCCCTTCCTGGTTCACAGCCTCCAGCATGCTCTCCAGCCGTGGGCTGGGCTAAGTTGAGCTGTGCTGTCTGCTCCAGCGGAGAAGGGCTGGGGCCAGGGAGGGGGTGTTAACCGCCCTCCCCCCGAGTACAGAACTGGCCTGCTGCTAAACTTACTGAAAGTTACTGCTGGCTGCAACTGTGAGCTACAAATCCCAGAGGCACATGGAAGCAGGAAGAGGAAATGATAAGCAACCCTGCAGAGTCCTGCTGCTGTGATTCCAGACTGTAGATCCAAGCCCAGAGACCTCAGGGGCAGCAGGAAGAGGAAATGAACACACAGCCCATGTTGGCTATGTGCCCAGGAGCCATGCTCTACCGCCTCCCAACTTCTGGCCTGAGCCACTGCAGGCATGTGGTTGCATTCACTGAATCAGAAGTAAATGGGTGTCCAGTTGTTTCTCAGTTTAATCTCTGCATTTTAAACTAACCTGCAAAGACTGAATTGATTCAGCCTTGGGCTTTTTGACTGTCTGTACTTAGCCACAGTGCTTTGTAAATGCAGAGTGTCATGGAGGTACATTCCTTGTTCAGAAAGGGGACTGATCACAACACCTTCATACTGTGGGAGTCCTTGACTTACAAGGTTGTGGTTTGTAGCCCTGTATTTCAACCATGCACTCACCATTCATAACAGGGCAGCTAACTGTTCTCCCCAGACAGGAGAAAAATGGGTTGGTTAAGGCGTTTTTATGTTCTGGCACACCTCAGCAGTCCCTCACTTCTCCCAAGTGTTGGTCAGCAGCTTTCTTGCATGTAATTTTGAGCCCCCAAAATATGATTATTAATCCAACTCTGATCTGTTACCAACATGTCCTCTCTCTCCCTCCCTTTCTCCCCTTTCTTTTTCCTACATCTACTTTCCTTAACTCCAACATAGAAAAACAGGGGCCTCTTAAGCCATGTGCTGATTTTTTCCCCCTTATCCAATATGACATGCCGTGAATAGATTCCAGTCAGCTCACCACTGTATTACTTGGCACAGCAGAGCAACTAACTAGTAACGAGCAAAACTGAAGCTGACTGCCTAATTAAAAGTGATATATTTTTAATATAAATTATGAGTTTTCCATCCCAAAAGCTGATAAGTTTCTCAGTCTAAAAGTCTTCTCTGGTCACATTTTACATAGCATGATCATTTTTATTTTATTTTTTTTTTTGGCAGAGGGGAGGGTGACGGAGGGTGCGGGGGGGAGGTAGAAAGAAATTCCAAAGTTTTTGCATCTATTTAATGGGTAGTAATATGTAAATACCATTGTGGAAAGATGAAAAGTCCATTTGATTTGCATCAAACCCTCATTGGTAAAAGCTGTCGGCTACAGCGGCAATATAGACACAAAAAGAAGCATCTGTTCTAGGAATCTCCCTTTATGGGTCACAAGATGATCACAACAAGAGTGGGGCAACCAAAGCAAAACGGATTGACCACAACTTTCCACGGGATAGGTAGCAACTGATCCAAGACCATTGCATTTGCTAATGAGAACAGCCATGGGCCAACATCCTTTGACCTTCTGTACAAGCTGCCCTGTGCTCAGCTGAGACAGTGCAATGCAAAACAGCATTGCCTGAATTGCCCTGTCGTTGTTCCAGTGACTGACCATCCATGCAATTCCAGACTAGAGAAGGACACTCAGTGCCCAGAGGAATCTAGCTGGGATGTTTGATGTGACTAAATGCCCAGGCTAAATACATTGTACAATTGCTTTAACATTTGCAGACAGGGAGCACGGAGCTGGAGGGCTCCTCAGGACTAGGCGCTTTCCATGTACCCTCCAACTGGTAATTAATCATTTTGCAGGATATTCTAGTCTGGTGTCACCCGCTCCACTGCCACTGGCAGACAGCAAATGGCAAATGGCATGGTCTTCCCATTTGCAACAGAGTAGCAAATAAATGCTCCAGGTTTAAAACAGAATCTTGGTGTTGTTAAAAGTGAGCTTCCAGCAAATTAGAGGTTCTGCCTCTTCCATGTGCAGCTAGAGAAACATTTGGTATCACTTGAAAGAGCTGTAGATACACTGTAGAAATCCCTGAGACAGTCCCTGAGAAGCCAGTTTGCAGAGCAAATACACTTCTGGTCATTTTTTTCTGATCCTTCTTTCTTTAGAGCCAAACACGTACGCCTGGAAGTAGAACCATTGCTACTGTCTGTGCTACCCTAGTGCATTCCCTCAATTTTAGTGTAAAAATTTGAACAATTTTTATCAGGTCAAGCAACCTTATTTGTCCACAAAAAAAAAGGGGGGGGGATTTTTTATTTGCAAAAAATAATCCATTTTAGGACAATACCTTTGCATAATTTAAAATATTATACCATGTTTAAATGCATTTTTTTACATTCTTACTGAAATCCTAGAAAATATCATTGATACGGTTTTCCTAAAATTCAGAGGGCCACCTCACTAACATTTCCATCATGTTTCTGAAACTCATGGTTCAGAGACTACATGGTTTTCTGCCTTTTTTTTTTCCCTTTGCTCATTTATAATTGCCTGGAGACTAGGAGGCTCACACCAGATTGAGACTGAGACTATCCCAGCATTCTTGCTTACCTTACACCCATGCCTCAGCCTCTGTTAAATTATGTGTGCATGTTTTAGCATAACTTAGATAAACCTATCCCTGATTGGACCCTAACTCACCCTCAAAGACACCAAGGTAAAGGCAGAGTAAATCTACTGCTTTCAGCAGGCTCCCAAAAAAATTAAGGGGAACTGGGACAATACATTTGGCATTTTGCTATTAATAATACAAATAGTAGATAAATAGGTAGGTCTCAAAAGCACTTTATAAAGGTAGGGAGTAAATATTTTTACCCCATTTTAGACAGAAGAAGCAGAGGTACCTAGAGCGGAAGCAGCTTGCCCAGGGTATGCAGAAGGCCAGCAGCAGAGAAATAAATAGAAACCAGCTGCGTGAATTCTAGTCTACTGCTTTATCTAGCCCAAACCGTCTCTGTATAGTTAACATGAAAGATTCTCCTCTGCAGTTTGTATGAGGTTTAACAAGGTAAACCTGTACCTTCAAGCACAGCTGCAGTGCTGGTCATGAACATCACAGTTCCACGCGACCCTAAGTGCAATACAGATCTGGCTCTAAGGGACTCCGAGGTGTGGTAGGAGGACTGTCCTGAACTTCTGATCCTATACAGGAATCAAGCCACCAGCTTTCTCCCCCACCTCTGCCCCTGCCTGGCTGCGCACCTCATATTTTTCCTTCTTATCTACATTTTTCAGCCCAGCATATTGTAAGTGCTCAGTCTGCCGGTATTTCATTCATCACTAGAAAGCCTGATGGCAGGTTAAATCCCTATTATTATTTATCTGCTGCAGTGCAATATCCAAAGCATGTTTCCCTCCCAAGCAGAGCATCAGTTGCTTTTAAGATACCCTTGTTTATATTTTTGGACAGCAGGTGTTTTTCATCCCCCTGCATCCATTCACCAGATACTTACAATAATGCCTGCAGAATATAGCACTATTATGTCTTTAGAAGTGTCAGACTGGGTGCGCAGACATTTCTCCTTGGCTCTTTGACACAGAGATGAGGTTGAACCCCATTTTCTAATCTTGCATCATCAAATAGGCAAATTCATTTCTAGATACTGCTCCCTCCCTCCTGTGCTGTGGGTTTTTAACATTAAGAAGTTGGATCTACAGTCCCCAGCAGTGATCAACCCCCCACACTGAGAAAGCTGCTATGCAGACATATTGTAAGAGGCAGTTCTTGCCCCTCAGAGGCTACACTCCAAAGAGACAAAGGAATCATTTGTATCTCCATTTTCCAAGTAGGAAAATATGTCAGTGTCATCAAAGCATTTGCCCAAGCTCACAGAAAACAGCGACAGAGCCAGGAACTAGATCCAGATCTGAAAAATCTCATGGACAATCCTGTGCCTTGCTCACAAAGTCATCTCTCCTTTCAGCACCTAACCCTAAAATCAACTGAAATTCCAACTCTGGCCATTTCCAGAAGGAGACAGAGCTCCCATAAGGTACCTGATTGCACAGCAATATAACTTAAGGTGAAATGATTTCCCTCTGTCCTGCAGCTGAGGATTGTCTTATGGCCTAAGCCTTTAGGAATGATAAAACCTGTCATTTTTGCAAGTGTAAACCTGACTGGCTACTGCAACATGAGTTTTGGCACCTCTCTCACTGCTTAGCCATAACAGTAGTGCAGTGAGGAAAAATGTGACCCATTATCCCATCACACCTCAAAAGGGTTTTGAGCGTCCAGGGTGCATGTGATGAACTCTGGAACACCCTATAGTACAAAGAGTGGGAAGGCAGGAGATCCGGTTGACCCAGTGCATCCATGGCTTGGTGACTCATTAGTGGAGCAAGGCAGTTATAGAAAGGTGAAAGGTGGGAGCCCCCGTGGACATAGTGCTGGAAAAGCACACACCCAAAGGGGAAGGGCACAGCAGTTTCAGACAGAGATACGTTAGAGGAATAACTGTCCGCCAGTGCAAGCTAGAAGCAGCCTCTAAGCTGCTGTTAGCCGCACTGATGCTAAGTGAAGAGTCACAAAGCTGTAATCATCCCCCTGAGGCCCTCTCTTTTCCCATACGGAGCAGGTCATGGTGCAGGGGGAGCTTAGGGCCATACACACAGGTTTTTAAACAGAGTTTAACCCTTTCGAAAATATGTGGCCCCAGTCTCCTCCTTCTGACACCAGTGTAAATGAAAAGCAAACCTAGTAAAGCCATCACTGTCACACTAGTGACAGCTGGTGTGTGGGGAACGCTCAGATTGTGATTTTTTAAACCCAGCATGTCAGCCAATACCTCTGCATCTTTCAGTGTCCTTTAGACAGTTAAGGGAAGAAAAATACCTGTCTCCTTCACCAGAAGTAGCTTACGAAAAGTGCCCTGAGTGCTAGGTTATTCTCAAGGAATTTTCTTTTAACAACAGAGAAAGGGGGTGAGGAGTGAGGGGGGACGACCCACACACAGTTGCGCCAAAACTTCAGCTGGTTTCGCTGAGTGGGTCAAGTCCTCTGCCAGATTAAAAGCTGCCCTTTTGGTTGTTATAACCTTCTTAAAATCCTCTTGGGAAGGTCACTCTGACTCTTCTGGCTGCCTTAGTCCTAAAGGGTCATTTTGTTGGAGCATTTTTCCATTTCTTGTTCTGCTCCAAAAACTCAACCTTCCAATCAAGGAGGACATGTTGTCAGCAGGAGGCCCATGTTTATTAAGTGACAGCAAGCCCATTCCCTTCCAGCCCCGCTTTGATTCTCTTCTTAGATATGTTTTCAAGTTCATTAGCTTTCTCATTTTTCCCTTCAATCATTTTCTGTCTCTTACAAGCACATTGCAAGCGGTGAGCAGACCAGCAGCAACAAGAAACCAAGCCCTCCATTCATCACCTGCCAGGTAGAACACTACCCTGCCTGAGTGGCTGGTCTGCCCGCACCCCTCAGCCCGGGCCCACAGGGCTCAGCACGCCTGGGGAGGCAGGATGATTGAGCCTCTGTTAGCATGAGGCCCAGGCTAGGCAGTGAAAGGGTAAGTGAAATGAAATCAAGGCAAATTATGTATGTTTTTTTTAATGAGGCCAACAGCCTAAGGGACTGAAAGGGGCCATCAGATTGTTCCTGTGAAGGTAGGAAAAACAGTTCTCAAACCAGAATTAAGACATAATTGGGCGGGGGGGGGGACTTTCTGCATTACTCACTGAACAGAAAAAAAAGAGTCACCTCTGCTGTCTTTACCCGAACCATAAAGCCAAATAGGCCATTGTTTACACAAGGACTTATCTGTTTCCTATAGAAAAGCTCCATTAACAGAGCACTGCCATGCACAGACAGCAGCTCAGGCCCAAAAAAACCCTATCCACTAGAAAATCCCTTAGTGCAAGAAATATGCTCCACCGTAAGTGGCGTTAATATAATCTGGATAAGAAGCAGAGCCCTTTGAATCCTTGCTTGTGAAATAGGGATGATATCTGCAATGAAATGCAGTTGTCATTCCTATCAGCATAAGCCTGCGGTAGCTTCACTATTTGTGTAGTTTCACTTTAGGTTTGCAAATGAATAAATAAAAAATGTCTGCATGTGCACATTTATGCATGCGTCCTGATGAATAAATAAAAAATGTCTGCATGTGCACATTTATGCATGCATCCTGAGCGCGGGCACAAACATGTATGCTGCAGAGGTTACACTCTCTATCTGAGGAAACTCACCTCAGCCAAGTGACATTTATCTGCTTGCCTTGTGTAAATGGTGGGAGAAATTGGAGTTCATATCCACTGCCACAGACACATCTACCATGCCTGCTTCTGCTCTAGAGAAGTCAAGAAGCCCCATAAAACTCAGTCCCAAATTCTTCTGGTTTATGAAACAAGCAGCCTGAGTGGGCAAAATGCCATTAGCCACCACTGCTCTACTTCCATAACCACCTTGATCAGCAATCCTCTTAAAAACTGGACGGGGTCAATACTTAAATAGGGGTTTTTTTCCTAACAGGAACTTAAGAGGTGACTTTTTTCCTCTAAATCATGAATGGATGAGTACCTTGCACTGCAGAAGAAATTACTTTTCTTGTAATAAGACTAAGGTCCTCAACCAGTGATGCTCATTCAAGTTCCCACAGCACGTTTCACAAGAGGTGGGGTGCAGACCTCTCTTCTGGGGCTGCAGTCCAACAAGACAAGCCCATTCTTATACGCTAGTCTGTCTTCGCAGTTTTAGTTGGCTGTGGTAATAGTCTTTGCTGCTTGTCTTAGTTTCTTAACTAGGTTAAGAAGGAAATGACTCCTGTGGGCCAAACTACTGTCCCAGAGGAGGTTGCATTTCCATGATGAATTAAATGAGTCCAATAAATGAGTGAGTTGAGATCCATATAGGACCTTATGGATTATAAGCTAATTTTAAGATGTTTTATCATGCTGCTGAACAGCAGAAGTGGTTGCTTTATCTCTTTTCCCAATGGGGAAAAAACAAAAATAATGATCCATGAGCACTCCTCAAGCCAGGAAACAATTGACCCCCAAGGTCCCTTCCACGCCTAACTTTCTATGATTCTAAAACAAAATCTCCTTAATTCAACAAGAACAATGGAGCAGGCCCTTCGACAACGCATTTGACAAGCCATAACCAAGCTCCAGCACCTACTGAGGCAGAGGCTGGGAAAGGAAAGCACTCACTCTCTTCAAAGGAGAAATTATATATTAAATCTCATTGAAACAGAAATCTATTTAAATGGGCCACATACAGCTAGATTCAATTCTAGGTCTGTATCTGAATTTTGAACCCTCCCAAAAGGTAGGAGGTAGGGGCTGAAGGTGAAGAATCTATCGAGTCCCAAGGTCTCCTCTGTGCCTGTACAGCATAATGAAGTATAGTAGTTAATGAACGCTGCTGTTCGCTAGTGTTTTAGCAAATCGCACACAAGGTATTTGCATGGTCAGTGTCATGTCCAGCCACATTTGGTTCCCCAGTTTAATAGCCAGGTGCCACTTCCAGCTGGAGTGGCATGGGGTAGTCTTAGGCACATGCCTCTGGCTCCAGAGCCAAACATCTTAACCACTGTCATCATGAATCTGATGAAGCTAGTATAGACTACAGTCTATTCTAGTCTCTGTATAAGTGAAGCCATCAAGTCCCATCTAGTGATCCCTGTATTGAAGAGGGCTGTTCAGCTTTTGAATGCATGTTTGGATTCTGTAGTCCTCATATACAGCTCAAGGGCCTGCATGTTCAGAGGACTGTGGAACATAGGACGCAAGGGAACAAAGCTAAAATAAATAGGGTGATGCATAGGGAAGAGACGAGAGGGGCAGTTGATGGCCTGTTCCAAGGTGTAAGCAGTGCTAGCCGCAACCAGGGAGAAGAGCCACTTCAGCAATAAGCTCATCATCCCCTATGAATAAGACACGGGCTCTAATGTGTCATAACCCGAGCACTCCAGCCAAAGCTATTTGCTGCCTCCACAATAACAATTTCAATCAAGCCAGGGTGGTAAATTACAGTTTATTTTAAGTAGCCCAGTTTACCAGTAACAAAGAGCTGCCCAAGATCAAACTCCTGACTTGGCCAAGTTGTGTTTCAGACTAAAGATTTGGCTTACAGCATTAAAAAGCAGATGTCTTCATAAAAGCTAATAAAATACACTTGGATAATTAAAAACCTTAATTAAAAATGCAGAGACCAAATAGTTATATATTAACTAGAAAATCTGTTTTGACATCTGAAATTGCTACACAAGCTGAATCCCCTTGTATTCTCTCCAGACCATTTACACTGTGGTGTTTAGCTGAAAATTCTTCCTGACTCAGTCCAACTGTGCTGTATTTGCTGCAAAATTGAAACCATTTCACAAGTTAATTTCAAATAATTGCAGTCTGAGTAACTGGCTTGTTTGCAGGCCCATATGGACCATCTCCCCCCTGTACAGGCAGCAGGAAAGAGGCTCTTAATTCTGGGAAGAAAAAAAAAGTCCTTTATCTAGTCAGGCCAAAGAGCCAAGCAAGAGGTAGTGCATCCCAGGAAGATCCTGCTTAAGGAACTAGCTTCCCTGCTTTAAAAAAATCAGGGTTATTTGGAGTCCAAGTCAAGGTTTCCTTACAGAAACATGGTCCTACTAGCGACTACACCCCAGGTTAAGAGGGGAACAGGAGTGAGCACAAACAAAACCTCTTCACAAAGCCTGGATCTGGGTTCAAGTAGAACTGGACACAGGCCTATCTATTTACTTTGCCAAATGGAGAGGGAAGGTAAAGGATAACTTCTTACTTCCACTTCTCACTTCAATCCCCACTCTAGTTCTCATTCCCCACATCAGTTCCTAGTCAAGGGCAGTAGCCAGTTCTACCAGATTTCTACTCCTGTCTCACCAGCACCTTCCTAACTAGCTTCAGTTCACATCCAACGGCTCAAGCACATCCACCAGCTGAGCTGAGCACAATGCCTGAGCTGACCTAGCTGACTCCTAACCCACATTGCAACCAAGCAGGCTTGTGGCTCTTTTTTATCAGCAATCCTAGCAGGGCTTGCATCCTGATTGGGCAGGAACTGGTTGTCTAGTTAACTACTTCCTTGCCAGTCCCAGGTGAACTCTAGAGACACTTCACAGCAGCTGTGGAACAGCACAGGTATAAGAACGGTTTGGTCAGGGCCTCTATCACTGTGAGCTGTCACAAGCACACTCCTGGGAGCCCCTCTGCTGGGGTTGATCTGTGGACTGGAATTATAGCCCCTGCTGCTCACTAGGTGAGGAGTGAGTGTTTGTGACACACCATGTTGATGAGCTCCATTGAAATGTCAATAAATCAATCAATACATCCTTAGTGCTTCTGGACTGATAGCTCTTAAGGCCAAATGGGCCCTATAATATGGTCTCATTTGAGTTTCTGCATAACAGGCCAAGAGAAATTGCAGACCTCTGCATAACAGCTGCATAACAAGACATAACAGCTTCTGCATAACAGGACAAATAAACTCTGCAACAAGTTCATACCACGCAACTCATTCAGAAAGACACCCTCTCTTGATTTAAAGTCTTTCAATCAGATCTTGGAGAGTCTCTGGGGCAGCTGTTCCAATGGTGAATTACCCTCGCAGTTCAAAATATGCACCTTATTTTCAGTCTTCATTTGTCTGGCTTCAGTTTCCAAACAGGGACCTCGAAGTGCCTTTCTCTGGAAAAGAAAGTCCTGTTTCCAGTTCAGAATTAAATGCTGTCAGCATTTTGGTTTTGTTCACGTTTGTCCAAAAACAATTAAACATTCATGGAACATTTTGATTGAAGGGGAAAATTGTGGGGAGGGGGGAGGAGGAGAGCACTCTCAAAAATATTCACAAAAACGAATTTCAGTAATTTTACCTGCCCTTTTGTATACAGAACTAGAATCAAGTAACTGACACTGATGTGCAAAAAGAAACTGGAGTTTCTGTTTAAACTTCTATTCCTCCTCTCCCGCAGTCCCCTGTTCACTTTGTTCCTTACCTTTCCACCCATGTTTTAATATGCACTTAGTAAGGCGGCATCATACTGGCTCTGAGTTTCAGTGTGTATAATACGAAAAGAAGGGGGAATCATTTCCACCTTTTAGGCCTTGTGCCTACTGGATAAAGCACTGGATGGAATTCCTGGCTCTGCCACTGTGACCTTGGCCAAATCACTTCTCTGTGCCTCAGTTTACCCACCTGTAACATGGGGATGATATTGACCTCTGTTATAAAGCAGTTGGAGATCTAAGGACAAAATATATTTTCTTGGAGTTGGGTATTATTGTTATTCCCTTTCCAGATATCAGGCCTTACCCTTGGTAGGGGTAAACTGGCCCCATTGCCTTTGAAGTCAATAGGATTCTACTGATTTGCACCATTTATGGATCTGGCTTATTCCTCTGTCCTATCCAACCATTAGGAAATGCTGTTGGCTGCAGGAGTAAGGGGCCTTTGCGAAACTCCCTTTGCAAAAGGCACACCTAAATCAGCATGCAGGTATTCCTGAAAAGGGGCATCACTGCAGGGGTTCCCTCCATGCGGCCGCTTCCTCTAAGCTCAGGAAGCTGTGCTCAATAATGATTTTTTTAAGTGAAGGGGAATGGATGGGGGGACACTGGGTGACAGGTGGCAGGTTGAGAGATATTACTGAATGGGAGAACACTCACCAGTCTGGCTGCTAATTAGCATGAAGCTTCCTGCAGGATGGGAGGGCTCATGCTGTCCATCAGGCAGCATGTCAGGGGAGCCCTGTTCAATTAGCTGCAGAGGGAGGGTAGGCACCAGGCCTGCTGTACAATTAAGGCTCATTGTCTTTTCCCCTGTGAAGTGTCTGTTAACATTTCCCTTGGTTCTGGAGAGGCTGAAGCTTAGGGGCGGGCAGGGTTTAGCCCCCTTTTCCAGCAGGTTTCCGCTGTGTCATTGCACACTTGGTAGGAATTGTACCCTGGCACCAAGGGGTTGAGACTGAGAAGATTGGCAGCTGCTCAGATGGGGGACATTTGAAGGCAGCCAAGGGATGTTCCCGTCTCCTCAGTGCACCTGCTCACCTCCGGATGATGGCTGTATTGTGCAGACAGGCTCCTGTGTCAGTCTTGTACTCAGCTGGCCCTTGTGCGCCGTTCCTGTCAAATGTGCAATCAGGGACTCCTCCAACTGCTGACATTTCCTTTGCCCCATGGGAAGACCTACTGCACAGCATATAAGAACATACCACAAGATTTCCCCTCCCCAGGTCAGATAATTACACCAGAGTCACTCCACTGGATCAGACCAATGAGCCGTTTCATCCAGTGTCCTGCTCCCACCAGACCCAGTCCCAGCTGCATCAGAGAAGTCGCAAAACCCAAACCAAAGGTAGGGATGGAATTACCCAACTCAAGGGGAAATTTCTCTCTATCTCTCACTAGTCAAATCTTTACTTATGTCCTGATGCATGCAGGTTTGTCATTGGCCTAGCCAGGCTAGTATCTGATCTCTAGGCAAAGCCTTCATACCAGCTCAACTAGGCAATTAGACCAGGGATAGACAATGTTGCTCACTGATACTTAGATCCCAATCCCAGAATCTGAGACCTGATTGTACCCATTCCTATTTTATAAGAGTGCCCAGCTACCTCCTGGCCTTTCTAACAGTATACAGTCACATTAATAGGATGTTTTCCCTTCTTCTCTCTGCAGGGTTTTCCTTTCACAATAAAGATTCAAGCTCCATAGGGCACATCTCTACCCACGCACACACACAGTTTGCAGCACCTCAAAGCCATTTGAGGTACTGCAAACCGCACATGGCACATATGTACCCATATGCTGTGCTGCTAATTAACAGCATGGCATTTTTTTTTTTTTTTTGACACTGGGAGATCCCAGTGTAAAAAAAAAAACACCACTAAAACAAGCAGTGAGGTGCATGCGACAGCAGCTTGGTCTGCCGGAAACTGGAGCCTGGCTGGCCAGAGCCATACTCTAGCCACTGGCCAGGCTCTGAGCAGCCAGATCAGCACAGTTGCTGCTCAGGGAGGCTCCCAGGACTCCAGGTAAGGCTGCTGGGGCCAGCCTCCCCTATGCCACCTGGGTCTTTTGCCAGGCACTGGTGCACATGTGCAGAAGCATGCCCAGAAACAAATAGCAGTGACACAAATATGTGCCGCTGCTATTTGTTCCATGGGAATCACACGCCCCTACACATGCACAGGCAACCAACACAGGTTCATCAGTGGCAGGTCCTGTCAGACCAACCTGGTGGCCTTTTACGATCAGATCACCAGATCATTAGATGCAGGGGTAGCAGCGGACATAGTCTTCCTGGACTTCCGGAAGGCTTTTGACACTGTCTCTCACCCCGTTCTCATTAAGAAACTGGGGGGCTGTGGTGTAGACACCCACACAGTCAAATGGGTCGCCAGCTGGCTGGAGGGCCGCACCCAGAGGGTGGTAGTGGATGGGTCCTTCTCAACTTGGAAGGACGTGGGCAGTGGGGTCCCCCAGGCCTTGGTCCTCGGGCCCACGCTGTTCAACATCTTCATCAGTGATTTGGATGAGAGGGTAAAAAGCACCCTGTTCAAGTTTGCTGATGACACTAAGATGTGGGGGGACGTGGGCACACTACGTCCCCCCATGGTCAGGGGGGATCAGAAGGCATTGGGGGAGTCACTGTTCCCCCGAGCACAGCCAGGAGTGACCAGAAACAACGGTCACAAGCTGGCAGAGGGTAGATTTAGGTTAGACATCAGAAGGCGCTATTTCACGGTCAGGGCGGCTAGGGTCTGGAACCAACTTCCAAGGGAGGTGGTGCAGGCTCCTACCCTGGGGGTTTTTAAAAAGAGGTTAGATGAACACCTTGCTGGGGTCGTTTGACCCCAGTACTCTTTCCTGCCATGGCAGGGGGTCGGACTAGATGATCTGCTCAGGTCCCTTCTGACCCTAGAAACTATGAAACTATAAGTTCTGCTGCAGCTACCAGAGAGGATTGCTGGAGTGTGACATAAGATGCTTCCTCCTTTAGGAGTCAAGCACTCTGGCTGTCCCAGTGAGTTTGGCATCCAAACTCAGTTCCACTGCATGCCTGGTCACTAGGCTGCTTCTGAGTAGGCTTTGGAGATGTTTGCCTTTAAAGAATATGACATTACATCACTCGAACACAAATCACTTCACAGGCCCTGTACAGCCAACATGAAAGAGGAGGAGTAGAGAAAGGGCATGCGGAGAATCCATTCCTTGTCTCATTCCTGCTTTCCTTCCTGCTTTCTCCTCCTCCAGTTCTCTTTGTTCTTCCATCCTTTTGCTGTCACCTCCTCTGTCGCTATTTCCCTCTCACACCCCCAGACACTTTCACATTTGGTGGGAATGGAGCAGAGTACATTCATGGGGGGACAACTGAGCTGCTGCTTTGTTGCCAGGCAAATGCATAGGGGAAGTGGCTTCCTGGGAACATACTTTCAATTTAATTCTACTAATCTGAATCACTTTTGCCAATGACAAATCTGATGAACATAAGGAAATGCCAGCAAAACCCAGACTTTGGCTTTGGCATGAAGTAAATGTTAGTAGAAATTAGGCACCTAAATACCTTTAAGGAGGTGATGTTTCAGGCTATGTGTTTTAAGCTGGCTTTCTTGTTCCATTACTTGAAACCTCACCATCTTCTGATATGTGGCCCATAGTGAAGTCCACATGAGCTGTTTCCTTTCATCATGTAACTTTGCTGCTGGTGACTCTAGGGGTGAATATGGCTCTAGAGGTTTTGCAAGCAAAGGGAGTGCAGCACCGAACCCTTCATCACCTTACATTTATTGTATTAACAGCAGCAACCTGGTCCCACAGCTCTCTCCTGGTGGGACATGAACGCACATCATTCAGTGACAGTCTGCCCAAATCACAAAGCTGCTTCACTGCTAGGTCATCCTGCACAGCTCCGCCAATGAGTTTCAGTCCCAACCTATAGCCTCCCCACTGCAGCCTCACTCACACTATTTCCCCTCCTTTCCAGGCTCTAATCCTCTCTTCTGAACAGGAATCACCAGCGACACCAAAATGTAATGCCTTTTACCACATGTGGTACAACGCCTTGTAACAAATAGCAGGAAACCCCTTTGTCAGGTATGAATAGGAACTAAGGCCTGCAGAGGTAACAAGCAAATCATTGCCCCAGTGCTAGATATCACTTCAATACAAATTCCTTCCAAGACTTAGGAAGGCAGGATTGCTTCCAGATTCAGTTACCAGCTTCTTCGTAGCAGCGAAGCCCGTTTTGTTACAGGATAAGGGTGCCCTCTCGTGGTACCTCTAGCTCCTCTTTCCCGTTTCAAGTCCTTGTCATATTAGCATTTCTTTGACACCCCCTGATCCTGCCTTTCATTTCCCTGTAGCAGAGGGCACACTTTTCCTTCTACTTTCCAGTGTTTTCTATTATCTGTTTCTATAATGTATTTATGCTGCTTTCCAATTAATGTCAGTACTTGCACAATAACTTAGACATGATCTCTCTGGTCTTTTCCTCTTGGAAGCTGTCTTGTATTTCTATTTTCAGTCTTTTTTCATTTCATTTTCTTCACATATTTCATTTTTGGTTTCTCCTACCCCTCTCTGTTCACTACAAAGCTTCTCCCTTTGCTTTTGGACTTTTCCAGTTACTGATGATGGATTAATGGGCTGCTTTCTGCTGCTTCTAGGGGCAGTGGGCTTGCTTCTCCTCTCCTCACTCCATCCCTTCAGCTCTGCTCCTCTGTTATGTCTAGGCTGCTCTTCTTGTTACAGGCTCTGGAAGCTAAGCTTGGGGGAGCTGAGCAGGAAGACAAGGTGCCATTTGCTTCCCATGTGCTCCTGGTACCTGGCATCATTCAAGAACTCGATTGGTCCCCTTGAGGCTTATCTACCTAACCAAAGAGCAGGTGCAGCAGCAGAAGCTAGAAGACAACCCTCATCTGTACTTAGGGTGCCCATCATAGAGGACAGTCTGGTTGTCTTCTGTCTTCTATTGATACAAAACCGGATGCCTTTATGTCCTCTATTTTTCTCTTAAAGAGAAAAATAGAGGACATAAAGGCACTGGGTTTCATATCAATAGAAGACAGAGTAGCAGAAAACCAGAATGTCCTCTATGACAGCCCCCCTAGCTGTACTGCTTCTCTGTCTGCCCCAGTCTATCCCTGCAGAGAGGTGAACAGCCGAAGACCCCAGCCTCATTCAGTTTCAGCCAGAACTACCAACAATGGCGGCCACTGTGGTGATAGATTTTTTTTTAAAAGGACACTTGCCCACCAAAAACTATATGGAGACCCACACACTCAGCTCATGTAGGGGCCACAAGCCGGTGGCTGATGATAAATTTCAGTCTATAGATTGGACTGGAAGCTGAATGGAGAAAGGTTACCCACTACTAATCATCTGTCTTTCAGGACAAGGTGATTTAACAAGTCACATGTGTACACAATATCAGTCATATCTGAAACCATTTTTTTAATCAAGTGGTGTTTATTACAGCAGTGGATTTTTCTTATGAGCATATGTCTTGGTTGTACATGTAGGGGCTTTGTTCCTCAGATTGTATATGAAAGCCATGCGTTCTGTACCCACCCAGGCACCGGCAGAGTGAAGTCTTTCATTTGTGCTTTGGTGCCATGTGGAACTTGTGCCCCTGTGCCATGTGCCACAACTTGCTTTGTGCCCAAGCCTTCTAAGAATAACAAAATAGTGTTCTCTTTCAGTGGTTCTGCTTGGGCACATCAGATGCTCCACCATCTCTTTGCTTAAGTGGAAACCAGTGTTGCCATCTCTTATTTAACAGTGAGAGTCATGACTGTTAGTGTATTTCTTTAGTGCCCTAGCTGTTGGAATCATGACACCATATAATATTTGAGTCCATTATAAAATTGCAAAGAAAAGTTTCAAAATGTGAAGAAAGAGCACCTGACAGGCAAAGAAACCCGGAGACAAATAAAAGGACTCTCCTTTAATGAGAAATTTATTCTTTAAAATTAACTGATGATGTTTAAGCTACTGGGGGTTTTTTCAGGAGATCTATGAGTTTTGAAAGTTTCAGGTTACCAGTCCTTGGGTTGGTATCTAATCCTATCATTTTGATGTTACAGTAGTGTAACTCCACTAAAGATCTTCAGCTGGTATAACACACCCCTGTCCCACTAATGTCAATAGAACTATACTGATTGACATCACTCCATGCTTCAAAAGTGAGATCAGAATTGAGTCCCCAGTTGGCATACGTTCGCAGAAGAGTGGTGGAATACTGGTCCTTTTAAGAGAAGTTAAAATCACACTGAACAAAATAGGCAAAAATATATTGAGGGAGCAATCAGTGCTGACCCTCAGAGAAAGGCCGGCATGAAGGATGGATTAAGCATCAAGATCAAGTCAGGTCTTTTCCATCTCTAGAGTATGGGATTCTTGAAACCAGCTTTGGTTATGGAACCCATTCTTGAAACCCCAGTAACATGTATTCCCAACTACTTGTTACTACAGTAGCATTGATCCACATCCTAGGTCCTGGCTGCTGCATCCAATTCAGATGCTGAATCTGCATTTGAAGAAAGGATTTCCTCAGAGGAAGAAACTGGGATTTTCTCTGCCTCTTCCCCCAGTCTTATTATCCTGACAGAATTTTCTTTCTTTGAAAGCCAGAAGGCAGGGTACAGTGGCTCAGCAAATTCACACTCAAACTTGTGTATCAACGTCATGGTATCAGAAGTGAGCCCATGAAAGGACAAAGTCCCTTTAGGGTAGTTCAGGTAGACACCTATTCTGCTGAATGTGTCTGTTTCTAGTGGCATCTCCACATCACTGTACCATGCAGAGAATCCCTTGCCGTTCCAACTGATGCTCCAGGAGAAGTCATTCCCTGAGATGCAGCTATTAGTTTCTGACCCCTTCCGGTCAATGCTTTTGTATGTCACACCAAGGTAAATGCCAGGTCCCGATATCTCAACCTCAAAGTAATAGCGACCAATGTACATACTCTTATCTGACAGCACTTGACGCCAGTGCTCAAATCTTTCTGGGTCATCTGGGTATGGGTGTTCCCAAGGAGTGGTGTTTGTCACCTTGTGGTTGTCCTCCAAGAGCCTGAGATATCTGTGAGCTGTGACTGGGTCAAATGTTAATGGGAATGTGTCTGAATGAAAAAGAAAAGAGTGTTCTTAAAACGGTCGCAATGACTTGTCCAATGGACATGCTACAAGTTTAGCCCAAAGTATAACCAATAGATTTCAATGCTCCACCCCATACTCTGCATTTCCTATGTACCACAGGATTAATTTTCCTTAGATTTCCCATGTATACAATTCCAGATTACCCTAGAAATCTCATCTCCCCACTAAAAGCATGTCTTTTAAAGGCATTAAACCCAATACTTACATTTGAGAAAGTCACTTCTAGTTTTTGGCTCTGGAGCAGATATGTGGTGCTTGGGTGATACAATTGCAGATACCAGCGTTTTGATCCCACAGTCCTCTTTAATAATGGAAAGACAGCAAGGTATGGTCAGTATTTCCAGCATTAACCCTGTGTTTTTGCCCTAGGAGGAGTGCCCCTGCTGTAACTTTGTGATGTGGTAGTAGGACCTATTTTATTATGTTATCAGGAATAAGAACCAGTCCAGTTCCAAAGGTACCTCATTTCAAGAAATGATTTTGTGACCACACAGAGACAGTGGGCCTGATTCTGATCTCTCAGTGGCACCTCCATCCTGAAGTTATGTGTTATTTGGGACATGGAGTAGGTCTTCTAGTGCAATGAGGGCCAACCTTTTTGGCAAGCATGCTGCAAATAAGTCCCGCCTCCAAGTGTCACACTGATCTCTTTCCCCAGCCCAATCGGCTGCTCAGCTTTCTACTTCCTGTCCTGTGCTCCCTGTCTGCTCTGATGCTCTTCTTTCTGCTTCCCACCCTGCCACTGTCCCCTCCCCAATCTGCCATGTTTCACATGTAGAGGCTGCCTGTGCCACTGATGGCACCCTTGCCACGGGTTAGTCACCTCTCTTTTATCGTGTCTGAACAGCACTAGATAAAATGGGGCAGCAACCTGGAAAGGAGCCCCTAGGCACTCCCGTATACAACTGATAATCATATCAGTGAAGTTCCAGCTGTGTGAAACTGGCCTAAGTCAAAATGAGAGCCATAGACTCCTGGCTTTGTGATGGCTTGTATAAGTGTACCTGGATCTGTAATGAGGGAAACCATGCTCTCGTGAGGTCAGGAATGGTCAAATGCAGTCAGTGAGCACTTCTAGTTAGCTTGCCAAGCTGTTTTTGTCTCAGCCAGGTATAGGGAGTATTCCTGGGAAGTTACTCTGGCCTAAAGCAGGAGAAAGGCTGGGGGGAATTGGGTGGCTTAGTGCACCAAAAGCATGATGAGGTCTGGGCTACCCCCATATCTCCTCAGATATGCCCATTCTGAGTGCATGCCTTGCCTTTTCATAATCTTGTTTTTATAAGGGAGCAGGGATGTCATACACTGAAAGTTTATCAAGTGCAGAAGGCAATGCTTTGTGCTTGATTTTATTTCTGCTTTTACATAGAGTTCACTCAATGGAATGCAAGAATCTTGCAGTACCTGTTGTACACCACACTAGGAAGTACTTTTTTTGTTTAATCCAGGGTGTTTTTAGGGCTTCATGAGTTTTCCCCCCTACAGGCTCCTCTCTCTATCTCAAGCAGCTGTTTCACAGTTCTTCCTTACAACGTATTTCTTTATGTTAATTTAATCATTAACAAATTTGCCAATGACATCACCGTTGGGAGGGGAAGCAAATCCAGAGAGGAAGAGAAGTAGGACAGAAGCTATAGGAAAGAGATGCAATGCTGGTAGAAAATAATTTTGCCATCCACGGAAAGAAAAATAACAAGATAGAAAAGAAGGGGTATCAAGTTGTCATCCTCAGCCATCATACTGTACCCATGAAAGGCAGGACACATATTTACAGGGGAAGTGGACAAGGGGTAGACTGAGCTCTCAGAGGTGCAGTTCATGGAGGTCCTGGTAGAGATGGGCATAGTATTATAGTTAGGCTGTGCTGCTGATTTACTCCAGAAAAAAATATATTTGCTACAAGTGCTAAAATTTTGTTTTGAGTGAAAACCAGCTAAATAATCCTGGATTCTACAACTTCTCCCCATTATCTGTGTGTTTCTCAAAGAAAATCATTTCAGTCCCAAGGTGACTCAGCTGATTCATACCAAAAACAGCTCCGTTTCTTTGTCACCTCCAGCCCATGTCTGACTTTGTATCAAGACTGCCAGCAGCACAGCAGATAACACAACATTGTTAGCAAGCCTGATGATATCTCATCCACAGAGCCTCTAAGCAGGAACAGATAGTACCAGCACCTAATACCAAATGAGCTTTGCTTTGCCGAGGAAAACTTGAGAGACTCCATAAACAAACAGGATTGATTAGACCAGCCGACAGCATTAACTTGTTGGGGCAACAAATTCAGCTGCATTGTATCCTATTGCTTGTCAGAGTTCCATCATGGATTTAAAAGGAATTAGGATAGCAATACAGATAGCGTTCAGGCTTTTCCGCACAGTAAATCATTAAGTGTTGATTGCATGTGTTTATCATTGTAAAGAAAGGCAGAGACAGAACTGAATAAAAGAATTGGTGGAGGAGAGAGAAACGCCTGCAGTGTGTTTCTCCTGGCTCACTTGATTAATCAAGCATTGTACTTAAATATAAAATATCCTTTCCTGCCCCTTATGCTTGCTCACCCACTAATACACTGCAAACTTTTCATGCCTGCTATTAGAGTTGGGTGGGAAACAGGTGTTCCCATCCTGCAAAACAATTCAAGATTTAAAATAGTCAATAGCCTGGTACTCCAGAAACTTCCCTGGGATACAAGAAGCCCAGGTCTGAGTGCCTGGATGGACTCACACAAATCAAGAAACTTAAGCCTGGACCTTCCACATTCTACATGAGTGCCCAACTGCTGGGTCATTTTGCATGCTTGCTACCTTTGACAAGAAACTCTGCCCTGGCTCTAAAGCAGGGGTGGGCAAAATGCAGGCCACAGGCCAGATGCAGCCTGCCAGGCCATTCTATCTGGCCCGCAGGGCCCCTAAAAAATTTAGAAAATTAATACTTATCTGCCCCCAACTGCCTGTCATGCGGCCCTTGATGGCTTCCCAAAACTCAGTAAGTGGCCCTCCACCCGAAATAATTGCCCGTCCCTGCTCTAAAGTATGTTCTCAAAAACAGTTCCATCAAAGCTGCATGTGCTCATGGAAAGTTTGGGGTTCAGCGAGTTGAAAACTGTCAGCAAAACGTCATGACCAATCAGCACCGTCTGTTTTCACAGCAGTCAGCACAATGCCACAAATCCAGTGCCAGGATCTTATTACAGATCAAAAGACTGTTCTGCTGGGTTGTGTTATATTCACATGCTGAGTTGCATAGCATGCAGTTTCTCAGGGCCTCACTTTTGCCAACCAGCAAAAGGATAACAGTATGCATACACATACACGTACACATCTCTGCAAATGCACATTAAAGAGTTACAAAAGAGGCTTACCTTCCTTTGCAAACTCCTGGAGCTTTTCCTTATAGGAGATTCGGAGAAGCTGTAGCAAATGATCTGTTGACTCCACAACAACCTTTCTGATCCCTGATAGTTTATCTTTCAGTCCGATGTAAACACTGGGAAGCATGTCCACCCCTGCATTCTTCTTGAATTCACAGTATTCCTAATCCAAACAAAAAAATCTGGCTTTGTTTATTTCCTGCATATATTTGGCTGGTTTTGTACCACATCCAATTCATGTCAGTCAAAAGCAAAATCCCAGTCAATCTCCATAAGAGCGGGATCAGACTTGGATCTTTAAAAACTCAACCTGAACATGTGTTTTCCCAGCCAAACTCGGTGACTGTAAAGACTGAGCCAACTCTAGCTAAAGTAGAGCAATCTCAGGACCTAGCTACCACCTGCCATTTCACTGAGCACATTAGAAAAATTAGAGCATGGTCATAAAATGATGAAGGACATAACATGCCAGGTTTCATAATGAAATGGCTAGGGTTTGGGCTGTAGGAAAGCAATAATTCCAGCACTCTCCAAGGAGAAGGAAGAGAAATACCTGAAAAATATTAGGTTATAGATTAGGGTTCTGCCAAACAGCTATGTTTCGATTCAGTTTTGGATTTGTCTGTTTCAGAGGGACAGTAATTCGTTTTGGTGTTTCAGATCACTGTTCTGTTTCAATGCATCCGAATCTGTGTCAGAGTTTCGACCCTGTTTCAGTGATTCAGCCATAGGCTATAATGGGGAATCAATAAAATACCTATAGCTGTGTGATTGTTGCCTGATTTGGATGAACATTGCAGGGATGGCAGCCCCTTCTGCAGGCATGAAGCCTGCCAAGTTTCAAGGAGATAGGTGCAGGGGTTTCTGTACACCTGCACCTCAAACTGTTCAAAGCAAAACTCATATCACTTGCTGGCAGCAGCAGCAGCATGCTGTCATGCCACGCGCAGATCCAGGGGCCTGTGCCCCCCCCCGGGAGGAGTCTGGCACACCCCTGCAGCCCTCCCAGGGGGCGCAGGCCCCCAGATCTACACATGGAATGACAGCGGGCTGTCGTCTCTCCCCCAGAGCACTGGGATTAGAAGAGACCTCAAGGACAGATCGTAGACACTGGCCAGCTACAGATGCCAATATCAGAGCAGTCCTTCCCTCCTCCCCCCGCTTCCCCTTCCCTCTTAGTTTCTGTTTCCCTGCAAGGCCAGCTCTGAAACTCCAAAATTTTACAAAACATCTCTGAAATGTTTCAGATGGTTTCATTTTGTTTCGGAGATGTTTTGGAGCCTTCTGTTTCATTTCAGATTCGTGTTTCAGGCACCGAAATGAGCCGAAATACCTCTCAAAGGAAAAGGTTGCCGAAGTTTCACACACCCCTATTATAGATCTATGATATTCATCCGGGCCCAATTAATGATGCCCTCAGAGATTTGAGGAAACATTTTTCTGTCTTTTATTTTTTAAATAACTGAAAGGAAAAAATAATCCTCTCCCAAATCAGGCTTTGAAATAGAGAGTCCCACAGTAGGGGTACCGTCCCCATTGAGCCCTTCATTCGCCCAAATCTATCATTACCCCATGTGCTCTAACAGGAACAAGCCTTTACCAGACCTCAGCTGCTCTGTAGTAACTGTCCTTGTGCCTGCTGTAACCCCACAGGGACTGCTAAACCCAGGCAGTTTAACCCTGAATGAAATAAAGCCCCAGGTTAGTTTTCTCGTACTGCAGGGTAATTACAGACATGCAGGCAGCAGTAACTACATACATGGGGCACAAAAAATTATCTGACTAAATGGAGTTTCAGTTAAAAGAAGTTTGGGAGCTGCTGCACTGCAAGGCAAGAAAGCCTGGACTATGCAATCAATACTGCATACTTAACCTCAATGCTGCAAAACCTGCAGCTATGCTATTTCTCAAGCCCTTATAATGGGAATGCCATGTAGAATATGGTACCTTTAGGAAGAGGGTGTCATTGGTGTGGGAGACCATTTTCTCCACCCTGCATTTGTTCTCCTCCATCATGGCACACTTGTGTTCCAAGTGGATCTTTATCCCATTGGCATGATTAACTGCAGCACGTTCCTTCTCCTCCAAAAATGACAGCACATCCAAATGGGCCTTTTTGACAGCTTCCTGCAGCTCCCCAAACTGCTCTTCAACCAGGTTTCTCACTTCAGAGATGGAGCTCTACAAGGAAAAAAGCCACCATTATTGTCTTTTCAAACATGCTTTTGCTGCCTGCCATCTTCCCTGCTGTGTTGGCCTTGTACCTTATTGGCAAACACACTGGGACAGCCCAACAGAACTGCATGTGGACTAAGGAGAAACCTCCATAGCACAAGGGCAGTGACAGGTTCAGGTAACTGGTGAATCTGAAATAAGAGACAAGAACAAGCTCTTGTTCTAGAAGACTCACTGTAGTTCATACAGGAATTCACTGAGAGAAGCCCTATGGTTTGTGTTATATAGAAGACTACAATTTATGAGTACAATGGCCCCCTTCGAGCATTGTAAGCAACATATCTAAGGCAGATTAATTCATGGTCAAATGTCCCAATTGTTCCAGACCTGAGATTCTGAAAAGGGCTCCCAGTTTTCCAGATAATACCCCACATTTAGTTGCAGTGGGGCTTCCAACCCAATGTACAGGTTCCCACATCGGATTCTGGCCTCAATTCCCCAAAACACTTCCTTACACACATACTCTGAGGACAGTTTTAGGCTCCTAGGTTTTGACTGGTTTGAGAGAGCTGGCCAAGACAATACCTGTCTATAAGTCAGGGGTACCTAACACAAATTTAATTGAATGCCACGTGCAAGTGATACACTCCAGTGAAGGGCTGCCGCTAGGGATCCATTCGGTCCTCACCAGGCTAGCAAATGGGAAACTGGACTGCACATGCAGACATGTGCATACGTTCATGAATTAGCACACAGCAAGGCCAAAGACCTTCTGTTTGGCTTTTCAAATACTTTTTCATTCAACAATGAAAGAAATATCCAGTGGACTGCATGTCATACATCTCTGGAGTATGCAAACTTGACCTAACTACTGGATGCTCATAAAAGGGCCACCCCTAACACCAATAACAGTTGTGGCAAGTAGCTGTATGAGGTGAACTGACCAAAGCTCTTAACAGCCTGGGCAGGGAATTTCTGTTTCTTTTCAGAACAGAAGATTGGCAGGAAGGAAGCAAGCCCTAGCTCCCCTTTTGGTGTTACAGAGACAGGTATATGGCACTTGGCCTTAACCTCCTGTTAGTCAGTGCCAACATGTCCTTGGTGTGGGGAGACTTGACGCCAAATACCCAACAACAGTACTTCTTAATGAGTAAGGGGCCCTGTCCGTGCAGCACCCTTCACTTATTTAAAATGATGATGGTCAAGTTGACAAGCAGTAAAGCTTATTGGGGAGGAAAGGGTGCTACATGTGGTATAACAAGAAGCTTGCAATGCACCGACAGCAGGGGGATATATCTATCCAGGGAGAAATCAGAGACAGCTTTATCATACGGCAAAGATCTACTAAATTCCACCTCTGGGCTCTCCCTCCTAGTGCAGGACTTCCCTTCTTTTTTATTATTTCATATTAACTTTAAAATGAACATGGTCCTGCTGAAAGCTGTGTCCCTGGCACTAAGAACAGATGACCCAGATGTATCCATAGCTCTGACAGTGATACTAGACAGTCACCCCAGACAGTACACAGCCGCTGTGTTTCCATCCTAACTTTCAGGATTGTCTTCTATCAGCTAGAGAAGCAGCTGACAACTTATTGACATGGTGGGCTGGGGCTTATTACCTGCACCCCTGCCTCTGATCACAAATCTCAGCCTCCCAGAGATTCCTTACCACCAATCCCAGGCCCCTCTGCAGCAACAGTAAGAACAGGCACAAGGGAATAGCAGAGGGCTGCAGTGGGGACACGCAGCACAATGCATCTGCATGATCCCCCATACCACCCCAAGTCAAGTTGCATCCAACTTCTGTGCCACACATTGCCAACCCCTGGGCTAGAGGGCAGTTAGATCTCCATGATCCTGTCCCAGCATTCCCACTATGATCTGTGCACTCATCCAACAGAAACTGAGCTGAGACCATCAAATTATTGCCCAGAGGCCACCAAAGAGCCATCAGGAGATAATGGCTCACACCTGGATGTGAAGTGGCTGCCTAAGAATGAAGGGCTTTGTTCCTCATCAGCTATATCACATGCCACATCAACCCTCTGGTTTTAAGTATTATTATGCAAGGCACCTAGTGAATTACCAGGCAGGAAAATAACATCGGAACAGTGCTATGCCAGAAAGCAGCTGTACCGTGAAATGAAGGGAGCGGTCTATGGATTTAGGTGAGTGCAGAGCAATTGCAAGAGGGTAACAATCATTAGTCACTCTTTTAATAGTGTGAATATGAGACTGCTCTTGGGAAGGCTCACGCCCTGCAGAGAGGTGACTCACCAAAGATGCATTTTGCAGGCAGCTGGATGATATCATCAAGAAATTGTTTTGGGATTATTTTCCATAGCAGAAGCCCACACAAAGATGCTCCCACCCTGCAATGCTCAATCTTTCAGCACTGCAAGCATTGTTCCCTTTTGAAATGAGCAAATCCAGTTGGATCTAAGACAAATCTATCCCCAGATCTCCCTCTGAACTCAAAAGAACCTATAACCTTGTAGAGGTTCAAAAAGGTTTGTTTAATTTACAGGTTGAGTACATTGTATTCTTCCTGCAACTCTGACCTTTCTGGCTCCACCCAGACCAAGAGACTAATGTACTTTTGTACTGTTACTTTTCAAGGTAAAAGTGAACTTTAAGCCTAGAAGTGAACCCCAACTGTGGTCCTCATGTGTGATCTGAGTTTACACCAAATCCAAAGAATTTCAGATTCAGTGTCCCTGGGAAAGAAACTGGTGAAGTATCCGTCTCAAGTCCCCATATGTGCCCAAACCTCAGAGCTGAGATCTGTCTAAGGAGCCTTGGCTCTTCAGCACAAGCTATAGAAGTTCATGCTTTTAGCTCTAAAGGCCTCTCAGCTGCAGTAAATCTAGCAGAGGCACTAAAAAGTATCTGAGTGCCGCCCAATCACCAGCATATCTGTCCTCACAGCAACCTCCGCGTTAGGGCAGTGTTGTTATCCTGTCATCTACAGATGGGGACAAAGAGGCTAACTGGACTTACCCAGGGTCCCACATGTAGTCTGTGGCAGAGCTAACCCAAGTTTCAGGTTAGCACTCTAGCCGTCCTACCTTTCTAAGGCAGCATAGTTCCAACCTGACCCATTGCTGTTGTCTCCCTTCTTGTAGTCATCACAAAAAGAAATCTCTAGGAGGCAGCAGGAGTAGTGGCTTAGCACTCACAGGGCATGGCACACCATGGTTAAGGGGGGCCTGGACTATGTCTAGATGAAAGGGACATGGAGTCTGCCTACACCTTACTTGAGCTGTACTTGATACATTCAAGCCCTTGTCAGGTACAGTGCTACTGTTTCCATGCTATTATCAATATGGTCTGAGGAAGAGAAATGACACAAATTTGGCCTTACCACAATAGACTGAGTGTTATTCTGCAGTTTGATAATCGCATTCTCAGCAGACTTTATTTTCCTGTCATATTCCATTTGGGTCCGAAGAAGTTCTCTCTGTGAATGGATCAAACAGACATTAATGATGCACTTGCTCTGACATCAGGGATGGTGGCAGAGAAGAGAGGCGTTCTGAACCCCTACAATTACTTTTTGAATAGCCAAAGCTTATTGGAAATCTATACCACCCTCCACAGAAAAGAGCAGGCCTCAGATGCAAAACACTCTGGGCATTTTTATTTGCATCAAAAACAGCAAGTAAAACATACTTTGTCACACATGACTGCAGAAAATAACCCCTTGAGAATGTCAGTCATCCAAAGAGCATTAGGGAGAGGGAAGGGAAATCTCAGAACAATTTTCTAATCTGTATGCCCCACCAACGAGTAAGGGATGTACTAGAGCCCACAGTGCAAGAGCCTGTGTCTTTCATACAAAAGCTAGAAACAGAGGTAGTGGTTAACCAGAATAAGATCAGCCCCCTTTCCCACCAACCTAAACCAGACTCTTCTTCCAGCCAGCCATTTCTACAACCAAATCCAAAGGTTTCAAAGTTCTGCAGCTTTCAGTAAAGTTTCCCTGTCTTTTTTGGTCTGATTCTGAATTGGTCTCATTGAATTTTACACCAATTTAACTCCAATTTAATCAATAGAGTTATGCGTAGATAAATTAAAGCAGCCTACACATATAGAATATGTATATATAAATTAAATATATATAATATAAATTAAAGCAGGCTCCTGTCAGACCAACCTGGTGGCCTTTTACGACCAGGTCACTAAATCATTGGATGCAGGGGTGGCAGTGGATATAGTTTTCCTAGACTTCAGGAAGGCTTTTGATACTGTCTCTCACCCCATTCTCATTAGGAAGCTGGGGGACTGTGGCG
>NW_017728964.1:7757411-7766502 GCF_001723915.1 Gavialis gangeticus
GTCTGGAACCAGCTTCCAAGTGAGGTGGTGCAGGCTCCCACCCTGGGGGTTTTTAAGAGGAGGTTGGATGACCACCTTACTGGGGTCATTTGACCCCAGTGCTCTTCCTGCCATGGCAGGGGGGCGGACTAGATGATCTGCTCAGGTCCCTTCCGACCCTAGAAACTATGAAACTATGAAACTATAGAATACAGCAAGGACATAAATTATCTCATAAGCAAGACTGTTCTCCTAGATGTTCAGAGAAGGAACCGAACTGCCAAACTTTTGGATGCTTTTGTGAGCCAGAACTAAACCCCAAACCTGACGTTCAACCCAGAGTAAAAGAACAGAACGAGACTATGATTTTTAATGTGTATTTCAGGTTTTTCTTTAGGATTTGGGATGAAAATAAATTTCTGAATATCAACATTTTACTGCAGGTCAGAAGTTGTATTTTACTCAGCTCTACTAGCTCATTTCAATAACAGAGTGAACTGCCACTTGGCCTCCTGTGGGGAACACTGCAAAATGAAGTCTCACTTAAACTAACTTAACCTGGAAGCCCCCTGATTTCCTAGTGAAATTAAACACCTCAGCCCAACAATCGTTCACATAAACAAGCACACATGGTCTCTAGGGGTCAGATTCTTTGGTCCAGCCAAGCTACACACAATATAAATCTAGGAACTGAGAATTCACTCATCAGCCAGGTATCCTGCAGGCAGCCTTCTTCTTATCCCTACCCACACCTATTTCTGCCTGGCAGTACCGTGGCAAGGAAGTTTGGCACCTGGGGCAAAGCCCACAGCAGCAGCCCACCCTCTCCCTGTGGACAGATCCAGGGGGCACATGTCCCACCATGCTTGCTCAGGAGTGCACACAGAAGTGGGAGCTGCCCACCCCACCCCCATCCCTGTGCCCCCCAGAATGAGCCTCTCACCGCTCCATCCTTCACCCTGCCCTGGCTGGGCAGCACCTGTTGGCGCCCCTTTGCTTCGGTGCCCAGGGCAGTCACCCCACTTGCCCCCTCCCCACCCCCCTTGCTATGGCAGTGCTGCCTGGCCACATCTCCTATGCTAGCAGGCGGCAGGAGCTGTATGAGAATCAGTGCATTTGCTCCATGTGCTGGAGGAAATGTTATGGGCCCAGTAAATCTGATTTGTATTGGGGGACTAGTGAAAACCAGACTTATGAGACTCAAGACTCAGCCCCATTAAATTAACTGTAGGCTAAACACAACAGTCAAGTAGATAATTCCCCAAGTGGCTTATAGCACAAGTATATTATAGCATCCTGCAGGAGACAGAGGCTGGTTCTTCCTCTGTAGCTTATGCCATCTGCCTGTTTCCAGAGACCAGATGCTCAAGTTAGACCATTGGTATCTGTATCATGGAAATTCCTACCCTATGGTCCTATGACCAATTAAAATATGCTTTGCTTAGCTCAGCCAATAGGGTGCCCAATTCTGTACAAGTAAAAGCCAGAAGGAAGGACCCATATGCGGTCAGATTCTAAGACAGCATGAACTGCTGCATGTAGGGGAAAAAAGAGAAGAGAAATATCCCAACTAGCTGTCTCCAATTAACCATCAGTTCTGCCTGAAGTCAAAGGGCCCTGGGGACCATCTCAGCTAGACCCAACCTGTTCTCAGGAAGGAGACGGCAGATAGAGGCAACACTGAAAAAGACTGGGAGGCTGAAAGAGTCTCAAGGGGAAAAAGGAGCTGAAAAATTTGTACCAGGTCAATGTCTGAAGAGAAGTAATGCTTCAAGCAAAGAAAATACTGTGGTGGGGAGAGCTGTTTAGGAAACAACTAAAGGCAACAGGAGTGAGACGATGATAGCAGACAATACTCACGTACACCATCTGTGAGAAACCATATCACTTTGAGACCCACACTTCCCCATACATCAAGGCAGTAACTTGGTGACAGTTCCTCCTGATTGGCACATTACTGATCTTTCCAGGGATGCCTAAATAGACCTCAGGAATGCTAGTGGACGTTGCAAGCCTTAATTCTCTGGTTCTTTTGTTTCCTGCTAAGCTGCTGTGCACTAATCATGAAAATCTGACCCCTTCACTCAGGTGCCTAAACAGAGAAGTGGTTCTCCATCTTTTTTAGACTTCAGGCACCCCTTGTTAGTCTCGAAGCACCTCTTGGAAAATGCCAGTTCTTAGTTTTCACCTTTTTTGACTATGGAAAAATAATAGAGCACTTTTTCTGTTGAAAAAGACTCAGGCCACAACAGGTCAGAATGTTTTTAGCACGATTTGAAATCTCTGGGTTTATCTTGAGAATCATGTTTGCACACCTCACTGTGCTAACATTGTGTGGCACCCCACAGCACCCTTGAAGATCTCAAGGCACCCCAGAGGCTAGAGACAGCCATTCAAAAAGCCAGAGCCTGTATTGATTCAATCTTTGCAGGTTAGTCTAACCTTCCTAGGTTGAACTGATTAGCAACTGCACAGACATTCCCTCTGGACTGAGAAAATGCAGGCCACGCCTGTGGGGGGAGGAGGGGGGTGCTAGAGCACCACTCGGCTACAGGGAAGCTGTGCTGGGGGGGTGGTCAGCCTGGGCATTAGCCTTGGCTGAACTGGCCAGAGAGAGAGATTTAATTCCCCCTCTCCCTGTCTCACCAACAGAGACCCAAGCTGGGTCTGCTGGGTGCTCCCCCCTTGCTGTTGCAGCAGCAGGGCCGGGCACAGCCAGACACCAGGCGGCATGGCACCTGAGGCAGAGGAGGCAGCATGAGTGACTGGTGCCATGCCACCTTAGTCAGGGGGGGCACATGCCCCCCAGTGACCAGTCAGTGACTGGGGGGAGTCCCCCCACAGCCGATCGCAGCTGATCACACCAATCGCTCCCGGAAGTGGCTGTGGCGCTTCATCCAGCGTTCCCACTCCCCAGCCAGCACTTGCAGCAGGGGCACCAGCACTCCCATCTGCCCCCTCTGCCCGTTGCCTAAGTAGGGAGCACAGGCTGTCAGGGGGTACACCAGCACTCTCAGGGAGTGCATATGCACCCCCGTGTACCCCCTGCGTGTCGCCACTAGGGGGCTGGGTCTGCTTGCCCTGACCACCACCACTTGCTCCCTGCTTAAGGCATGACGCAGAATAAGCCCCCTGCTGCCCCCTCTGCCAAACACCAGAGGGAGTGGAATAACCTCCCTCCCTGCCCCCTGCCTAAGCAGCCCTGCCACTGGCATCTGGCTGCGCCCCCACCCTGCCATTGCAGCAGCAAGGGGGAAGGGCTCTTGATGGGGGCATCCCCCCCCCGTCATGGTGTTGCGGAGCAGAGGCAGCAGTAATCGGGGGCAGGCATATTTCCTTGGTTGGCCATGCCCCCGCCGCTGGAACATCCAGCATGGGGAAGTGCAGGTCCATGCTGGTGGGACAGGGGAGGGAGGGAATAAACTTCTTCCCTGCTCCCTTCCCAGCCAGTGTCTGGCCTCCGCCCCTGCCTGTCTCTGCTCTGGCTGCAGAGCAGAGGGGCGGGGCCAGCCCTGCTCCACTGGAGCAGAGAGCACAGCCCAGAGAGCGTGCCAGGATGCTGGGGGACTTTGGTTTAACTGAAACCAGGAAGGGGTCTGGGACAAACATTGCATAACCCAGCTTGAGCTCAATCAGTTACATCTGATTCATTCAACCAGGCTTATCCCAAACCAGTTTTGGCCATTTTGAAACTAATTTATGCACACTGAATGTCTGTTCTGTTACCAGTTTAAACCAGTTTCTGATTACTTAAACCGGTTTATGTGTAATATCTGCCCCTAGTCAGAGTGCCACAGGAACCTGGATGAGAATCACTGAGGTGGAGACTGAGTGATTCTGGAAATCAAGAGCCATGTGTCTGCATTAGTGCTGCCTGTTCAACAAATAGCACATAAGGTGACTCAGAATCTATCATCCCATTAAAATGAGCAGTAGTGATTATTCACCAGCAGCTCAAATATTGCATCTTGCCTTGGGTATATGGTTTTCAGGGGTGGATCCAGAGGTGGTGCAATGGCATGGCTCCTGACTGCAAGGTGGAAGCCTCTGAGAGCTTTCTTTAAAGCCCCCAAAGCAAATAAAGGTTCCCCCTTCCTGTTCCCTTCCATGCTTAAAAGTACATCCCTTCCCTTCCTTTTCCTCCTTCCCCCACCTGCTGCTCCTGCTTTCTCCACAGTCCTCTCAAAGCTGCTCCTGCCCACTTCGGCTTGCTTCTGGGGGCTCAGCTGGAATAGCAACAGCACTGGCAACAATAGGTGGGGGTTCCCCCTCCCTACACCTGGTCCCAGGAAACCAGGCAGGGTGGGGTCACCCACCCCATGCCCATCGCTACCTCTACTGCTGTCACTGTTCCCAGTTGACCCCAGCCGACATGCATCCAGGCTGCAGTGGGCAGGAGCAGCTTTGAAGCTTACCCACCCCTGGGACCACAGAGAAAGCAGCAGCAGCAGGTGGGGAAGGGGATGTGCTTTTGAGTACAGAGGGGAAGGTCCCCCACCTAGAGGCTCCCATGGCATGGGTCTGCCCACACTAGGGGCAGAGGAGGCTGGGAGCAGGGGTTGCAGCCACCCCTGCAGCACAGGTAGCTACTCTCACACCCCACTTTGTCAAATCCTGGATCAACCCCTACTGGTATTTTCCTGGTGCCCTCATTTCTGCTGGCCCCACTATGTAAAGCATGAAAAAGCACAGCATAGCTGTCTACATACGTGTTGAAACTAGCCCAAACATCCCTAGCTGGAAAGGTATTAAGTGTACTTTCAGATATACATATTCAAAAGGTTTTGGGTAAAGTGAGTGGGAGGAATACTGTTGCATTCTCCAGAGTGCAAAATAAGCAAAAATTAAATTCAGAGTATCTGTAAACTTCTTGAAGCTGATGGTGGAAAACATTGCTGACAGGAAGAAGGGGCTTGGAATCTGGGATTGCTTTCATGAACTCTCCAGGTCCTTGGAAGTCAGAACCGGAGAAGAAATTACATCATAGATGAGGTGAGAACAACTGGGAGATCTCTCTCTACCCATTACCCAAGCTGTGAGTCACCGCAACTCTTTTTTAGTTTCAGTAGCAGCTCCAGTCAGCAGAGATTAGAACAGGTGTGTACAGGAAGGAAAAGGTGAAGGGGCAATGAGAGGAAAAGGCAAATGGAATAACTACAAGAACTGTCAAGTCAATGATGAAATGGTGAAAAGATGAATAACAATGGGGTGTGCTCAAGGAGAAAAGACCAGAGTGGAGGGAGATGTTGAGTAGTGTCCCTTGATGGCTGGTTTGGGACTGATCTTCTAATATCATCTTTAAAGGCCTGAAGGAGAAGTAGGCTCATGAAATTGGCTGATAATGCAAAGTTTGGAGATGTTGTCAGCACAGAAGAGAATCAAAATATCATATAGGAAGGACTGTATGACCTTAAGTACTGCAGTAATAGAAAATAGATTAATTTTAATAGTATAAAGAGCCATCAGAGTCTAATAAAAGAATGTTCAGTAGAAGCTGCAAGCTTGTCAATTGGGAATAATGGAAAGATCTGGGTGTGTTCGCTGACTATGAGCCATCAATTTGATATGCCTGTGAAATGTGATGCATGAAACAATGTTTTTCCAATAGAGAATGGAAATTATTTGTGCTATTTTCCAAGGAGCTGGTAAAACTTCATCTCAAATACTGCATATAATTCTGATCACCCATATTCACAAAAGATGAATTCAGATTGGAACAAGGGCAAAGAAAACCTGCTAGGCTGATCATAAAATGGAGAACCTGTCTTATGAATGGAGCCAAAAGAGCTTGGCTTATTAAATCAGCAAAAGTAGGCTGAGAGGGGATGCAACTGAATAATATAAATAAATATGTAGTTTTGGGGTGGCAGGAGCACCAGGAAGGCGAAGGAACTATGTAAGCTACAAGAAAACGTGGCACAAGAATGCGTATAAATTAAGGAAAATAGGTGGTTTCTGAACATGAGAACAGCAAGTCTGTAACTGTCTTCCAGAAGGAGTAATGGAGACAAAGAACTTGTGTGTCTGTAAGATAGAGATAGATACATTCATTAGCAGGATTAAGAGAAGGCAGACAGGTCCTGCAGCTAGATCAGAAGACAATGTGGGCAGCACAATGCTGAGTCTTGCATCACCTAACTCAAGCAACAGTTCCCCAGGGTGAAATCCAGTTAGGCAACTAGGCTGCATATGCAGTACATGAGGAGGGCAAGGCACCTCACAGTGGGATGCACGGCAGCCAGCAAATGACATGGGGTGGGAGGAAGAGTGGGGAGCTGCTAGGGAGTCACTGGGAGTGGGGAGGGAGGAGGAGTTGCTGGAGTGCCAGAGATCCAGTCATCCATGGGACCAACTCTGCAGCCCCTAGCCATGCCCCTGCTCCTCAGTAGGACTGTACAAAACTTTAGTCTCTGGTTTGATTCAGCAGAGATTCGGCCCAGTTTGGCAGCAAAATCTCTGAATCTGAAACGAATCAAAGGACCCTTTAATCTCTTAATCGAATAGGAACCCTCCAAATCAGTGCAGAGAGATTCGGAAAGATTCAGTGATTCGGACATAGACACAGCTTTAACTATCTTTTCTACATACCTCTAGGCAGCAGGAGCTCATGAGTGTTGCGATGCTGGGGTGGATGGAGTGTCCCACAGGAGCATGGGGGGGGGGGGGGGGCTCCACAGCGCGCTCAGCAGCAGACGCAGAAGTGGACCAGAAGCATTTCCGGTCTGCTTCTGGGTCCACCAAGGAGCACGCTGGGGGGCCCCCCGGCTCGCCAACTGGTGCCTCCTGGGCCTGAAGGGGCACCCAGTGTCCTCCTGCTGCTGATCGCCGAGCTGGGGGGATGCGGGGGAGACCACCCGGCGTGCTCCCGGCAGACCCGGAAGTGGACTGGAAGTACTTCCGGTCCACTTCCAGGTTTGCCGCCGAGCACATGGAGGGCCCCCTGTGCTCCTGTGGGATGCTCCATGCGCCCCAAAACTGCAGTGATCATGAGCCGTGCTGATACCTTGAGGTATATAGAGAAAATGTTTAAAGCTGTGTCTATGACCAAATTGCTGATTCTCCCAATCAGCAATGAATCTTCAGATTCGGATTCAGCCAAATCAAATCAGGGACAGTGATCCGAATCAACTAATCATATCACTGTCCCTGATTCAGGCCAAATCCGAATCTACATCAAATAGGGCCTGCTTCACGCACCCCTACTCATCAGCACTCTACCAGCAAGTCAGAGCTGAGCACGTAGACCAGAGTCTTAACCCTTAACATGTGCCTGTCTACAGCACATGCTAACTTTAAGACTGCCTAACATTGCTTAGTTACCACATGTGAATTGTAACGTGTATCAACACCCTCAGGCACTGAAGTCTGATTCTGTTCCACTGTGCTCAGATGCCTAAGTCCACTTTGATAAGTAGGTGGGTAGAACCTGGCTCCAGATCCCAGGCCCTGCTAACAGGACTGTTTGTGTGTGTTTCATGGAAAACCCTCAGGCTGCCCTCAGAGGATTTAGGTGGAGGGACACTTGAATTTCTGCATCCGTCAGACCTGGGTGTGAGATGAGTACCAAGTTGCTTGGCTGTTTCAAGACTAAGGCATTCTGAGCTTCCACAAAAGCACTGCTAGAGCCCCAAAGGTACAAAGGGAGGCACCTATGGAGTTTCAGCACAGTTAATGTTAGCCAGCAGCAGAGCCAGGGGTTTTCAGTATTGCAGTTTTAGTCCTAGGCATCTGTTGTTTTAGACCTAAGCATCTACACCTTAAAGGCTTTGGGCCTCAAGTACTAAGGTGAACTGGTCTATTAGGTTTTCACATCTTATAATACCAAAGAAGAGTTATCTGGGGAGCACACCTAGAATTTTCCTTCTAAAACTTACACCAGTCTGACACACCACTGACTCATTCTAAGGCAGAAAACATATTCTACCTTTTCGGCTTCTAAGTGAGCACAGCTACATGAGGAGAGACTGAGGGACCTGCACCTCTTCAGCCTCCGCAAGAGAAGGCTGAGAGGTGATCTTCTGGCCGCCTACAAATTCATTAGGGGGACGCAGCAAGGGATCGGAGATGCTCTGTTCACCAGGGCACCTCTTGGGGTAACAAGAAACAATGGTCACAAACAGACAGAGAGCAGATTTAGGCTGGATATCAGGAAAAACTTCTTCACAGTAAGGGTGGCCAGAATTTGGAATGGGCTTCCAAAGGAGGTGGTGCTCTCCCCTACCTTGGGGGTCTTTAAGAGAAGGCTGGATAGGCATCTGGCTGGGGTCATCTGACCCCAGCGCTCTTTCCTGCCTAGGCAAGGGGTCAGACTCAATGATCTGTTGAGGTCCCTTCCGACCCTACCATCTATGCATCTATGAATCTATGTGCATTAAAGTGCCGTAATTATGATGTATTAAGTTTAGTACCTGTAATAATAGGCACTAACTTAATGCACCATAATAAGTACTACTTCCCAGTAGCTCCAGCAAATGTTTCTGATGGCTTTTGCCGTGACACACTAATGAGCAATAGAATTAGTCTACTGCACTTCTAGCATCTCATGTAGACGCACCCAGTGACACGTTAAAGGAATATAAAGAAAAGGTAAATAGGGCAAAAGGTGAAAATTGCATTTCACTCCATGTACAAAGAAAAAGAAACACTGTGGGTAATGCAAATACCAAAACTTCACATGGGCTTGCATCCTGGTCTGTCACAACTGGCCTCCCTGATTAAGGGATACCCATAGTTCCTTTTGTAGGCCCAGGCCCTCATTTCTCTGGGCATAACAAATAGGCCTTTCCTGTAACTATTTGTATGGGTATATAGTTGGAAAGCTCTTTCAAGGTCAGACCATGAAGGCTTTACCCATTCCCAAATACAGCTGTGCAAATAATGACAAACGTTAGTCTGGAAGCCAAATGCATGCATGTGCACATACAATCAGAATAATTTATTTGGGCACGTTGGAAATGTATTGTCCCAAATTATTTTCTTTTACTGTGGGATCAGTTATCCCTTTCCTCACCATTTAAAAATGTAAGTCGATTTTAGGAAAAGAGCATGATTTTTAAACCAAAAATCAAGGTATTTCATTTTGAAAATGAAGAAACAAACATTTGAACCTTGG
>NW_017728964.1:7766615-7768336 GCF_001723915.1 Gavialis gangeticus
GGGGGCGTGGGGGGGGGGGGGGGGGGGGGGGTTGGCTGATACAATTTGCTAAACGTATGAATAGTTTTTTGGCTAATCTAGTATTCAAAAGCAACCCTTGGCCAGGCCTCACCCTTACTAATTCAGTAGCCCTGATTCTCATCCCTTCACCTAGGTTTGTTCCCTTGGGCCCACTTACAGCCAAAACGGCAGCAATTTACAACCATTTTGAAGGGGTGTGAAAGAGGACACATGATTTAAGGAAGGGGAGCATCAGGCCGATCAACATCACTAGAATCACTCCTGCTTTGTACCATGCAAGAGGAGGACCTGGTCCGTAAAGAGAGAGAACAGATCATCTGCCAAATTGAACCCAACAGCCCTTTCTTTCACTGTGGGGGATCAGACCAGGCCGACATTTCCTCTCTCTTATTCCAGTGACAATTGAAATAAACCCAGTGGAGCTCAATCAGCGTACAATGGCCATGGGGAGAAGGCAATCAGGCCTACAGCCCTACCCCATCATTCTGCCCTCCACATAGCAGTCTGTATCCTGGTTTAACACAGCAACTACAGGCAGTGACATACCTCCTTTTCCTTCCGGGCTGCCTCACAGGTGACTGCACTGTGTCCGCTGTGCTCTCCGGCAAGGCATTCCTCACAGACACAGGCCAGATCCATCTGACAGAACCAGCCCAAGCGACCCTTGTGAGCCTCGCAGGTCTGCAAGTCTATTTCCTTCACGGGGTCCATCAGCTTGTGGCTCTGCAGCTTGCTGTTCTCCAGGTGGGGCCGGAGATGGTCCTCACAGTAATTCACCATGCAGGTCAGGCAAGACTTCACTGCCAGGACCTTCTCAGCCAGGCAGAAATCACACAGAACGTCTTCATGTCCACACACTCCATTCCCCTGCTCCAGAAAGCTGGATGGACCGGTTTCCTTCTCAGAGCCATTTACAGTCAGGCTGCCCTGCAGCTCCAATGCTGGATTAGCACTTCCTTGGTTTTCAAAACCATTCGGTTCTTCACCCTCCATTTTCTGACCTGAGAAGTTACTGCCCTTATAGGCCTGTTGCCCCTTTGCCATTGAGACAGGGCTGCCTAGTACTGATCCCGGGTGTACGTCAGAGTCAGCCATAGCAAATCTCTAGAAAGCAAGTGGCAGCTGCTGCTGCACTCCAAGGCGTTTGCACTGTAGCTGCGGGGCCCAGCAGTGAAAAAGAGCCACACCTCACCTGAGCTCCTGGAACTGCCTCTACACGTTAACCCTCTCCGTCCTCTTTTAGAAAGTGAGAGTGCACTTCCAGCCATGAAGCAAGCAGTCAGTTTTTCTGAGAGTGACTTAACGGTCTGAGTTCTAGAAAAGAGCTTCTCTTAAAAGTGCCATTCTTGCTCATCCTCACCATGCTGTCCCAAACCTCCCTCCTCCCACTGACACTTATTCTTGTGGCTAGATCCAGTCAGTAACTTTTCACCCTGTGGAAGAAGCTAACATTTTATTGGGATTTGGGATGAAAGCTACTCATTTAAAATACTTTGTTTTCAGATTTTCTATAGAAAAGGAAGCTTCTGAGGAAAGCAGGAACTTTCTGCAAAAAAAAATTGCTTTGTTATATATACGCTTTTCCATCCACCCTGACTGTAAGGGTGGTGAAGCATTGGAACAAGCTCCTAGAGAAACTGTAAAAGCTCCATCCTTGGAAGTTTTCAGACACATCGCAGGGATGATTGAGTCAGGGATGA
>NW_017728964.1:7773336-7775737 GCF_001723915.1 Gavialis gangeticus
GATAACAGAACAAGAAGCAATGGTCTCAAGTTACAGCAAGGCAAGTTTAGGTTCAATATTAGGAAAAAAAAAAAACTCACTGGGAGGGTAATAAAACACTGAAACAGGTTATCCAGAGGAGTTGTGAACTCCCCACCCTTGGAGCCTTTTAAGACAAATCTTGGCTGGGATGAGATAGTTGGGGATGATCCTGCCTTGAGCAGGAAACTTGACTAGATGACCTTGTCTAGATGACCTGTCCAGCCCTACTTTCCTATAATCCTATGATCAAGTTTTGATGGAAAGTTTTAAACTAGCCCTAGTTGTAGCCTGGAAAATATTATTATGAATATGAGTCAAAGACTAGAGTTCTCTTATTTGGCCTTTAGATAAAATCCCAATTTAGTGGTGCAATTTTTCATAGAGGAGTAAGGCTGGAAGGGCCCTCAGGAGGCCATCAAGTCCAACTCCCTTCTCAAGGCAAGATCATCCCCATCTAAATCGTCCTATACACGTTTGTCTAATGCCTCACCTATTCTAAAAATTGTTGGAACAGCCCTCTCACACTGACCAGGAACAATGCCCAAGAACATCAAATACACCCTAATTTGCCACAGGTAAAGTATGGGGACAAGGGCATACTGGCAGTGTGATTTTGGTACAGATTTTATTCAGACAGAATCATGATAGATCAAGGACAAAATAAAACCTGAAGGGAAAGGCCAGGTTTTGACCCATTAATCATATGTAACACTTAGGGCATTGAGGGCATGCAAAAAAATTGCCATGAGCCAAAGGATGGTGGGACTTTAATACATGACCGCTGCCCGATGGAAACTACCTTTGTGTACACACCCCACAATATGTTGAGTGCCCACAGCACTTGAGTCCTCTTTCAGGGAACTACCGTGGTTTAGCTTTCACTCACCACAGGGTAAGACTGTGCCCCTGGGCAGGTTCCACAGACAAATTGATGAGTAGTCAAGCCTCACGCCATTTTATTCAACAACACATTGTTTGTATGTTCATCGATAAAGAAGGGCAAGTTAGTGCTGTGAGTTGTCACTATCTACATTGGTACGAGGGTGCAGGTGAGTAACTTCTAGAGAGCAGCTGATGCATGGTACATGCCTGCTCCTGTCACACTGCAGTAGCATGCATTGTGTTCAAAGCATTTCAGCATTTTAGATGGGGCTTTCAAAGTAACCAACAAATTCTTTATACAGGTTTCCCCTGCTTTATGTGGATTCTGTAAGTGCAAATTCCCTCTTATGCAGTGACCTTTTTTATACCAAAAAGTTGTTATATGCAAGGTAAATTCACTGTTATGCAATTGGTGTAGTGGAAGCCCACAGTCAGCTGTTTTTGTGCTGCATTGTGAGAGTGACACACACCAAAATATAGTCTCCTGTGTGGATCTGTGCTTCTTGTTTATTGTCTGAGACACGTGTTTCTGTAGTTGCCATCCCCATTATGACAGTGCCTGTGCTTGTGTGTATGGTCTGCTGTTGGTGAGTACTAAAATTGTCTTGTAAAAGTGGTAGAAATGGGTCTGGGGGTCACTACAGTTGAGGTCTTGGAATGTGCCCCTATTTATTATGTTGTAAAGTGGGTTCTCTTTATGTGAATTCGAGTTCTGCGCCATTTTCCAGGAATGCATGTATAGTACAAAGCGAGGGAAACCTGTACTACAGAAATAAATCCATACACAATTCAGACTTTTTTCTGAGACAAAATATATACAATATGCTCCCCCATTTTGGATTTCAGTACATCCTTTGCTCATGAGACAGACATGACTGCTACAGTTTCATTTCTATTTTTAACATGTGGTCACCAGAAAAATTTGCTGCATTTGTGCAGTTTTTGTCCTGGATTCTTTCAAGGGCTGGTTTATACCATTGCAACAGCAAGTTCCAGTGGGGACAGGGCCAGACTGTAGGCCTGTGCGAGTAGGCAGCTATTCAATTTGGCTTCAGATCCAGCCAGTTTGTACGCCAGCAACCTGATCCAGAGCTCTGGATCGGTTTCCCGCTTCGATTCAGCCAAAGCAGCTCCGAAGCTTCAGAGCTACTTCAGAGATCCAGCCATAGGGTATAATGGGGAATCAATGAAATGTCTATAACTTTGTTGTTTTTTGTTTGATTTGAATGAAACTTGCAGGGATGGTAGCCTCTCCTGAGAGCATGAAGCCTGCCAAGTTTCAAGAATATAGGTGCAGGAGCCTGGGAGGAACTGCACCCCAAATTCTTGAAAGCAAAACTCATGTCACTTGTATGTCACGAAGCCTGCCAGCTGTCGAGGAGATCAGTGCAGGGGGGTTCTGGGGCCTGCACCTCTAGCTGCTGACAGGCAAAACCCATGACATGGGTATTTTTGCAACTGTGTCTGTTTTGTGGGGGGAAAGGCGGGGCGGGGGGGG
>NW_017728964.1:7775810-7790690 GCF_001723915.1 Gavialis gangeticus
AACTACTGCAGGCCTGGCTGCTAAGCTACTGTCACCAGTTATCAGTCAATCATGATTCACTCAGGAACCAGCTCAATACACAGTAGCTAGCTAAAGAAATGAGTTATTTAGCAAGGATTAACACCTACAAAACCACAGACTAAGGAGAGAAAAGAATCAGTACAGACAATCAACTGCCCCAAGACAGACAGACAGTTGCACAAGCACCCGTGTCACGAGTTTTGCCTGTCAGCAGCTAGCGGTGCAGGGCACCAGAACCTCCCTGCACTGATCCCCTTGACAGCTGGCAGGCTTTGTGGCCTCAGCAGGGGCTAGCAGGCCTGCAGCTTTCACCCCGCTGTGCCTTAACACACACAGTGTCATCTATGTCACAAGTTTTGCCCGTCAGCAGCTTGAGGTGCAGTTCCCCCCAAACCCCTGCACTTATCTCCTTGAAATTTTGTGGGCTTTGTGGCCTCAGCAGGGACCACTACCCCTGAAGTTTTCACACACTCCCTGTGGTGTAACACATACAAGTGACATGAGTTTTGCTTTCAAGAATTTGGGGTGCAGTTCCTCCCAAGCTCCTGCATCTATCTTCTTGAAACTTGGCAGGCTTCATGCTCTCAGGATATGCTACCATCCCAGGAAGTTTCATCCAAATCAGACAAAAAACAACAAAGTTATAGATATTTAATTGATTCCCCATTATACCCTATGGCCAGATATCCAAAGCTGCTCCGAAGCTTTTCTGAAGCAGCTCGGAAGCTCCGGAAAGCCTAAAGAAGCCAGCGCTTCAATCCAGACATACTGATTCAGCATCCAAAGTGTCCGAATCTTCTCCGGATCTGAAGTGCAGTCCAGAGCCTCACACAGCCCTACCAGACAGGTTCTGCCCACATCCTAGCTAGAGGCATGGTCTCAAATGGGAATATATGTGTGAAGCTGCTACAGACACATCCTTCTACACCATTTTTGGTCCCTCTATCTCTTGCAAGCCTGTAGGCAGTCAGGATGCACCCAAAGTAATGTCACTGGATTAATTCTGGGTTTGCAGCATGTCTGCGCACTTAGGTGTTTCATCCCTCCTTTGCTGGGACCTGCCAATGCCAGAGCAGAGATGCACCATTACTCTTTTCAGAATGTCAGAGCTGCAAAAGTGAAACTGGTTCTTCCACAACCTCACAGATTTAGTAAAAAGGAATTTCCTTGCCATCCCTTTTGGTTATGGCAGACAAGAGGGTGACAGTGTAATGTGCATGTGATGTGTGTAACAGCAGGGGAGTCATTTTCAGAGGTGTGCTGACTGTAATGTGGACTACAACTCTCAGAAGCCCCCAGGCCTGGGGGGAGAGTGGGGGGGACAAAGGAAGGGGAAGCAGGAAGAGGCCAGAAGAGAAAGATGGAGCGGGGAGAGGGGAACACATGGTCACTGGGCACCAGGGGTGCATGGCAGAACTTGAGATCTTACTGGCTGGGTCAGTCAGGGCTGCAGTCTGAAGAAGCTGGGCTCAGACCTGGAAGCAAGCTCAGGCTTCTGTTTGAGCACTCTCCAAACTAAAGGCTGGGTTGGGGACACCTCTGGAGGCAGGGGCGACATGTAGAGGGTGAACGCGGGTGCATGTGCACCCCCTGAGTGTGGCGGTGCACCCTCTACAAAAAGGCAATGCAGACAAAAAGGTGCCTGTGGGCAGTCGCTGCTTGCCACCACCACCCCTCCCCCACTGCTGACACCACCAGCGGCGTCTGCGGGTGGTCAGTGATCCCTGCTGGCAGCTGCCAATGCTGCCGACGGCATGTGTGGGTGGTCACCGACCCCTGGTCAGTGCTCGCCATCCCCCCCTCTCACCTGCTGCTGACTGCTGGTGGCGTGTGCGGGAGCTCCTGCTTACTGCTGCCACACTCCGGCCGCCACCACTGTGCTCCCACCGCTGCCGTACCCCCACCCCCCCCACAGCCACCAGGGGCATACGTCATTCATGTCCGGAGGTGGGAGGGAAAATTTAAGGTGCTGCTTGTATGTTACCTCAGTGTTGATGCCTATTTATCTTTTACCTGTTCCCTCGTCTTGCAGGGCACTAAGGTGCAGCTGCTCCTTTAAGAGCAAAAACTGCCTAGAGAGAAGGCACTGGATGCCAGGCAGAACCCCCACAGGTGCAGGTTGCCGTGGCTGCAAAATGCTGGGATGCTGGCGGGGGACTCTGATTTAACTTGAATCAGATAGCAGTCTGGGTCAGAAGTTTCATAAACCAGTTTGACCTAAATCAGTTTAGTCTGATACTATATTCAACCAGGTTTATCTTAAACCAGTTTCAGCCATTTTGAAACTGGTTTATGTGCACTGAACTTCTATTCTGTTACAGGTTTAAACCAATTTTGGATCACTTAAACTGGTTTAGTGTAACTTGGATCCCTCACCTATAAGAACAAGTGCTAAAAATAATACACCTCTTTCCATGGGATTTTTTAAAACTAGTTTCATAGTTTCATAGTTTCATAGATTTAGGGTCGGAAGGGACCTAGTAGATCTTCTAGCCCGACCCCCCGCCAGGGCGGGAGAACAACAAAACCCCAAAACAAGAAACGGGACTCAAATGAGTCCAGCCAGGTAGGCATCCAGCCTCTTCTTAAAGACCCCCAGGGTAGGGGCCAGCACCACTTCCCTTGGAAGTTGGTTCCAGCTCCTAGCCGCCCTAACTGTGAAGTAGTTTTTGCGGATGTCCAATCTATACCTCCTCTCCATCAACTTGTGCCCATTACTCCTTGTTATGCCAGCGGGCGCTAGGGGAAACAGCGTCTCCCCCAAACCCTTCTGGTCCCCCCTAGTGAGTTTATAGACGGTCACCAGGTCCCCCCTCAGCCTTCTCTTGTGGAGGCTGAATAGGTTCAGGTCCCGCAGTCTCTCACTGTAGGGTCTGCCCTGTTGTCCCCGGATCATGCGGGTGGCCCTCCTCTGGACCCTCTCCATGTTGTCCACATCCCTCTTGAAATGGGGCGCACAGAACTGGACACAATACTCCAGCTGTGGCCTGACCAGCGTCGCGTAGAGGGGGAGGATCACCTCCTTGGCTCTACTCGAGATGCACCTGTGGATGCACGACAAGGTCCGGTTAGCCCTGCCAACCATGACCTCGCATTGTCGGCCCATGTTCATCTTGGAGTCAATAATGACTCCAAGATCTCTTTCTGCCTCCGTGCTCTCAAGTAGGGAGTTCCCCATTGTGTAAGTGTGCTGCTGGTTCCTACTGCCAGAAATCCCAGAATGCAGATTAAATTTCCTAATCTTTCATTCAAATTATATGCAGGGATCATGTGCCCACCATCAAGATGCAGCCACCACTGAAGTTAAGCACAACAATTGTTTAACAAAACATTAAGCTGCAGGCTAGGCCAGGAGTAATGAAAAGTACTGAATCCATAGAAACATGTTTGGGAATTTTAAGGAGGCAGACTGAAGTTACCTGATCTGATATCCGGCTGGGACAATAGCTAACAACACTTCTACTGCTGAGAACAGCACCATAGCACGGAGTCAGTAAATTAGGGCCAAATCCTGTCTAAGTTCATTCAAGTAAGGAATATCCACTGATAGCTGAACTCCTTTATAGTTAAAAATAAAGGACCTTGAGGGAATGTTGAAAAGTTAGGGTGCACAGTTTTGGGCCAAGTGTATGGTGCTATCCCCTGTTGGGATGGAAGCATTCAGCAGTTGATTAGCCACCTTAGAAGAAAAACATGTATTATAGTAAAATAACCTGAATTAAGATTAGTTAAATTCTGAATGTAATGTGGTTTAACTAATCCTTTTAAATTGTTAGTTAATGTGAATTAACTTTCCTGAGTGTCCCTATGTAGATGAAAGGCACGTATCCCTGTTTCCTGATTTCTGTTCTGCATGAAAACAAAAGTATAAAAGCAAGCACAGTGCATGCATGTGTGCGTGTGTCCATCTCCTCTGAAACAGACTGTTCTGACAATAAGATGGCTGCTGTACTCTACACAGAGGGAGAGGGATCAGTAATTGTAAGGCTGTAGTATGCTGAAAACAAAAGGCATCACAGTTTCCAAACAACATAAGTTTCAGATTATTTATTGTACAGGATTCAGAAACCTCTAGGTTTGGGGCTTATTAATACAGTGTACGAGAAACACAAATAAGAGAAAATGCAACAACCAAGGGGAAAATATGATGCTGGCAAGAGTTCAGGTGGGTAGATGAATCATCTGACACCTCCAGAAACCTTTGATTGAAAGGAACAGTGCCTATCACGTCTCCCTAAATCTCCTGTAACTAGTCTACTCCACTGGTTTTTCAGCTTTTGCATTCAGTGCAGCACTGGGAGGTGGAAAGAGGGGCAGCCAGAATTTCTGTCTCCAAATCTGTCTCCGCATTCCCAGGGAACTGCAGCAAGTCCCCACTCCCTCTCGTCCATAGGCAGCCAGCAAACCTATTTGGCTAAGGAGCAGGCAGGAAGGAATGTCTTTTTGAGAGCAGCTGTGCTAGCACCTCCCAGACATTTCACTGTTTAATTAGGAAAAGGAAGTCCTAAGGACCAGCAGGTGTTTCTGACAAGCCAATCTCATTTCTCAGCAGTGGGATTCTCTAGTGCAGTGGCTCCCAAACTTTTTTTGCTGTGACCCTAAATGCGGGTCGTGACCCCCGCCACTGACTCACTCATGCCCAGTGGCACCAGCAAAGCCCGGGCTGGGCCAGGATCGCAGGGGGCAGTGGTGACGAGAGCCATGAGGACCATGCACTGGAAGATCCCCGCAGACAGGAGGGGCAGAGTGAGGGGCGGACTCCCGACAATCCTGATTTGGGTCTCAACCTGACGTTGGAAGCCACTGCTCTGGTGCGTCCACTCTGTGATCCCATGGGGAGCCACCAGAGTTTCTTTTACACCAGGTGTGTCTACATATTCATTGATGCACATCGGTTACTGTGCATTTAATTTAGCATTTGTATAATCAAGTACTAAATAAATGTGCAGTAACCACAGTTATTGCATAGTAGTGCTGGCAAACACCTTTTTAGTGATGCTACTGCACAATAGCCTAATAATACCGTGCGGTAGCATATTAGCACTGTTTGTGCTGTGACATGCTACCGTGCAGTATTATTTGGCTACTGTGCAGTTAGCACCTCATGTAGACTTGCCCACTGTGACCTTCACACAGGATCTGAGTACGCTGAATAAGATGACCACAATGGGGAGGAAGGGAGTTGTTAGCATTCACGTATGATCTCAATTCATTATGCTCCTCCTCACCTGTTGTACATGCATAGAGCCACTTCCTCTCCTGGTGTGCCTTGGCACAGTTCCTTTGGTTTCAGTGGATTTACACTGGCCTGTGCTCCACAGATAACAAGTACCATTAAGAGAGGACATGACTCTATGATAACTTGTTTGTGGATCAAACACAAGATGTAGATCACTCTGAAAGAGTGAGTGGGGTCTTTTTCCTTTGCCTTGTCTCTGAATCCCCATGAAAAGCACTTAGCTGCTCTCATCTCTACTATTTGCTCTGACTCAGTTGGCCTGGGAATCACTGTTAGCTAATATCTGCATACAGAAGGCAAGAAAGAATCAGTCAGAGCTAGAAAACACACAGTCCCTGCATTCTTTATCCTACCACAAGCTGGACCTCCTGTTAAATTTGACTTTTCTACCATCTTTGAAAAAAAGGAACTGGTTCTTTAGTTTGAATAGTGACAATTCATGTTTTCAGTCCAAGGTCCCAAGTTCCATCTCCCTGGTAACCCAACCAGAGGTGGCATTGTACCACCAAAAGATCCATGCACAGCTTCTGTGCAAAGTTGGTGTTGGTCATGAAGATGAATGTTTTATGCCCTGATGCAGGCTACACAACTCTTATACCTGAAACATTTAAGGGGAAACCTTTTTCTTTCCAGCATGGATGGATCTATGATTTTGAAGAGGGGAAGGCAAAAAGTATGACACATCATTCCATATAACCAAACATTTTTTTCCCCAGGTAAAGAGAAGCTAGAAGCTTTACTAATATGCTACGGTGCTAGTAATATGTTGTTCAGCTTAATAGCAAAGCAAAAACAAATATAAGTCTTGGAATGTGAACTAATTTGCTACAGCAAGGGCCAGCAACCCCCAGCACTCATACTAGACTGTGCCACATGAAGGCATTTTGCTCAGCATGTGCCTCAGGTTGGTTGGTGGGGAAGGAGCCAGGGCTGCACTGCCACAACAAGATTGGACCCCTTATGACTCCCCCTCCATCTGTCCCTTGCATGCCAGCATCTTACAAGTTGAGGTTGTGGGTATTTTTTGGCACTTGGCCCAAAAACATTGCTGACCCTTATGCTAGATAATGTAATCAGTTGTAAAAAGCACAACAAAACTAAGCAAAAATAGCCAAGAGATATAGTGTCATTAGTCCTGTAGCCATTATAGTCAGATGTGTGTCTCTTATTTCAATTCACAAAACAAAATCTAGCTTTCTTAAGCACCTTGACAGCATCTCAAATGCTTTACTGGCAGTCATTTCTACATCTGAGTTAATATTACCACAAGTGAGTTAAGGTTTTTAGCTAGAGCAAAAAACAGTCTGCAGGGCTGTGAAATAAGAGAGAGACATTCCCAGGAATGACTAACAGACAACTGAATTGCAGAAAAAGGATAGTTTGAATAGTGAAACATCAAGGCTATTAAAAAGAATAGAGGGTCATTAACATCTGTGGAGCAGAGAGAGATTAGCAGGAATCAGGGAGATGATAATGAGCCATAAACTTAATTGTCTCTCTCAGCACTGCCTAAGTTGGTTTTAAAGTTGGGGCTGGAGCAGGAATCAAAGGGGGCTGCAGCTGCACCACTGCACCCACTCCCTCCCCCTGGATCCACCTCTGCTCTGTACCCTATATATATTAAAATGTCTTGCTCTGAGATGGGGAAAACATTACCCTGAAACAGACAAATACAAAAGGTGTGATCAGTGAAAAGTTTCCTACTGGCCTGATGTTCAGCAAGCCAAAATGGATGAATACTCTATTGTTTAATCTATGCTTGATCAGTACCATTACTACCCAGAGAGAGCGACTAGGGCAGCTACCCTGAGCACCACATCTGTGAGGGGGTGCAAAAGCAGCTGACCATGCCACCACAGCTGGCAGGAGCTGGCGCTGTCCTGGGCATCAGTTGCTCCAGGTGCAGACTTGCCCCCCAACACCTCTCTGCCAGGTGATCATCTCTGCCAGGTGATCATCTATTTTTAGCTCGTGTGTACCTGACTCCACCATCGCTCTGGAGATCCTTCTACATCTCACCTCTCTGTGAAATGATGTTTTCTTAAATGCTCCTTCCACATGTGCCCGCTCATATAAATCACTTCTCCCTCTTTCTGGCATATCCAACAGTCTTAAATAAGTTATTGGCTTAAACTATATGGAGGAGTTTGGTGGAGTTTTGCCATGGATGTCAGCAGGAGTTGGATAAGGGCTAAGAGTGCAGCTAGGAGGTGCAGCACGAGGTTCTGGAAATGTTCCGTGGCCCTTTATCATTCAGTTTCACTGGACTATGAAGAAGCTTAAAGGCGCAGGAAGGGAAAAGAGAAGAGAGAGAATTGTAGCACCCAAAAGGGAACTGTTATATACAATCCTGCTCACTGTGCTTTGTTTCAGACTGCGATACTCTTTGTTTGCAAATAAAAAAGAAGCCACATCCTGTCAGCTCCACCTCTGGCTCCAGCCCATGCACCCATGTGGGTAGATGGAAGATACACCAGAAGCCATTCTCTCCAAAATGCCTTTTTAGTACAATTTTCTAGTGGAAAACCTCATTTTGAGTTGGCTGTCACTTGGGGCTTTATTTCAATTTCAAAAGGGAAATAATAAAGAGAGACAGGATGGTCCCCCCTGAAGACCATGAGCACTGTGAAAGGTAGTGTCAGCCATGTGGCAGACTCCATACCCATCCTCTCTCTTCCTACTATCAATGCTGTGTTATTTCCATTGGAAAGTCAGGCTCTCGACAAGCCAACAGATCCATGGCCAATATATACTCATGGATAAGGTGACCATATGGTATGGGAGAATGGGAAATCTGGAACGTTACCCCCCACACACCCAAGTCAGAGGGGCTGCTTGCAGGCACAGGTGGAGGTAGGGTGGTGTGGTACACGAGGCAGGTGGGTAGCAGCAGTGCCTGCTTACTTGCCTGCCTGACGCGCCATGTCACTCTGCACCACTCCACCTCTCTGGCAGGCTGTGCCCTGCACCCCTACATTTTTAGGCCACTAAGTTTAATTCTCACCAGCCAGCAAGGACTGGTCTTCAAAATCCAGGACTATCCCAGCTGAACTGGGACATATGGTCATCCTCCACACGGAGTATTTTCTGTCAGAAGTATTCTACAGACCTGAATTAATTAACCCTTGCAGCACCCAGACCAGTACAGTAATCTCCCTTTTACTGATGAGTAAATTAGCTCACATTATTTTGCCAAGATCATACACATTAATGGCAAACCAGGATTAGAATCCAGGAGTTCTGTCTCTAATTCATTTAAACCAGTCTTGATCCATCAATGCTGTAAACTAACCCAGTAGACACGGCACATCACTCACACGCAACTGTCCTTTAACAGCACTGAAATGGGAGTTGTATTTCCATCTTCATCGCTATGAATTTTCCCTACATTTTAGATCAAGTGCCTAAGCAAAATATTTTCTGGAGAAACCAGTAAAAAGAATCATTAATTCATCTTCTTTTATACCACTAGATGTCGGTATAGTGACACATTGAGCATTATACATTAGGGCCTGTAACATTTGGAGGTGGAAGCCCTGCATCTCCTATATGTGGTATGTCACAGCCAGGAGGAAGAAGTCATTGTAGCATTTCTTTCTCCCATTATGCATCAGCATGGTCTCACACATATGTGCCTTGGATGTCCACACCTGATAGCCAACAGCCATCATATCTGTACTTGAACAGTCCCAGAGGAGGTTTAGGTCCTTGAAGCGTGAGTATGAAACAACTAAACTGAAACACTCAGCCCCATGTTTGATAACCACTCCCAAATCTCTGTTTCTTTCTCATTTGTTTTACAAGCTGAGGAGTCTGATTACACAGGTAAAATGAGAAAAAAGGGAAAATGGAAATGATTTACCAAAGATGCACATGTTATCAGGCATCAGCGGTGTATCTGCATCTTCTGATTTCTAATCCCCAGCCTTAGCCATTGTGACACACTACTTTTGTAAACCAGCATTGCCAGCATTGCCAGCAGATCAACTGCTATGTGTTGAAAATGTAAAGGACTGATACCACCGGCAAGGTGTCTCCTGGTCTAGAGTTATTCATCTCCGGTTGCAAAGTTAATGGAATTTCAGATTTGTAAAGAGATGCTGCACGACCTGCTTTCTTCCACAAATGTGAAAATCCAAATAAGACCCCACCTGTGTACCCTGAAGGAGGAAGCTGTGTGCTCTTGTCCCCTTCAAATGGCAGCATCACACACAAGATAAAAGTCTACTATGACTGCCAGCCAGTGATGCTAATCTTTTAAATCAAGACATACTGTTTATGCTTTTAGTACTGAAGATCCCAGATTCAAACCTCACTGATGACCAAATGTAGGAAAGAGGTCCTTATACCAACAGTGCTCATAGGCAAGTGGACAAGGACAAACCAACATTTAGGCTAGCATCAGGGAGCTACCCCAGAGTAACAAATTGAAGCTAAAGGCTCACAAGCAACTCCCCCCGCCAAAACAAAAAAGAGTTCAATGAAAATTCATAGATCAAACCAGTATGCTGAATCATGCACTTACCACTGCCCTGCAAACCCAACCCCAGATCCTCTTGACAGAGTGAACTAGTTAGAAAGGAGATGATTCCAGCCTCAATAATATTGCATGAAGCTAGTTATACAACTAAAAGGGTGGAAGGGAAAGAAAGAAAAAAACAGTGTGAAATATTTCCAAATACCACCAGTGTCTTTTTTACCATCCAGACCAATGCAACAATTCACCACTAGATGTCATTAGAAGGAGAAGAGACACAAGTTGCAAAAATACACAGGGTTAAAAAGGACTAAAGGGTCATTCTGCCTAACCCCCTCCACAGATACAGGATTCACTGTTCCCAGTACCTTACCTAGACTCTTGGCGGCCCCAGGCAAACTTTTAGTATCAGGTCCCCCTTCACCAGAGATAATAATAATAATAATGATGATCAGACAATGAAAAAAATACCATTTTCAGGCCCCCTTTCTATCTGGGCCCTTGGCAGCCACCTGGCTTGCCCATACCTGTGTCTGACCCTGGCTGTTCCTAAACTATTCCAGGTGGATGCTTCTTATCAAGCTTCTTCCTGAAAATGCTCAAAACAAGTGATTCTGCAGCTTGCTCCCCTTTCCTACTGTATTTACAGTTGGAGGTTTCTTTTCCCCTGGAAAAAAATGCACATTCAGGGCAGTCAGGAGTCAAATCTAGTCTTTTGAATCAGAGTTTCCACTGTGCTAGTAACACTCTCAGTTACAAATCCAGATGCTCATAAATCCATTTCTTGTTGCATGAAGCAAGGTAGACAGTAGGTGGCAGCAAGGAACTACACAAAAAAAAACAGCAGTAAAGTATCTACCAGGAAGACGTTTGCAAGGGCTTGTAATGGTATATGTAAGGCCTGGGTAGATCTACGCTACAGGCTTCAGCTGGCATAGCTTTGTTGGCCTTGGGTGCAGTCTGTGACCAACATACCAGTGCTAGCAGAAGCCACAGCATATACACAGCTATACTGGCAAAACTGAACTTCTCCATAGGAGCTAGTACAGAACACTAGTGCTGTATGGGTAAAATAGTGTAGACATTGCCATTGTCTAAACAGAAAAGTCATTCCACTTTAGCTGGACTAGTATAGTTAAGGCAGTGTAGCCTGGTAGTTCACAATGCAACTATACAAGTATTCCATATTCCTACAAAGGAAGGGGAATACACTGTACTGGTATAAGGTTGCTTTTTACCAGTAATAGCCACCACACTAGCAAACCTTTATAGCAGTTTCATCATTAATGTGGTGAGGACCTCTGCCAAAGATAGCAGTGACTCAGCAAGGGAGGCTGAGTTAAAGCACATATGGCCTAATACTTGCATGCTGCATGGAGCAATCAACCCTTCAGAGACAGGGCACCAGAACATCTCCCCTGAGTTGCAACCTCTTGTTCCAAATCACTCTCAGCCTGGAAACACTGCCTAGTACTTCTCCAGAAATTCTTCCCTCCTGATTAATCCTCTTGAGACAGATGGTTTCTGAGGTGCATCACAACCGATACTTCTTCCAGGCAATAGGTTTCTTCTTTCCCAGGCTCTTGGATTTCAGGCTGTCTTTCTATTCAGCCCAAGGTGTCTCCTCCACACACTGACCCTTCAGGACACAGTTCAAAGCCTCGAACAGGATAAACAGGAAAACCCACCCCAGCTCTCTCTCCGTTGACATAGTTTCGGTCTAGTTCTTGGTGTCAAAGGGGGTATTCACCTCACCATCAATTTGCAGGCCCTGCACACTGGCTGATCCAGCTCTGCAGATGCCAAGAGGCCCCAGGAGGGGAAGAAAGGAAGGAAAGTCTCTGACATATTCAGGTGTGGCCTCCATGTCAAACAACCCCTTTCTGTTATTCTCAAGACCCTGAAAGCAGCCATCATCCCAGTGGTCAATGTAAATCACTGCCAGAATGGGTTAGAGGGCACCTCCCCTCTCACCAGGAGAATGAAGCTATCTAAAGGCAAATTCCAAGTTTTAATTGAGACGTAGAAGGGCAAAAATATTTATGTTCCCCTTTAGGCCAAGTGGAAATGACTCAGTGCATCATAGTCCAGCTACACAGACCTGCTGTGAGCAAGTGAGACAAAGGAAATCAATTAGCTGCATTACTAACTACCAAGGTAACAGCAAGTAAACACCAAGGGGTTTCAGGGTGTGAGACAGAAACATCTGCTGGGATTTATGGCCAGGAGATAATGATTCAGACCAAGCAGGATCTGGATACTTATTGAGCAAGCAGCCCTCATACTCAGTTTCATGTCTCCAGCTTTGTTCTTTTGACCCAGCTGCCTCTGTAATGAAAGACATCCAAACCAGAGGCTGGCAATGTCACATTGATATGCTCTGAACACAAATGCTGAGCATGTGCCATTTTAACTGACTGTTCAAAAGGTATCTGTCTGGAAAAGTGTATTGTGGTGGGGGAGGATCTGAATTCAAGACTCCTCGTTCCTCCTTTTTCCAGGGCGCTGTAGAAGCAGAGTACTCCACCATTTCCCAGTGTGCTCCAGGAAAAGAAGAGCCATTAAATCTGAAGATCCAAGCTAGGGCAGACTGCTTGATGGTAGGGAAGTGGGGGGAGGCAGGGTGGAAAAGTGAGAACCTGCTGCCAACTCTCTCCAGTTTGCTGGTTCAAGCAGATAATGAGGTGTGATGAAACCACTGAGGTACCAGAGCTGAATGCTGATATAACTGAATGCCAGAGCCGGGATACAATCATGGCAGCACCAGGAAAGGATAGGAGTGATTACACCAGGACTGTGTATCAGAACAAAGGCTGAGCACTAAGGGCCTTGTCACACGGTAATTTGGGGCAGCTCCTGGAGCTCTTAACCCCCGATTTTCCACATATTAACACCTTTAAGTGGTGTTAAGCACTTGTTATATGGCTCAAAGTTACGCCATTCCAAGGCAGGTTTATTTCTGATCCATACTACCCAGCTCCTCTTCCATTAAGGTGTGGGTACTCCCCACAGATGTGCCGCCCAAACAGAAGTCCTCCAGCATCCCAGGATCTCTCACACACCTGACCATAGAGTAGAGATAGAAGCCTGTCCTGGCTCACCAGCCCTGTAGTGACAACTCACCAATGTGCAGGTGGGGAACAGTCAGAGAAGGTCTTTAGACTAAGGATGTGAGTGCTCCAACCTCCAAGCTAGGACTAACACCAAACAACATTTGTGCAGCTCACAGCATAGCACATAACAAGGCCCTAAGGCACATATGTAGGATGTCAGGTGAGAGCTGACACCCGTATTGTTAGCACTGTATAGCAGCAGTATTGTTTATTATTTATAATATGATAGAGCAAAGGCATTGAGTGGCAGAGCCCTGCACCCTGTAATGTATCCCCACCAGGATGTAGCAGCAAACCCCAGCTGTGCCAGTGGCAGCCAAGCAGATAAGGTGTAATTAACTTGTACCGTGTATCTGGAGATAAACTGGATCATAATGGTGAGAACAGCCACATTTTTCTTCTCCCAACAGATTACGTCTGTGCTTTGATTAAGCAGAGATTTGGAAATGTGTTTCTCTTTCTCCCTGCAAGCAGGTCTGTCACCACCCAGGAGTGCAATGATTCCAGACATCTCTCGTCATCGCTTCATTACTGTCAGCAGTTACTGTCTATTAACCTCCCGTTGTCTCGCCCAGGCCTCAGGCCAAGAGGTAGGGGAGCGAATTAACACAAGATGAAAGAAGATTGTCTTTCACACTGAACAGGTTAGGGTTGTTGTATGTATGTCTTTGAGGCACTAGCCAACTGACTGGAATGCGTGAGGCAGTGTCTTCCCCAGACACCTGTAGAAGGAAAACACGCAGGGAGGCGGCCTGGAGCTCCCAGGCATTAGGATTCTGCAAGAAGTGACGCAGTGGATGAACTGGGGCAGTTGTGGGTAAGAGTGAAGCTTGCTGGGAGGGAAGGTATGGAGGGAAGCAGCACTGGACAGTGCACCTTGTGTAGTTCTTCTCCAACTGGCTGTTCTGGTGGTGAAAGGTACCTCAATAATAGACTTGTGGACCCTGTTTGTCCCCTCAAAATGAGGACTGTAAAGATACAGTCCATCATCCCATATTGCCCTGTTAATTAATGTCAGACTGAAGCAACCAGCAACCAATCATTATATCTCTGACCTGGCTTTGGCAGCAATGACCCCAGCTGGTACAACGCTGAGCAGGTGGGTCTTCCACTGACAGAAAATGGCTCAGGCCACATGCTACCTGGCCCACCCACTCACCCCTTGCAAAGGAGCAAGAGGCACAGTAGCTCAGCTTGTCAAATCCCCTTGAAGCCACTTCATTTACAGAGATGCCTGATTTGCTGAAAGCCAGAGTGTATCCGTTCCTAAGTCAACGCCCTGGTGTATAGGCCCTGCTGCCCTGGAGCGTGTCACTTGCATGAGGAAGTTGAAATCCACACCGCCTGAGTCAGTTCATGCTAACTGAAGATGGGTGGGGTGCAGCTCATCTACTAAACAGTATCTTAAGGACTGCCTTGAATGAGCCTCATTTTCAGCAGTAGTTCTTGGCGTCTCACAGTGGTGCACACACAAGTGACAATTTTTGCTTGATTTGTCCACAGAAAGCAGTAGATGTGACCAAACACCAATGCACTGCAGCAGACAGCTTCAAAAATGGCCAGTTCAGTGAAATCTGATCCCTCCTTGCATATATTCATAGATGTAGGGTCGGAAGGGACCTAAATAGATCTTCAAGTCCGACCCCCTGCCCTGGGCAGGAGAAAATACTAGGATCATGTGACCCCAGCTAGGTAATTGTCAAGCCTTCTCTTAAAGACCCCCAGGGTAGGAGCCAGCACCACTTCCCTTGGAAGCTGGTTCCAGATCCTAGCCGCCCTGACTGGAAGATAGTGCCTTCTAATGTCCAGCCTGAACCTACTCTCAAACAACTTATGGCTGTAATTTCCCGCATGAGGGATCAGATAAAGATGTTTCAAAATGTAGCATCTTCTGTAACATGCATCTGCTGGAGCTCCCAGTCTGTCCCGGGAAGCAGGGAAAAGAGTAGAGGGAGTTCAGTCTGGGGAGTTTTCAGCCTCCCCTGGAGGCTGGGGAGTGTATTGGGCCCCCCCCCCCCCCAGGAAAAGGA
>NW_017728964.1:7795690-7808868 GCF_001723915.1 Gavialis gangeticus
CCCCCAAGGTAAGGACACTCCAAGTCACTCATCCCACCCTGCAGCACTGGCTGGGGAGCCCCAAGAATGAGCTCCCTCTGCTGTCTTTCCCCCTCCCATTGTAAAAACAGTGAGCACTGGCAGAGCCCCTGGTCATTGCTATGGGAACCTGGCTGCAGGCTCCCAGCCACCAGCAAGATTCCCCTCCCCCTGGAACCAGCATGAACTTCTGTTTGGTCCAGGGTAATGTTGTAACTCAGAGCACTTTACAGAAAAGGTTCTGAGTTACAGGTGGGAGCTGCACTTCTGTCTGCACCCACAGCTGAGCCATGGCAAAGTTTTCTTCTCTAAAGAGCTTGTCTGACAGGATACTCACCTTGGGGTCTTAGCATCCCAGCACAAGATATGGGAACTCCCTCAGCTCTAAGAGTTTAATGCCCAAGACCAGATACAGTATGAGGTGAGGCATATGGCAGGATGGTTTTTGGCTACTGCCTGCTGCCCTCCGCTTACTTACAACATAAAAATTCTACCCTCCAGTGCTCCTAGGCAATGCTCCATATCTTCCAGAAACTTCCTATGGTGACAGCCCTTCCTCTCCTCTCCTCCCTGTATCCTTAATCTGTTGGTTAATTGGTTCTTGTTTACACTGGGAGTTCTTTCACTTAGGAGCACTGGCCTACCATTGAGGTGCTTCAGTCCTCAGCCTCACCACTCCTGCATGCAACACTGTTGCTTTCTCCTGCACTTTCAGGTCCAGTCTCAGAGCTCCAATCTTTTATTCCAGTTGTCTTCATTTCTTTGGCCTACCTCATCACTTAGCCCTTTGTCTTTAGCCCTTATTTCTCAGACAAAAGAAATAGGAAGGGTGCTCAACAGTGTTAAAAAAAAAACCTCTATGCAGAGCTAAGAAGTCTGTCTCTGATGACCATACTTCATTGTGTGACCCTCCTAGGAGGTGACTACAATGTGTAGGAACACAAGATACCACCTCACATATTCACAGAAAACAGGGAGCCCTTCCTTTCCTTCACCATACATTCCAGATGGAGGCCTATGTACTAAGCCAGACTCTTCTTACTTGCTAGCCACGCTGGTACAAACTCAACCTCTTCCTGCAACTCTAGCAGGCTGCCTTTCCCCACAAAGCACCCAGCACCAAAGCCAACTTCCATGCTGCTTTCTCCAAGCACAGGTTGCAGAAAACAGATTGCACAAACTTTTGAGAGACTTTTTCAGTACAGAAGGAATTTAAATGTCAAGCATCAGCTTATAATCTCAAGCAAACTCCCCAACAATATGCCTCAGGCATTACTTTGTCTGAAAGGTTCCCAACTCAGGCTTTCCCCTTAAAGAACTGCTTGAGGCAGGAGTGACCTTTGTCACCTCTCCTCTTAACTCTGGCCATTGAACCACTTGTTACAACTATAAGCAATTCTCCATGAGGTCTTGGAATAACCATTCATGAAGCAGAAACAATATTGTTCTCCTTGCAGGTGGCATCCAGCTTTGCCTCAGAAAATCCTCAGCCTCTATTGATGCCCTGAAGAAATGTCTGAGGTGCTCACTCTCATTCATATGCTGTGTAGAGCTGCCAGGGCATGCACTGACTTCAGTGTCCTTATCTACCGTTTCCCATGTTCCAAGCAAGTAACTGACTCATTGTTCACCTTATGGGAACTAAGCTATACAGTGAATTTTCTGGCACATATTTAGAACCATGCTTCCTTTGGAGAGTAAAAGATGTCTTCTAAACATGTGGGCTATTCCCAGTGCAGATGTGATAATGTGAAATCCAAAACTATGTTAATCTCTGAAAGCAGCCAACCACATCAGTCAACTCAAGTAAAGCTTCTACAAGGAGTGAAGCATGTCTATAGTTACACTGGGTATGTCTACATGTGGGCATGTAATGTGTGTTAGCCCAACTTAAGGTGCATTAAGGGTGCATATCTACACATGCGTGCCCTGAATGCACCCTCAAAATGGCAATTTTAAGCTAGTCATGCCTAAATTTGATACCTGCATAAAGCAAATATCAAATTTAGGCACAATTAGTTAAAGTACAGTAAAGCACATGTAGACACATTAATGCACATTAACTCAGGGCCTTTAGTACTGGGTCTGCCCAGCCACTAGGAGGCTGTCTAGAGCCCAGCCCCAGAGCTCCTGGCTGGCTGCCTCTCTCCTGCAGAGCTGAGCTGATCTCTGGCAGCCCCTAACTGCAGGCTATAAAAGCCTCCAGCCATTTTATGCCTTGGGGCCCACAACACAAGGAACCTAAATGAGCCAGTGCTGCCTGCAGGAGCCAACCAGGCCCCGTGTGCCTCCCTGGACAGGACCCAGGCAGCCTCTGCCCATCCTGTCCCCTAGCTGGAGCTGCTCCTTGGCCACAGGTGAGTGTTGCAAAGGGCTGCAGCCTGCTGCATCTCTTGCCCAGCCCTGAGATTCCTCCTAGGGCTGCTGGCCCTGCTCTCTATGGCAGCAGGGACAGCACCTGCTCCCTGCACCTGCTCAATCCAGCTTTGTCTCTTTGCAAGCACTATGGTAAAGTGCCTCTGCTGCACTGCTCCCTGTCCCTAGCTGTGCCCCTGTCCAGGGTGCTGCTGGCAGCCATCCAGGGCCAGCATCACAGGAACAGCCATACGGGGGCCTAGAGTGCTGGCATGGGGAGAATGTCCAACACATTGGCCCTGTTGAGCCCTGGCCCTGCCCATATGCCCATGCCCATCCCAAGCACCCAAAACCTCAACTGGACCTGGGAGGACATGCACAACCTTGTGGTGCTCTGGGGTGGGGCCAATGTCCAGCAGCAACTTATGAGGGGTGGATGCTTGAAAGTCCACATTTATGAGGCTATTTCAGGTGGGATGCATGTGCAAGGCCACTCCCAGATGGTGAGGCAGTGCTGCATGAAAGCTAAGGTCTTGTGGTCACAGTGGGTGGCCATGACCAACTTCAATCATTGGTCCGGTCATGCCCAGAAGACCATGCACTTCATGCAGGTGCTAAACCTCATTTTGGCATCCCAGGAGACAGGCCAAACCCCTGCAAGTGCCACCAGCAGGGGCAGCCTGGCCTCACCCGCACCCCTCCATGATGCCTCCAGTGACGTGTCACTGGCTGAGGTGACCTCGGGCCTTCAGCACCCCACCCATCTTCCCAGCTGCTGCATTCACTGGCAGCTTGAGGAGCCATGCTCCGTGACTGCCTTGCCCTCAGCCCAACCCCAAACCCCGCCATGAGGAATGGCCAGGCATGCCACCAGCAGCTGCCAGCAGCTCCAGCTCCTCCCTGGGGGGAGCCCTAGCCAGGCATCAGCCTACCACTCACCACAGGCCATGAACACCAGACACTGCTGAATGTCATCACTGATAGGGATCCCCACAACAAGCCACCACCCTCACCAGCCCTCGACATGTGGTAAATCCTGCACTGAGGGAGGGTCCTCTCAGTCCCCATCCGTGCCCTGCCCCTACTCCCTGCCCCAGGGTCCCAAACCAGGACTGCAGGTGTGCCCGGGTGTGGCAGGGCACTGTTTGTGCCTGCCACTTAAAGGGCCAGAAAACAGCAGCCGGCAGGTGCCTGATTAGGGCAGCCATTTTAGATTCAGAGCTGCCCATATAAACAGGGCATTTTGCTGCTGGGAGGCAGGCAACAACATTGCCTGGCTGCACGGCTGCTGGTATCATCTGAAGGTAAGGGCAGGAGCTGTAGGGGATAGTCAGGAGGCTCCTGGTCCTGGGCATGACCTAAAACTGTACCCTGCCAGGAGTGGGTGGCCTGGTGGGGCTCTCAGTGGTGCGGGAGCCCCCAGGAAATACCAAGCCAGTTACCATCCCGGTGAAAGGCAGGTTGGGGCGTGTTAAGCCCTAGCCCCCACAACCGGGTGGGTTGCCCCCTTTGTAGGGTCTAGAAGGTGGACCCCAGAGAGAGAGCAAGTCGGCCCATAGACTCTTAACCTGTCTTGACGTCCCCCGACTGGTCCAAGCTGGGGCCAGGACTGGAAGGGTCAAAGGGCCAGGGGCCCGCCACAAGGAACGCCCAAGAGCTGAAGGCCTGGGGTTCCAACTGGCCTGGAGGTGGGCCAGGGCCAGTAGAGCCAAAGATCCTGGAGGGAACCACACCCATAAGGGCGAAGCAGCTTAGGGAGCTATGCAGCCAGGAATGAAGGCAGAATAGGCTGCCTGAATGGAGGGATATAAGTGGGGTCCAACTAGTAGGATTCTGGGACCCAGTGTGGGGCCAGTGATATGGATAACATCTGGATGCCATCTGCGAGGCTTGGGCTATGGTGTAGGGGAGAAATGGAGCTGCAGATAGCACCCCCTGGCATCGGGGCAAGAAATGGGCATCCTCCCACTTAATCATCATCAATTAATTAATTATCATCAAGGCATGGCGGGCAAGAAGGCAGGCAGCTAGCCCAGAAACAGGTGGGTGGGCCACAGGAAACTCGGCCCCAAGTAGGCCCCCTGTTACCCTGGGGTACTAGTATAAGCAGCAGCAGGACATAGTAGCTTCGGCAGCCCTCCAGCTGCACAAACAGCTCACCACACACCACCCAGGGAACATGCAGCAGGGGCATATTTGAGGTGCAGCAGCAGTGCAGCAAGGGCCGGCCCCATGGTGCCTCCCCAGAGAGGCCCCCTATTGGGATGGTGGGGGTGCAGCCAACCCCTCACCCCAGTCATCCAGGAGCACCACATGCCCCAAGCCCAGGCACTGTGGACTGGGCAGCAGCACAGTAGAGCAGTTGGCTCTCAGGGAGGGGGAGAGCTGGATCTGGAGTTGCAGCAGCAGGTGCTGCCAGCAGCCTGGCCTGGCCCACCCTAGGAAGCAAGGAGCAAGCAGGGCCAGGGGGCTCAGCTGGTGGCTGCCTGGGCTCAGCTGGTGGCTGCCTGGGCTCAGCCCTGCCCAAATATCTTAACATGGTCCCTGGGCACCTAAGCACAACTGACCTCCAATCTGAGGTGGGGCAGCACAAGGCCTCTGGTGCAGAGCATCTTATCTCTGCAATGTTGTGAACTTGCACAAAAGGCTTCTGTCTCTTGCCTGTACAGGGCCAACACATGGATGAAGGGGAGAGGCTTCAGGGCCCTGTGGGAGTGCCACAGCAGAGTCACCACCACTGGAACCACCTAGATGCACTGGCTGCACACCAGAGACTGGACCCTCCTGCACCAGCAGCTGGTGTTGGCAGTTGAGAACTGGGAGGCACAGCAGCAGGCATGGCAGCAGGTGTGGGAGGTGTGGAAGCTGGCCTGGTGGGATGAAGAAATTGCCCGGGAGACCACCTAGGAGGAGGCATGGGACTAGGTGCAGCTGGGACCAGGAGGAGGCACTGGGCCCAGCTGGAGTCCCTGAAGCAGCACCATGTGGAGCTACTCCAGCTATAACTGGTCATCCAGGGCCCTTGGACCCCACTCACCATCCCAGAGCAGGCTGCCACCTGGGCCTCAGAGAAGGGCCTCTGCTGCCTTCTGCGCACAGGAGCCCCTGCTATTCACCGTGGCCCCCAGACCCACAAGGGAACTGTCTGCAGCCAGGATACTGGTTGCCTGCTACCAGGCTCTGTGTCCTGGGCATCCTCACTGCACAGCCCCCACACTCCAGAACTCAGAGAAGGACTGAGACTGCTGTATATTGTTTTCATTTTGGGAAGAGGGTATTTTATTGTTGGCAGGTGGGGAGGGTGGTACAGGGGCTCTGTGTGTTGGGGAGGGAGAAGGAAGGGGGCTCTGTTGGGTGAGGGTGAGTGTTGTGAAGGAAATAAAGGTTTTCATTATAAACTTGTGTGTCCTGGAGTGGTGCTGGGGGGGTGGGCAGGGGGTAGGGAGGGTGTGGGCAGTGGTGCAAACAGGTGTCAGCAGGGACAGCTGGGTACTTCTCCATGTCCTGGTGTCCCAGGTTGGCCAGAGCTGGTGCAGCAGGTCTTCAAAGGTGGCCTGAGTCATTCAGAACGTGCCACCCATTCGTTGTCATCCCTTTCCTGCAGCAAAATGTGCTGCCACCCAGTGGCATGACAGGCCAATAGGCGGTGAGGCTGGTGGGATAGGAGAGCAGCAGCAGTCCTGGCAGTGGTGTCCTGAAGGCTGTGGTCACCAGGGCTGGCAGGAGTGTGGCGGCAAGGGCCCTGAAAGGCCATGTACCAGTCATCCAGTAGATGGCAAGAACAGGTGGGGGAGGTCGGTGGCACAAGGTGGCCAAGTGGCAGGTGCATGGAATGGTGGCAGCTGAGCAGGAAAGCTGCAGCAGCCCTGAGGAGCAGGGGACCCTGTCCTTGGAGCTGGGGCAGCCAGGGCTAGGAAGTGCAGCTGTGGCAGGAGCAGAGTAGGCACATGCTGCCTGTGCCTGCCATGTTGCTACTCTAACACGGGAAGCATTAGCCCAGAAGTCACAGTGCAGAGGGTGTGCTTTTAAGATGGCTGCCAAGTGCTGGCAGCTGACTCTGGCTTCAGCATGGCTGCCAAGTGCTCCCCCAAGTGGCCACAGGGGCACATGGCAGGGCTGGACTGACCTGGGACTAAAGTTAGTCCCATCACATGTAGACACCTGCCAAAAAATGCTTAATGCACATTAGTTTAATGCACACTAAATTTAAGCCCACTTAAATTCACATGTGGACATGCCCACTGAGGCTTTAACAGAGGAATAAGTCAACTTCCTTTTTAGACTCTAGAGATGCTAGAGTTATGTCCAGGTCAACCAAGATATTATTAGGATTTGGCATTTGAATTCCTAGATACAAGAAAAAGTTGGGCCAGATAATTGCCTATCCAGTACATACCTGGCAGGGGGAGAAGGCATAATAAATCTTTTTCCTGTGCTCCCTCCCAACAGTATAGGTAATAGGGAAAAAATAGCATCATCCATAGGACAGCTAATATCCCTGCTACATGTAGAATTCAGCAAGTAAGGAATGGACGGATCTTTGATTCTGCCTCAAAGGCACCAGCTGGCACAGCTATGTAACCATGACAGTGGAAATACCCTGGGCAAGGGACAGGGTGGCACAGACTACATTTCCATTCCAGGGCAAAGGGGGAACTAAGAACCAGATTGTGACTGAGAAGGATGACAAATTGCCCCACCAGCTCAGGTGGCAGAACCATAATCTTCCCCTTCATGTTTAGAATGTAAATGACTCTAGTAAATACTATTAACTCATAAAAGAAGGGTAAAACCCAGCCTTCCTGTGTCCTGAGCACTTTATATTGTAATGGGGCTGTGCTCTTCTTTCTGTTAACCTGACATGAGCATTGGGTAGTCTCTTATTCCCATGGGAACTTGTCCGCATTTTTGTTTATCTTGAATGCAATAAAAATGAAATTACACCCCCCCAAAAGATACTGGATCATTAGCAGTTGAGTAAATACAATATCTGCTGAATCCTCTCCTCATTGTCTGAAATGAAACAGTTCAGCTCTGGGGAAGGGCATTGTCAGTATGAGCAAGTTCAGACAGCTCCAAATCTTTGCTCCAAACAAGAACTGAAATTAAACATATGTCCAAAGACTTGCACAGTGGCTCTTAACTCCTTAGGGTGTTATTCTGAGACTTGGGAGGGCCCTAATTCAATTCCTTGCTCTGCCACAAGCTTCCTAAGTGACCTAGGGCTAGTCACCTAGGGATAAATCCCATTTCACTTTTATGTGCCTAAACAGCACTTACATAGGTATGTAGCAGCAGCTTTAGGGACTTATGCAGAGTTTGGATCCTATGTAGTCCCACTTGCCTTGTGCTTCTCTTCTGAGGAGGATCAGCAGGCTGCATGCTGGGGATGGTATCCAGACAAGTGTGTATGTGCCTCTTGCGGCATCTCAACCAGTTTGCCCCCTGCTGCCCTAGCACACTGTGTTTCCATGATGGGACAAGCAGGAATGGTGCAAGGCTGTGACCTGGGCACTGTCCCTGGTAAGTAGGGACTGGGGGATAGGGGGAATTCTGGGGGGGGGGGTGTTGCTGTGCATGTGTGGGGGTTGTGTGGGTGTGGAGGAGCTGGTCAGGGGGCACGGGTCCCCCACAGGGCCCACAGCTCCCCCCCTGCAGGGCCCCAGCCCCCACCTGCAGCAGCAGCAACTGTGGGACACTCAGGGCCCACTGTGACCCGAGTCCCCAGCAGCACAGCATGGCACCGATCACCTCAGAGCTGGCGCCCCTTGTGCCACCTGTTGCAAGACCAGCCGGCTCAGTGCCACATGGGACAGCGCAGCTTCAGCCAGCACTGGAGCTGCTCAGGCTGTCACAACTTGTGGAGAGCACGTGCTGCACCACACTGGGTCCTGCCTCCATGGAACTGACCCGGCCTGACTGCACACAGGGCCCATGGAGGCAGGACATGGCCTGGCATGACATGCAGTCCCCATAAGCAGTGCTGGCTCCTGGGTGAAACCCCAAGCAGCCCCGGTGCTGCCGGAAGCTGCACAGTCCAGCACAGTACTGCACCAAGCTGGGCCAGTCCCATGACAGGCAGCACAAGTGGCACCGGCTCTGAGGCAATCAGGGCCATGCTGCACCACTGGCAGCTCTGGCCACAGTGGGCCCTGAGCACCCCATGGCTCCTGATGCTGCAGGGGTGAGATGTGGGCCCTGTGGGGGGGGCTGGGGCCCTGTGAGAAGGGGCTGGGACCCTGCAGGGGTGCCGAGGCCCTGCAGGGGACGCATGAGGGCCCTGAGGAGGATGCATCAGGGCCTTGTGGGGGACGCATGTGGGCCCTATAGGGGAGCATGTGGACCCTGTGGGAGCACATGTGTGCTGTGCGGGGGGGGGCATGTGCCCTGTGGGGGGGGCTGTGGGCCCTGTTCAGAGAAGCTATGCACCTTGTGGGGGGGGGCAATCTGTGTGCTGTGGGGGGACCCACCCCTCCTGAGCAGCCCCCCACACCCACAGTCCCCCCACAACCCACCTATAACACCCATATCCCCAAGTCACCCCCACAAATCCCTCACCCACATACCCAGCTGCAAATTCCAACCCCCCGCACAAGCACCATGTCCCCAAACCTCACCCCCACAAACCCTACACCCACCCACAATCTCCCTCAACCCCTACCCTCCAAATTGCTTTACACTTGTAAATATATCAATAAAACATTGCCCTCTATATATATAGTGGCATTTCACTTTAATAGCAGAAGAACACTATTTGGGATATTTTAATGAAAGAATTTGAGTTTCTTATCAGAAAATATGCAATTCATAAATGGGAAATACCAGGATCTCTGCTGGTGAGATAAGTGGCAAGACCCATGCAAAGGAGCCTGTCCAGGGCCAGCACTGGGGACCTAGCTGGAGGGCAAATGAGGTGACTGACCTCTTGGCCACTTGGGGCCAAGAGGACATGCTTTGACAGTTCAAAGCAAGCCACCAAAAGGACCACATCTTCTGGGCAATAGCTGACCAGATGGCAGAGTGGGGGCACCTCATCCGGGTCTGGCAGGGGTGCAGCCTTGGAGCCGCAGGTCCAAGGGGGAGGATGCTTTTGCAGGTGGCAGCAGGTCATAGCCAGGCAGCAACTCCACTGCCAGACTGCTGCAGTGGGTAGATGGTGCAGAAGCCACTCCAGGTTAGGGCTGCTTCAGGAGTTCAGCTGGCACAAGGGCTAGTATGCCCAGATATCAAGTGACTGGGCCTCAGAAGCTCTTAAGCGCAAGTAGCCCTGAGCTGCTCACCAGGGCAGGTTTTTATACAGCCTCTAGCTCCCCCTGGCTGCAGATCCAGAAGGAGCTGGGCAGGGTTATTTTGCCCCAAGTGGCATAACTTGCCCCACACCAAAATGCATGTCCAGGCACATGTGCTGAGGCAAAAACCCCAGCTCAAATTTGTGCGGCTCCTATTTGGGCTGCTGCAAGCACACGTACCTGCAAGCACACGTATCTGGTTGTTCACGCAGCCGGGAAGAATACAAGTCAACCAGGTGCATACGTAAGTCCTGGCAAGTCCCACAGCTTTAGTCATATGAAAGCCATGACCAGTGGGTGTTTGACAGAGGAGACCTTCCTCCTAAGAGCCTACTGGCAAGGGCACTTACCCAGGAGTAGGAGACAGGTTCTAGGAGGGGCCAGGCACAGGACAGCAAGCTGGTGGGAGGGTGGTCCCGTGAGATGAGTGCTGCCCTGGAATGAAGGAACCCCCACCTGGCTGCCCAAGGGGTCAACTTCATGAGAAGAGCTAAGAAGTGTCCTGAGCAATGCCTACCCCATGGCCTTGTGGTTAAAGCACTTTGCTGGGAAGTGGACAATGCAGATTCACTTCTCTTCTGGATAATGGGTGCCTAGAGCCAGTGTTCCTGCCCCCTGGACAAGTGCCCTAGGCTCTTGGGTTAAAAGGCAAGAGTTCCTTCTTCCTCCATTTTACTTCCACCAGGTCTGCACATACCTGGTCAGGTCTATTCTGTCACAGGATTAATATAATCCAAACTGTGTGTAAGTGGCAAAGATTGCAGTTACCCAGCTGGATATGTGCCACAAGTACATAAAGGTGATACAGGGTTTAGGCCTTTGTCTTTCTGACAGTCACCTTTGTATACCATGCAGATACCAGCACTGCCATGCCCCAGATGGGTGCTGTGAATAGAACGGTATGAGACTGTGATATGCTCCAAGAACGCTGTAATAGAAGCCTTACAAGTACCTAAGACAAGATGTGCTACATGCTGCAGGAAAATCTGCTGTTATGGTATTATCATGCCTGAGCTAAGTAAAGAGTGCAGACCCAAGAGGTCCTCACACTTCATCCAAACAGCCTGAAATTCAGGTAGGACTCCAAGGTTGGTTTGAGGAGGAGGAATCTGGGAATTTGCTCCAGCTCACTACAGGGGAAATGTAAGCTGGATTTGAAGCTTCTCAGAGTCAAAAGGATAATATGGGCGCTGTTTGCTTTGTTGTTGTTTTTTTCCTGTACAAGCCCAGAACTAAACCTGAATGGGTTCTTATCTGGGCCAAATCCCACAGTGGTTCAGATAATAATTCATTAATCTTAGGTACTGTTTGTTGGGAGCAACTGAAGAATATTATCACGGGGTAAATAAAGGTTCTTAAATATTTTCAATTTTTTTTAAAGATGTATTAAAACCCTAGCAAAAGGGGCCTGCTGTTCAGACTAAAGTTTTTTGAAATTTTTCTTTTAATGTGATCTGTTTCTTCTGGCCTGCTGTGTGTTAAAAATTAAAAGAGTGGTTTTATTCCAGCTCCTGAAAAAGCCTGGAAGTCAGATATTTTAACAAGCCAAGCATTAGACTTGAGAGCTAAACTGGGTTCCTGAGGTGTTTGTGTTCTCTAGTCCCTTGGTGACACTCACCTTCTGCAGGCTTGATGAAGGGGAGATTTCTGGGAGAACAACTCTCAGCATTTGATTTATTTAACTATAAAAAAGAAAAGTATCAAATCTCCTTTGAAAGGCTTGGAGCAATATTTTAAAATTGCTTTTCCAGCCATTTAACATCTCTAATACCAATGTTTTTGCTTTAATTAGAATGTGCTAGATTGCTAGTTGGCAAACACCCATCTTTGGAGTTTGCCTGCCTCTAAGATTAAATTTGGTAAAGCTCCATCCAGATGAATGTTTGGAGAGCCACAGTTATTCACCTCAAATTAGTTCCCAGGGAATTTTTTTCCAATGGAGAAACTGGCAGGTGGGTGCTGGAACACTTAGAAATGCACATTCCAGCAGTGTTTCCAGACTAATTTCCATGATGGTGTTAATTCCCATGTCAACATTCCCCAGTGCTTTGTGGAGAGAAAACGTAGGATTCTGTGGCCATCTAGCTACACGGTACAGGCAAGTGGGGAAAGTGAAATCAAGCAATGCCATAGCATATCACATTAAGGTAATAAAACACTCCTCTGAGAAAGCTCCACTAATCGAACAATAATCTCATGTAAACGTAAACCTAATGACAGCCATGGAAACAACTGTCTGCTACTGTTTGGTCAGAGCACATCAGGCTCCAAATTGAAGGCAGCTGGAGGAACTGGGGGTCCTCTGAAGCATTGTTCTGCCTTTCTGCAGCTTCCCTGCCTTGCTTGCTGCTCTCTGCAGTGTCATGTTTTTCCCATTTTGCCCCCCATATGTGTACACCCAGAATGCCTAATCAGTACCATGTGCTGCTCAGCACTTGCACGGCATCACCCATCCCATCTGCATTCTATATGAGTAACATATTAATGCATGTCACATTTAATTTGTAGTGGAGAAAACTGGGAGGCAGTCACCCTAAATGCAATTGGGATAATAAACACCACCACCACACAGTCTGATTATTAAACTTCCTGCTCCTAGGCTCAGAGCCAGAGCATAGCAAGAGCCTGAGCAGCCAGAACCAGGCAGATACACTAGAAAAATCTACTGTGATAGCAAACCAGCTGGGGAGGGAGCTTTAGCCCAAGGACTGAATTACCCAAGAGCCATTATGCAGTACCTTTGCAGCCTAGAGACTAGGAAGAGACATAGGGCACATCTACACATGCACATTTACTGTTCAGTAACCAAAATTACTGTGCAGTATGGGCACGCTTCTACATGTGCACACCTCTACTGCACAGTAAATATGGTGACTTACACCGACTTGAGTGTAAATTTGATACCTGCATCATGCAGGTATCAAATTTATGCCCAATTAGTTACTGCACAGTAACGCACATGTAGACACCTTACTGCACAGTAACACTGTGTGTGTTGACTGACTTGGGACTAACTGTAGCCTTAATGCCTTCATGTGTAGACACTGGCATATTCCCACTTACTGCACAGTAACTGTGCAGTAAATTTAAGCCAGCATAAATGCATGTGTAGACATATCTATGGAGAAGCAGATTCTCCAGACTTGCCCCCCCCCACACTCTACTCCTTCCTTCCTTGCCCTGCCCATCCTTAAGTTGTTCCTCCATCTGTATGGGGTTAAACAAGGAACCAAGCAGATCTCAACCCTGAGAAGTGAAGTCCACCTATACTACCCCTCTACACCCCGACATACCCCACTTTGTGCATCCGACCAGGACAGTGTTATGCCCTTGGAAGTCTTCACAGCTGCAGAGGAAGAAGCCAGTCTTGCCCATTCATACTGAAAAATCCATATGTCTTTAATGTGGATTTCTGTGTTATATTTCATCATATCTGCAGAAACATAGACAGAGGCTGAGAATCTGCCTAGATTTTAATAGGTGTCGTGGGGCACTCCCGCGCCCCACTCCTAAGAA
>NW_017728964.1:7813868-7816587 GCF_001723915.1 Gavialis gangeticus
GGCCTATTGTTTTTGTTACAGCTGGTAGGCTTATTGTTTGGTTCCAGCCAGTTGGCTTATGGTTCTGTTGTGTATATCATCCGGAGGACCGGGTGAGGCTGTAGGGGTGTGAGGAGGCCTCACAGGAGATCCCCAGCAGTCTGGGGGTTTCCTGGGTGCCCCGTTTGGGCACCGAGCAGCGCTGGGAAGGCGCGATAGCTTGGCACCAGAGTAGTGCGGTGTGTGGGGTTGAGACCCCAGCCCAAGAGGGCAGCACTCAGCCCCGTGAAGGTGTAAGACCCTGAGAAGGGTCAGGGGGCCAGGCACGGCTGCGTGCCACCTGAGCCCCGGCGCCAGTAAAAGCCCGAGATAGGGCTGGCGCGTAGGCTCAGCAGAGAGAGCCAAGGGCGCGAGAGGCGCGGGAAGCGCGTGGCATAAAGACCCCGAGAAGGGTCAAGAGGCCAGGCACGGCTGCGTGCCACCTGAGCCCCAGGTGCAGTTGTTGGCATGAGACAGGCCCCGTGAGGGGCAAGAGCGCAAGAAGCGCAGAGACAGGCCCCGGCGAGGGGAAGAGCACGGGAAGCGTATGGCATAGGCCCAAGGGGGGCCAGCCTGCAAGAGTAAAGCCCAGGAGGGGCTAGTATAAGGTTGGAGACACAAGAACGTCAGGAATAACTGTGAGGCTTGGGGTGTGCTAAAGGGGAGGTAGGAGGCACGCGTAGCCCATAAGGCTGGGGTGCACCAGGTCACCCATAGAAATTAGGAGATCCTTGGCAGCCTCCCATATAAACCTATATAAGATCAAAGACGTGGCGGGCGAGAATTAAGAGGGTGCTGGATCTCCTAATTGGCACGGCAGGGGGGGCCTAGCGGGATCACGGCCGCCCATAGGCCCCACCCCGTGACAATAGGGTTGATTTAAACTCTGTCTCAAATGAGCATGGGCAGGATCCTACTGGCTATGCTGCTGTGTCTCTGCCTGCAAAACAGGATATTAACACAAAACACGTGGCATCTACATAGTTCCTGATGCTGGGTAATGAAAATCATAAGATCACTGCCCTCAATCCAGCGACTTAAAATAACTCTCCCTCTGTCCTCCAATGTAATTAAAGTTCCCTCTAGGTGAAAACCCTTCAAACGGTGATCACATGAAAGCATCATATCTATTACGGTTTTTCTTTATGGCAAGAGAATCTTCTAAAGAGGATGAGTAGAAAGGTCTGATGCACTTAGTAGAGTGCAGCTGCATTTCAGCTTCTCTTTGTTGCCAGCTGTGCCTGTTAAAGGCCCTTACCCAGTCCCCATTATCAGAACAGCTGAGTGCCTTATCATCTTTCACATATTTACCCTCACAACATCTATCAAGCAGGTAAGTGTTATTAGCCCCATTTGTACCAGTGAGCAGCTGAGGTACAAGTGACCAGAGGTAGGCAAACTCTTTATGGCTATAGGGCTGAAACCACTCCTACATTGCATGTCATGGAAAGTCACAGGTTGGGTCTGGCATTAGAATATGTTAACTCTGTCCAGCATTGAATTTGTCTTTGGCAATGGGAAGTTCGACTTAAAATGTTTAGTTTTCAAGGCAACGTTAGGGTATATCTCAGTCCCAGGAAGAACAGCATCATACTGTAGACTGAAGAACTGTGTACAGAGATCAGTGGGTATTCACCACTGCATTTACTGACCTTTGGACAGTACAAAAGGGAAGAGTCCTGAGGACCAGCATATAAGTATGCGAATAAGCAATGCCCCTATTGAGATTATTTGCTAAAAACAAAAACAAAAAACTCCTCTAAAACAGCATGTCTTGTGTATGGGTATCCAAAAGCAGCGCTTTGCATAGATCATCAACCATAAAGTCACATGGCCCCACATACCCTGCTCTCTTTCTGCACACCGCAGTGAAATGAACAGGGTGATAACTTTTTACTTCCCCATGACTGGATTTCCAAAAGAAGAGCAGAAAAAGCACATGATGATGATAATTAATGTGACAAGAAGTCAGGAGACACTGATTAAACATCTCATATCACCAGGGATCATGGATAATTGAAAAGATAGACCTCTTTATGAAATTGGCAGACAGTCCCCCTGCATGGACTAAGAAGCGATCAAGAGTTAAGATAGGAGCACAGTTGCGTTATGAACCACAATCAACTGACAAGACAGTTCTCATCAAGGATTCCCTGCGCACTGGGGCATTGCCACAATGCAAACAAGAAATAGTAATATTAGTACCGCTGCTTATTAGGGGTGTGCAAAACGGGCTGTTTTCGATTCAGCCCAAACCAGGGACCATCCTGTCTATAGAATGCAGATGGGATGGGTGATGCCGTGCAAGTGCTGAGCAGCACATGATTTGATTTGTTGATTTGGATCACTGTCCCCAATTTGATTTGGACACCCTGCAAAGTATGCTGGGCAATCTGGTGGTTGCGCCAGAGGAGAAAGCGGAACTCTTTAACCAATTCTTCACTTCCGTTTTCTTGTGCAGGGACTGGGACTTCCCTGCTGTGATGCCAGACAGACTCGAGGAGAACACCTCCAGACCTCAGGTTGGGGAGGACCGGGTTAGAGAGCTTCTGGAGGGGCTGGACAAGTTCAAGTCAGCAGGTCCAGATGCTCTCCACCCCAGGGTGTTGAGGTAGCTAGCTGGGGTTATTGCAGGGCCCTTGGCATGGCTTTACGAGTGCTCGTGGTGCTCAGGCCAGGGGCCAGATGACTGGAAGATAGC
>NW_017728964.1:7821587-7831436 GCF_001723915.1 Gavialis gangeticus
TGTGGGACCTAAACCTGTTCAGCCTTCACAAGAGAAGGCTGAGGGGGACCTGGTGACTGTCTATATACTCACTAGGGGGGACCAGAAGGGTTTGGGAGAGACCTTGTTTCCCCTAGTGCCCCCTGGCATGACAAGGAACAATGGACACAAATTATTGGAGAGTAGGTTTAGATTAGACATCCACAAGAACTACTTCGCAGTTAGGGCAGCTAGGAGCTGGAACCAACTTCCAAGGGAAGTGGTGCTGGCTCCTACCCTGGGGATCTTTAAGAAGAGGCTTGATGCCTACATGGCTGGACTCATTTGAGTCCAGTTTTTCTCCCACCCAGGCGGGGGGTCGGACTTGAAGATCTACAAAGTCCCTTCTGACCTGACTTCTATGATTCTATGAAATCCAGATCTGAAGATCTGATGCTGATTCGGAGAATCAGAGATTCATTCGGACGTAGACACAGCTTTAAATGTTTTTTCTATATACTTTAAGGTACCAGGCATAGCTTGTGAATGCTGAGATGCTGGGGTGGATGGAGCGTCCCACAGGACCAAGGGGCGGGTGGGGGCCCACATGCTCGGTGTTGAACCCGGAAGTGGACTTGAAGTACTTCTGGTCCACTTCAGGGTCTGCTGGGGAGCACGCTTACCCCCCCACCCCGTTCAGTGATCAGCTGCAGGGGAACCCCAGGTGCACCCCCAGACCCAGGAGGGACCAGTCGCTGAGCCAGACGGACACGGGGGGGCAGGGCCCAGTGCGCTCTTCGATGGACCTGGCAGTGGACTTGAAGTGCTTCTGGTCCACTTCCGGGTCTGCTGCTGAGCACACTGAGGAGCCCCCCACGCTTCTGTGGGATGCTCCATCTGTCCCAGCATCTCAGCACGCACAAGCCCCTGCTACCTAGAGGTATGTAGAAAAAACATTTCAAGCTGTGTCTATGTCTGAATCACTGAATCTTATGAATCTCTCTGAATCACTTCAGAGGGTTCTGATTCAATTCAGAGAGATTAAAGGATCCTCTGATTCAATTCAGATTTGGAGATTCAGCCACCAAATTGAGCCGAATCTCTGCCGAATCGAATCAGGAACCGAAGCTTTGCACAGTCCTTCTGCCTACCTATTTTGCTTGGAGTGGTGTCTTCCTGAGCATTCAATTAGTAAAGATTCCTGACTAGTGAAGCACTAATAGAATGAGTCATTCTGATGGTTAACCTGGTTCCTCTCAGATCAAGAAAGGGGAATATACACTATTAAAAATAAAAAAGTATGGACAAGATGTTCAAAGTTGTTCACCATTGTCCTGACTCTGGTTCCACCACAATGAATGGGCAGATATGAGTGGAGGCAGAGTTAGACCAATGCTGAGCACATTGAATCATCCCATTGTATATGAATAGAAAAGAACAGTAACAAAATTGGTGCTAACCACCACTGTGCTCCACTACAGCATAAGTGCCTTTGCACTGGAATGTAGCACACCAAACCCATTCAGCTTCATTTTCTGGTTGTCTCGCACACAGATGACACGGTTGGGCATTTGAAGCATGGGTATGAAGAGTATGGCCATAATTAGCCATATAAATACAGGCACTTGACCCTAGATCCACACACTGAATGCATCTGATTAATGCCAGAATTAAAACTACTGCTGCAAGTGGTTTCTATGCAAGGTTGACTAGCAAGTTAACAGGCACCAATTTATGGTGCACATGTAATTCAACCATCACAAATCTACACTGATGGCTCTGATTATATTTATTTCCATTGGCACATGGATGATAACGAATACCCTTTCAGGCCATATTAAATGACATCTTCTATTAACCTCTCAACACCTGCTTGAAACACAATCCAATGGAGCTCATAAATCTCCATGCTCTGCTATTGACATACCATTTGTCATTCTTAAGAAGAGGTTTCTGAAGAAATGCTCCATAGGAGGTGCTTTGCAGATGGGCACTATATGCCAGTTCAATAGCTTGCCATGCACTGTGCAATCGTGAAATTCAAAGAGCTTTCCCCCTTCAAGGATAAGAATCCTGAGATGATTCAGCAGCTGAATAATAGTGACTATGACTCCTCCATGCCCAAATACAATGAACAACCTAAAGGAGCAAAACATTGGCAACGTATAGGGAGTGCACACGGGTGCACGTGCACCCCGAGCTTGGCGGTGCACCCCCTGTGGGTGGTCGCTGCTTGCAACCCCCCCACTGCTGACACTGCTGGCAGCATCTCTGGGTGGTCCCCGATCACTGCTGACCACTACCACTGGCAGCATCTGCAGGTGGTCACCAATTGCCAGTCAGCACTTGTCACCCCCCCACACTGCTGACAGCGCCATGGCCACCGCCTGCAGGAGCTCACCACTTGCTGGCACCATGCTCCCATTGCCTACAGTATCTCTGCCACCTGCAGGAGCTCGCCATGCCCTCCCAGCCTCTGAAGGCATGCGGCATTCATGGACCAGAACATTTTAAAAGCTTTGTCAGTAAAAAGATCTTTCCAGAGTGTGAGATGAGCTACACTCCAGAAGGTCATCAAGGACCAAAATGCAAAAGTAGTGAGTGGTAACACAGTGTGTAGCACAGGCGACTGGTGGGGGGCAGGGGTACATGCCCCTCCCCTCCCCCCCAAAATTGGTCCCTGACTCAGCAGCGCCCAGGACAGGGCAGGTTTTTTTCCGTGTGGTCAGTGGTATGTTGGGAGGGGGGCACCAAGCCATGGCACAGAAGTATAGGACTGGATAGGGCTTTTGGCCTGCCCCTGGACCCATCCACAAATTGTGCCCACCCCCCAGACTCAGGAGGCACCAGTCACCCCTGGTGTGTCACATGGTGTAACAAGATCACAAAACACAGAAAGAGCCAAGTATCTATTATCCAAGGACTGGCGTGGTCTCAGGACACCCTGAAGCTTGCAGCCTTCATCTTCAAAGCCCTTCATAGAACTGGATCAAGGTGCCTAGGGGAATGAATATGACCTTCCTTGGCAGCTAGAATAATGGAAATGTCAGCCTGAGGTGCAGGACTCACGTACTGGAGACAGAAGTTTCTCAGCAGCTTGTTCATGAATACAGAACTTGCTCCCTGGAGAAATCAGGCTTCTCCAGCCAAATCGGGTTGGGAAGAGCAGTTATCCCATAATTGCCTCCTGCCAATTTTCTGGTATCTTTCTCTTCAGAAGAGGCTAGCACTCTCTTGAGTAGACTAGTTCTGCCCATTGTTCCTGAGATCCTAGCTTGAGCACAGACTGCAGTATCTGCAAAGCAAATACTAGGATTTTCCACAGTAATGCCAACAAAGTTTGCTCCCTGCATAATGTGCAAACTACACATCCTCTTTCCAAGGTGCATTTTAATATCTCCATGATGAATGTTGCATGAGAAGCTAGTTAGAGAGGTTCTTGCACCTTTGTGCTGAACCCTGGGACTTGAACTTTATTAGTTACATATAGGGTTTAGATACTGTCTCAGAAGGATGGCCATGTTCCCATTCCATTTAGAGTAGATTTTAGAGGTCTCTTTCTTTATTACAGCCATTATTTCTACCCTTAAAGAGCTAAGATCCAGCCTCTCCACTGTCTTTCAGTACAGAAATGCTTACCAGAAAAGTTCTGGGCTGCTCCCCACTTGCTTTAATTTTCCTATTTTCTTAACATTGGCATTAAGGGAAGACCTCCCTCCTGAGTTCTCAGGTCTGCTAGAATAATCAATAGAACTACCTCCAAGCTCTCTGCAATGACCAGTGAAACAAATCTCACTGCTCATTTGTACCAAGGTAAACTTCTCAGTAGAAAAATGCCTTCCAGATGTTGCCTTGAAAATGAACACCTTTGTTTTAAATTGTGTGCATAGTGTGAAGACTTTTGTGCATATGTGTGGAATTTTCCCTTATACAAATAAATGCTACAGTATTTGATGTCTCAAGGCTCAGCAGTTTACAGTGTTGATGACTGGGGCTATTAGCGTAGATTATTTTATCTGAGGTGGGTTTCTATGATAGAACGTCACCTTGAGTCACAGTGATACTACTGAATACCATGGGACTTTTTTTTTGTTCAGCTGAAAACTCAACTGATATTTAAACTGCCACCACATGGAAATGGAATCCCTTTGCCACATTGTCACAGGGCATAAGCCATGGCATTGAATGAGCAGAGCTGAAGCCAGTTGCATTGGTTGATGATCTCCTCCATAACGGTGCAAAGTCTTCGGGAAGGTCTACACAAGTATTTACTCGGTTCCTACAGCAGGCTTTGTCACCCTTGTTGAGCTCTATGCTGCCACAGTTGCATGGACAGAAGCACCCAATTCAGCTATAGCTTAAAGCTAGTTCTGAAACACCTACATGAGCTTCAGTGCTTGCTGTGTAGACATTAGAGCTGTGCAAAACAGCACCATTTTGTTTCGACTTCTGTTTTGCTGTATTGAAGAGACAGCATTTCATTTCAACGTTTCATTTTGTTTCATTTCAAAGCACTCCTCCGTTTTGTTTCGTCAAAACCGTTTCGCTGTTATGCGTTTTGACCTTTAGCCCATAGGCTATAGTGGGGAATCATGAAAATGCCTAAGACTTTGTCATTTCTTTCCTGATTCAAATGAAAACAGCAGGCATGGTAGCCTCTGCTGAGGCCATGAAGCCTGCCAAGTTTGAAGGAGATAGGTGCAGGGATTTCTGGAAAACTGCACCTCAAGCTGTGCAGAGCAAAACTTGTGTCACTTGTAAGTGCAAAGGCACAGAGAAAGCTCAGTTCAAACAATGCTTTTTATGGTGTTTTCTATCTCTCCCCCAGAGCACTGGGATAGGAAGGGACCTCAGGGAAGGATGACAGTCATTGGCCAGCTACAGAGCACCCCTTCGCCCTCCCTCTCCTTAGTTTCTCTTTAGCTGCAATCAAACCCAGCTTCAAAACACAAAACATTTCAAAACTTTCGAAATGTTTCGACTGCCCTCGTTCTGTTTCAAAGCTGTTTTGAAGCCTTTTGTTTTGCTTTGATTTTGCTGTTTCGAGCTCGAGTGATGCGAATGGTAAGATATTTTATGGCCAGAATCCAGGACCCATTTCAGCAACCCTCACATTTTCAGCAATACTCTTATTAAGCACGTGTTTAATTTTAATCATGTTCTTAATCCTCTGCTGAATAGACATGGTCTTGAGCAGGTGCTTAAAAAAATTGCTATATCAACACCCAAATGCCTGCTCTAAATCTACCTAGATGTCAAAATGGTTTCTGGTATTTTGTGTTTTGTGTGTCATATATGACCTGCTAGAACAAAATCCAAACTGAGCTGCCCCCTTGTAGTTTGAGAAAGAATACATTCTTTTTAAGTGCCAACACAACCTACTTTCTGCTTAACTTTCTCTGTGATGGCAAATGTCTGTTATTGAAGTAGGCAATTAGTAACCCATCTGCAACTGCATGTAATCCTTTAAGGGTAATTAGTGAATCCATAAAGACTTCCCAGTCAATACTCTCATTGCCAAATCCCCAGGGCCTATATCCTCCCTGGTTTGGCTATGTTAGAAGGATTTTCCTCCTTTTCTTAAGCATCAAAAGCTGAACTGGGATTACAGATCAGAGGGGCTGGGCTTTAAAGCTATGCAGTCAATAGATTCACTGAGGATAATTTATTCTGTTAGGCTGAAGTATGACAATAGCATTTTCGTGATGTGGTGCTATACATCTCAAGACAGAGGGTATGGTATAAGAGGACAGGAAAATCTCCCACTTAGCTAGCTGCTTTCCAAACTCAATGCCCTGGCAGTGTTTAGTTAAAGGTCCTTTCCATTAAAAGCCTTCCTTATTTGCCACATAGCTGCCAAGGGATTTGTCACTCAAGGAAAGTGCTGAATATTGTTGAAAAAAGCAATCATTCATTACAAAATAAAGAATTCTTGCATCTGAAAAGCCATCGGTTACATATAGTTACTGCTTCCTCATAAAAATAACAGATGAGGGACAGGTCAGGCTCAGAAGCTGGAGTTTCACCTCAGTCTTGCATCCTCTGGGGCAGCTTATCCCACCTTCAACGGGATCAGCCGGTGGCAGGAGAGCAGGATTTTAGCTTTGCCACTGGCACTACATGTGCCCTTGAGCATGTCAGGTAGTCTCTCTGTGCCTCAGTTTCCTCACCTCCAATAATACTATTTACAACACTTAGATCTCTGGCTGACATTACCTATGATTATCAGAATCTCTTGAGGCTGAAAACCACTGAAAATGTAGTAAGTCCAAACTCACTTTCACCTAGGAGAAAGTCTTTCACTCTCACATCACTGCCAGTTCTGTGGTCCTACCCAGAAATGTAAAGTCACTTGCCAGCGGAAACCAAGATCTATGTTTATACATGTCAGAGAGTATAAAAGTCTGGGCTCAAACTCAGTTTCTATAAATGGATGAAACTTCAATGGAAAGGATGGCTGACTGGCAGTGAGTAAATTTTCTGAATTAGCTCATCCATAACAATCACTGATTTCAATTATCTGTGTATCACATGTACGATCTGTGCTGCAAGGAGCCATCACTTTCCAGCAGAAGTCAGTCTCAATTTATTTTATTTTTTATTATCATGTAGGGCAGTTGCTACTTAATACTGAGTGTCTTCTTCTGCAGATGAAAGTGGCTCCTGTTGGTGCTGTATTGAAGCAGTCTGACACTTTGATAAAAGCACGTTCCAGAACAAGCAGGGCACACTTTGATTTAGAAAAAAAAGATAACATATTTCAACCAGCAGCTTTTACAGAGTTTAAAAATACATTTAAATAATACCATTAGAATATTTCAAGTATTACATGATGACATGTCAAACAGTGGCCTATATGATATATGCTACCATGGACATATGATGAACTGCCAGTAATATACAAATAATTTATATGTAAAAATTATATTGAAGATCAATATCAAATTCTGAACATAATTCTGAAATTCCCAAAGAACATTCAAAACCCTGTGAAATGTTGTTTTTCCACACTGAAAAACACCATTTCAGAATATTTTTCCATGGGAACTTTCATTAAAATCTCTACAATTGTATTAAGAATGTCTGTTCTCTCATAACAGCTTCTTATAATAAAAAACAACTTTCACCAAAAATGTCCTGACCAGCCATGCTCCCTTTTGCTCATTGAGCCCCAGTGTTTGTTAAGCATCACATTAACACATAAATAAGAAATGGTCCAGGCCCCCAGGAATTTACAAACCGATATTTAGATTGGGCATCCAACTCAAAGCAAAAAAACAGGGTGGAAATAATAAATACCATTAGGTTGACAATGCTGTATAGTTAATCAGGGCTGCATGCTGCATATTGGAATAGTTCCAGTAACTAAGGGTATGATATACTACAGCCAAAGATGTGATTGCAGCTCATATAGATATACTCAAATTAGCTTAGAGTCACTTAGCTCAGGTACAGGTGGCAACAGAGGCCTGGTAGGACAGTACTCAGTGCTGCATTAATATTTAGCAGCTTCTTGGGCAGATTTTGCTACAGCTCCATGCTCCAGTAGGATTCCAGCTAGCTGCAGTAGTTTAAACCTACGTTGGATATATCTACATGAGCTCCTGTCACACCTTTGACTACAGTGTAGCTACACCTTAAGAGAGAATTAGAGGGCATGTGAGTGAGTGTGCGCACAGACACTAACTCTTAGGCATCTTTACACTAGGCCTTGCACCTTAGGAGAGCAACAAGGGTAACAAGGGAGGAATTTAATAAGTCTGTATAAAATGTTCTGCCCATTGCAGAGATCTCCTGTTCTTTTAGAGTGAGGCCTGTGAAAGGCTGAGAGTGTTTGGTGGGTTGATCTAAAAGGGAAACTCTGGCAATGACTAATGTCTGGAACCATGAGATTAAGGATAGAAAGTCTCAAGGGACAATGCTGGCTCCAGTGCCTCAGCCATTTGATGTTAATGCAGTGAGCAACGACTAACTCACCAAGGAGTATGTTAGTCCCAGTTCCAATCAGATTAGTAATTTTCTTCACCAATATATTGAACTCAGGCCAAAGGCAATATTAGTATTTGGTCTCAAGTAGAAATAAGTGTAAGAGCTGGGATATTTTTGTAATGCACAATATGTATGTGCCAGAAACAGTAGCATATTGTGGGGCAGATAAATACACATTTTTTTAGTATTACAAAGAAATCCCAATGACCATTATCACACGATTCTGCATCTGCATGGGGTTGCAAACTCCTCCTTCATGTTCATATACTTCACTCACTACAATTCATATCAGAGTATCCCCACAAAAATCAGTGGCTTGCACCAGAGACTGTGTTTACTATGCATATTTCTCTCTGGCCAGAATCTCAGATGGTATAAACTGGGGTCTTCAGCCCTGGTGTGCTGTTGTGATTCATCATGGGACTTCTTGGCTTCAGTGTGTCCTGGAAGACATAGCACAAGTAGGGAAGCTGACCAGCTGAGGAGAAGCACCTCTTGCAGCATCTACACACCACCTCCTAAGGGATCTGATTACATTTATGAAAGGAGATTTTTGAGATTGCAGATGTTTGACTTTTCAATTAAATGTCCATATGTCCTGTGGAAAGTGGATATTTTCATGAAAAATATTGTTTAGTTGAAAACCCAATTTTCCATCAAAAACCAGAACCAGGGGCTAAGTAGAGCTGAGATAGGAAAAGGGGAAGGACTAGGAGAGGATGGGGCAGAAGGGTCTTGAACACTTCACACGCTGCCCTCCAGAATCTGAAACTTGATGGAAAGTTTCTGACAGCCACACCTGGGTCTGATTTGAATGAGTGCTATGCGCCGACTTTCTACCTAAAGTCCTGGGAGCTGGGGGTTTTCAATGTTTTAAAAAGTACACCTGGCTCGTCTCAAATTAACACTGGGAATTTTTGTTCCAACTTCCTGGATTTCACCCAGCTGATCAAAAGCAGAGAATGGTAGAGAGAGAGTCCAAGAACCTTGCCTCCTCCCATGTGCTTCCAATACCACCTCCCATGAGCTTTTCATTTTAACAAGTGTCTCCTTTCTGAACTCACCAGAGCTCTCTATGGTGCAAAAGGAAGCGGCATATCAGGGAGCTGACGAGAATGCCCTGATTCTGAGAGCCAGGCCTAGTCTGAGTGCCACTTAAAGGCCACTGCCAGGCTTAGGGTGTCCATACCGGACCACCCTGTTTTTAAATCCTTTGTCCCCTATTTCTAAATGAGGAACAGACTGCAAAAAGTCATTTTTTCCAGTTCATTGGTGGAAATGCATGTCAATCATTTGTCCCTGCAATTCTATTGGCCACACCTAGAGGTAGGGTGGCACACAGCCAGGAAGAGCAGGGTTTCAAGCCAGCCAGGGAGGGACATAGCGAGGTGGTCTTTTTGTCATAGCCCTGCCCCTTGCTTCTGATTGACCGAAGCACCCAGTGGCCCCACACCTTGCTGCTGATTGGCTGAGGAAGCAGCAGCCCTGCCCCTCACTGCTAATTGGCCAGGGTGGCCAGTAGTTCCCACCCCCCACCAAGGGGATGTCCTGTATTCTGGGGATGCATCAGCGGCCATACTAGCCAGGATGCTCTGATTTGTGCCGCTGCTAGAAAGTGCTCGAGCCTATGACATGGTAAGAATGCAGTAGCAGAATAGATCCTCTTTTGGCACCAGGCATCACCTCCTGCTACCCCCACATGCTCTCATGCCAGTTAGTGGGGGAGACAAGCATATAAACACAGCAGTGGCAGAGCTCTTCACAGTAGTGGGCAGGGGTGACTGGTGCCTCCTGAGTCTGGGGGGTACAATTTGTCGGCGGGTCTGAGGCAGGCCCAGGGGTGAGCCAAAAGCCCCACATCCACTCCTATATTTCTGTGCCATGGCTTAGTACTCCCCGCCC